>NC_134814.1:34602255-34627255 GCF_046742065.1 Oratosquilla oratoria | reverse complement strand
GTGTGTATGTGTTGAACTACGTAGGACAGAATGAGTAGAAGGGTGGTGAGGTAAACACCAGGAACCGTTGGAGTTTTTATTTCTAACGTTTCGTCTTGAAAGGACTTCCTCAGAGTGTACACAAACAAATAACTGACAGTATATATACCCACAGCTTATCCCGTTCCTCCCCGTTCATCTTTGCTTCTCATGCACCCCCGTTCGGCATCACGAAGAACCAAGCTGGCCGTTACTCTCGCCAACTTTACAAATCCATCACGGTGGTTGCTACATGGATGTAAATTGATATAGGCTTCCTCAGTTATTTTTCTTCTCTGTTTTGTTATAACCTTTATGCAGCACCTCTGTTCTTTCCCAATCTGGTAGGTGGCCAAAGTTGTCAAGGTGGACCACTAACGAATTTGATGTTCTGTGAGCTCTGATGTCGCTTTTGTGTTCATAGGTACATTTCTTTATCCCTCTGCTGGTTTCTCCGAAATAACTAACGGGACAGCTTTTACATGAACTTTTGTAAATCAAGCTGTTCTCTACTGTATCGACTTTACTATTGTTCTTACTCCTCACAATCTCTATCCTGGTACCAGTGCCGAACGCAATTTTTAGCCCTGCTCGGGTGAACAACTGTTCCATTTCACTCGCGCGTCTTGAATTGGGGACGGACAAAAACTCACCCCTGTCACCCTCACTCTCTCCTCTTTTATCCCCTCTGCTTCTTTTACTTATTCTAAGGGCCTTCTCCCTAAATCTGTGCAAAAGACCTTCTGGATATCGTAGTTTTTTTTAAATATGAAAAATGTGATTGATCTCTTCCTGGAGGAATTCCTCACTACATATTCGGACAGCTCTTAGGAAGAAACCAATGACAATTCCACTTTTAATTCTGTCGTTGTGGGCCGAGTAAAAATGCACGATGTCATCCTTTTTGGTGCTTTTCCTATAAACTGAGAATGCGGTCTTATTCCCTTTTCTCCAAACCACCGTGTCCAGGAAGGACAATCTATTATTTTCTTCATGCTCCATTGTGAACTGAATGTCCTGTTCTATCCCGTTTAACCTATTCAATTTTTCGTTGAGATCGGTTTCCCTCGGAGCAACGACCAGTACGTCATCTACGTAACGCATCCAAGTGGAATCCTGGCCCATTACGTTCACAACATGATCCCTTTCTAACAATTCCATGTACAATGAGGCTAACACTGCACTTAAGGGACTCCCCATTGCGAGCCCACGGCACTGGAAAAATTTCTCGTCATTGAAGAGGAAGGAGCCAAATTTCACACATAGGGAAATTAATTTCAAGAAGTCTTCCGTACATAGAGGTAAATCTTCATCTCTCATGTTGGAAACCACCTCCCTAGCTGCCTTTAACGCCCCTTCAATAGAAACATTTGTGAATAAAGTTGTTACATCATACGAAACTAATGTCTTTGATAGCCCTACGGACATACGCTCTAATAACACTGATATTATAATTTGTCGGGCACTCATTTATTATTAATTATATGTCAATTTATTATTATTTACTATTTACCTGTTTGTTTATTATTTAGCACATCCATAACACGGCCGCTTCATTTAATTGGCTACCCCAACTCTCCGTCCCTTCATGCAGAAAAAAGAGAAGACGAGGAGAAATCCCTTCGGGCTGCGCCAAATTATTTTTTCACACATACATTTTCACCCCCCATCCTCCACCCACTCACTTTCATGTATCACAGCATCATCCATACACAACCATTCTCCTTTCACCCTTATCTTCTGTCTTCTCACGTCCTTCCTCAACAGACATCCTCTTTCCCAATGCCCCTTTTACCAGAGCTGGGCACTTCCCTCAGTGCGTTCCTAGGTGCATTCCTAGGCGCGTTCCTAGGTGCGTTTTGCTTTAGTTTGGCCGTGGTTAGGGCTCCCAAACTGTTAAAACTTAAGAAACAGGTTCATACCGAAGTAAAAGTCCGGTAGGACACACTATACCAAAGAAAATGTTCATAGACCATATCCAGAAGGTAGGCCACATAATATACCGGCACCTATATTGCTTTAATTATTTGGGAACATTAACCACAGCCAAACTAAAAGAAAATACACCGAGGAACGCATCTAGGAACGCACAGAGGAACGCGCCAATCTCTGCCTTGTACCACATCCATCTATTTCATCCTTGGTCACCCCCTCATGTTCACTACGTCTACCTCTGCCTTCCACATATTTTTTACTAATCTTTTTTCACTCATTATTTTCATGTGTCCAAATAATTCCAATAGTCTTTCATCAACCATATCTCCTAACTCCTTTTCACCCCCGTTCTCCTCAACTCCTCGTTTCTCACTCAATCCAGTCTAGTAACCCCTATCATATTTCTCAAGCACCTCATCTTAAACACATTCAAACTCCTCTCTTCCTTTCTTATGTTCCATGTTTCTGTCCTGTACAGTGGTGTTGGCGCAATCACTCCTTCATACAATCCCCTCTTAGTATCCATTCCCAAATGTCTACTTCTCATTACACTCTCTAATCCTTGTTAAAAAAAAAGAAAAAAATATAGGGTATATATATATACATATATATATATATATACATATAAATATATATATATATATATATATATATATATATATATGTATACATATATATACATCACAACAAAGATATGTCGTAGCACATATGTAAAATAATACTGATGACCCACTTTCGGAGAAGAATAAGCGAAGATGTAGAGATCTGTATATCGATCGAAAGTGATCGAAATATACGGATCTCTACATCTTCGCTTATTCTTCTCCGAAAGTGGGTCATCAAGTATTATATATATATACATATATATTTTAATATATATTTATATGTACATATATATATATATATATATATATACATATATATATATATATATATATATATATATATATATAACAATAATAATAAAGACCCGCTGTGCATTGGATTAAGAAAAGAAAGGAAATAACGATTTCCGTATATTTCGATCACTGGCTATGATCAATTTCCCATCTCAGTAATATATATATATATATATATATATATATATATATATATATATATATTATATATATATATATATATATATATATATATATATTACCAATTTCCCATCTCAGTAATATATATATATATATATATATATATATATATATATATATATATATATATATATATATATATATATATATATATATATTATTGAGATGGGAAATTGGTCCTGATAATGCTGTAATTTATTTTTCAGGAACTTCAGAACTTCTATTACATTAATATCAGTAAATAAAGACACTATATCTAGGCTTAACAATTTACTCCGCCCCAGAAGATAGTGATTTTCTATCGCGTTTATAAAATCTTCTAAATGTTTTATATGTGATCCAGAAAAACATCGTCCGAATGGTGATAAAATATTCGTGAGCCATTTTGATATCTTGCTAGTATAAGAATTTCTGTAAGAGATAATGGGTCTAAGAGGGGTGTTTTCTTTATGTATTTTTGGGAGGTCATTAAAACTTAGGTAACTGTGGGTTAATGACTAACAAGTTGTTAAAAGTATCATTTCCCAAGATTTTGCGTGCCTTTCTATTGAATTCTGAGACAGTACTTTTGATTTTTTTTCAATTTTTCATATGTTTCACTGTCATTTAAAAGATGAAAAGCTTTATTTTCGTTATCTAAGTTGTTGAGGATGACTATTTTCCCACTTTTTTCTGCTCTGATAATGATGATATCTTTGCTATTTGTGAGATGATCTACTGCTAACATATACCGTTTTGGCTACCCGCAATCATCCCTAAAACAATCCATAATTCTTTGCATTAGAATCCATTTTGAACACAATAAGTCGTTATCATAATTGTTGGAGGCCAAAAGCCTATCAAATTCCACAATGTAATTTAATGTATGATGTTTTGTGGGCTTCAAAGCAAAATTAACGCCTAAGCCGAAGACTTCTAATTCATAAATTGTAGGAGCATCTGATAATCAACTACGTTTTCTATTACGGAAAACTTTAACCAAACACTATTATTGCACAATCTTTCCAGTTTCTTATGGTGAATTTATAGGTGCTTACCACTTACATGGGAAGCTTTTTCCAAGGCTGCCCTGGAAAAAAATCTGTAGACGTGATCATTTGAGCACCAAACCTTAAGATTCCTCGAGGCGATCCTCACTTGGTGGTAAGCATCGTCATATTCCAATGAAGCAAGCTTAATGCGTTCATTTAGGAATTCCCTGATTTAGGCGGGAAAACCATGACCCAGATGGCTATGATTTCTCCCAAATGCTACCAAAAGATAACATAGATATTATTTTCAGTTACCCCAATAATTTATTCAGAAAAGTAGTTAATGTGTATCATAGACCAACAGAAGACATACACCCTGGAGTTTATAAATTGCCCTGCTCAGGATGTGAAGTATATTGGGGACTAACGGGCAGAGAATTGAAAACAAGAATAAAAGAACACAAATACTCAGTCAAATACGCACAACAGATCTCCGCGGTATTCCAACATGTCACCAACAATAATCACAGCATAAATTGGGACGAGGCAAAAATCACGTTCAAACCTAAATGTTGTTTTAAAAGGAAAATAACTTAATCTTCTCTGATCAAACAATTCCCTAATTCTAATATATCAAATGGACAATGGTCATCTGATTACATAATCACCTTGGCAATTAATAAATTACTTCCTACCATTGTAAAATCGGACGACTTGCCACAAAGCCCGCGCAGTATCATAGGCGCTACTTGAAGTGTTACACCCATGTTCACTCACTCCACCCCTCTCCTCTGTATAAAAGATATGTGTTTTCACTTGACTTTGTATTCCATGAAAAGGATCATAGCCAGTGATCGAAATATACGGAAGTCGTTATTTCCTTTCTTTTCTTAATCCAATGCAGAGCGGGTCTTTATTATTATTGTTATATATATATATATATATATATATATATATATATATATATATATATATGTATATATAGTATATATAATACTTGATGACCCACTTTCGGAGAAGAATAAGCGAAGATGTAGAGATCTGTATATTTCGATCACTTTCGATCGATATACAGATCTCTACATTTTCGCTTATTCTTCTCCGAAAGTGGGTTATCAAGTATTATTTTACAAATGTGCTACGACATATCTTTGTTGGGATACATATGTATATATATGTATGTATATATGTATATATATATATATATATATATATATATATACTATACATATATATATATTATATATATATATACTATACATATATATATATGTATATATATATATATATATATATATACCTCTTTTTTTTAACAAGGATTAGAGAGTGTAATGAGAAGTAGACATTTGGGAATGGATACTAAGAGGGGATTGTATGAAGGAGTGATTGCGCCAACACCACTGTACAGGACAGAAACATGGAACATAAGAAAGGAAGAGAGGAGTTTGAATGTGTTTAAGATGAGGTGCTTGAGAAATATGATAGGGGTTACTAGACTGGATTGAGTGAGAAACGAGGAGTTGAGGAGAACGGGGGTGAAAAGGAGTTAGGAGATATGGTTGATGAAAGACTATTGGAATTATTTGGACACATGAAAATAATGAGTGAAGAAAGATTAGTAAAAAAATATGTGGAAGGCAGAGGTAGACGTAGTGAACATGAGGGGGTGACCAAGGATGAAATAGATGGATGTGGTACAAGGCAGAGATTGGCGCGTTCCTCTGTGCGTTCCTAGATGTGTTCCTCGGTGCATTTTTTTTTAGTTTGGCTGTGGTTAATGTTCCCAAATAATTAAAGCAATATAGGTGCCGGTATATTATGTGGCCTACCTTTTGGATATGGTCTATGAACATTTTCTTTGGTATAGTGTGTCCTACCGGACTTTTACTTCGGTATGAACCTGTTTCTTAAGTTTTAACAGTTTGGGAGCCCTAACCACGGCCAAACTAAAGCAAAACGCACCTAGGAACGCGCCTAGGAATGCACCTAGGAACGCACTGAGGGAAGTGCCCAGCTCTGGTAAAAGGGGCATTGGGAAAGAGGATATCTGTTGAGGAAGGACGTGAGAAGACAGAAGATAAGGGTGAATGGAGAATGGTTGTGTATGGATGATGCTGTGATACATGAAAGTGAGTGGGTGGAGGATGGGGGGTGAAAATGTATGTGTGAAAAAATAATTTGGCGCAGCCCGAAGGGATTTCTCCTCGTCTTCTCTTTTTTCTGCATGAAGAGACGGAGAGTTGGGGTAGCCAATTAAATGAAGCGGCCGTGTTATGGATGTGCTAAATAATAAACAAACAGGTAAATAGTAAATAATAATAAATTGACATATAATTAATAATAAATGAGTGCCCGACAAATTATAATATCAGTGTTATTAGAGCGTATGTCCGTAGGGCTATCAAAGTTTGTTCTTCTTGGCAGGCCCTACATACAAAACTGCAGCACATCCGCCAGATTCTTGTAAATAATGGTTTTCATATATATATATATATATATATATATATACATACTACATACATATATATATATATATATATATATATATATAAATATATATATATATATATATATATATATATATATATATGGATGTTTAGGTCATAGTATTTCTCGTAAACAATTTCTGTTAAATGCTAAAACACAAGGGGCGTCAATGATTTTAAGAGAAAAATTTCTTTCTGTACTTTCATTTTTTCCTCATAGTTCAAACTCTAAAAAATAGTGAAAGGCTTCAAAATGTTGATTTATTTTTACCGACAGCTGTTTTAATCATTACAAATGTTCGTCATCAGGGTAATGCACTACATAAAAGCAAATAAGGATATAAAAGGCCGAGGCCGGGGGAGGTAGCTTGGAATGTGGAAATCTGTCTCATTAAATAAGACTGACAGTTCACTCGGGACAATCTCCCGAGGTGGGATTATGTCCTTATCAGTCTAGACACAATCCCCAAGTGGGTTTATGTCCTGTGGTGGAGGTCTGTATTTTCTACAGGAGGGGAGGACATAGTCAGATACTACCTGTACATTTAAAGTAGGCTTTTGGAAAGCGATGCTCACTACCTCAGCTACTATCAAACTTCCATAATTGATTTTTTTTGTGAATGAAAGTTGTGTCTCTTATGAGGTCTACTAGGGGCGGCTTCTTGTCATGGACATCAACAAAATGCTGGTGGTTGACTCCGTTGTTACGGTGAGCTTGCAGTCGCCTCCTTAAGGTCGTGAGGGTATTTGCGACGTAGCTAAGATCGAGGGGCTTGCATGCCCCTTCAGAACATTGGAATTTGTATACTACACCGGTTTTAAGTTCCTTTGGATCATCCGGGGTGGAGCTGCTTTTCATAATGAGGGAGACCCTTTCGTAGGGCTCCTTAGGTGTAACACCTCTAGGGATGATCCTATGAAGGATATCGGCTTTCTGTCTGTAAGCCGTGTCAAAATCTAATTTATGGTATATCATTAGGATTTTCTCCTTATCAACAGTGGTCTTGTGAAATCCTCCCATATTCTTCCTTATGACATCATTTATGGTGTTACAAGAGAAGCCATTATTTGTTAACGTCTGCCTTACACGTTCAAGTTCTGTATGAACAGTTTTTGACGTGTTGTAGTGGAAGAAGGCCCTCCTAACGTAAACGCCAACTACATACCTCTTGTAAGAATCTGGACACTCTCCCCTGGCATTTAGGTAGCGCCGGACATTAGTAGCTTATGTGGAGGCAGAAGTAACGTAATGGTCCTCTTTCTTTTCGACAAAGACATCAAGGAAAAGAAGGATTTTGTCCTTACTATCCCCGAAGGTAAAATTGAGAACTGAATTGGCTTTGAGGGCGTCGGCTAAGTTTCTAGTATAGTTTCTTTTTTATGGTAACGAAAATATCAACATATCTGGCGTAGATTCTTGGTCTATGGTGACTACTGAAGGTCCTAGTTTCTACAGCGGCCATGTACATGCTGGCAAAAAGTACACCAAGGGCTGATCCCATCGCAACACCATCCCCCTGACGGAAGAGTTCCCCTCTGTGGGAGAGGAAAGGTGCCTCCATCGTACACGGGTATTGAAAGGGAGATTAGGCCAGATCTATAAACATTGTCCAAGATGATTTCTTTAGTTTATTGAGCGGGGACGTGGGTGAAGAGGCTATCTACGTCCAGAGATGCAATGTCTTTGTCAAGATCAGAAGTTCTCAGGATATCAATTAACTCAGCAGCAGACTTCAAGGAGTAACCTGTGCTACAATAAGAATCATATTAGAGAGATTTTACAGAAGTAATCGCCCAGCACTTGACATCCCCGAAGAAATCCTGCGAGCCATGCTTGAAATCTGCACAAAGGAGGTTTAATTTCTCTCCCACAGGGGACAACTCTTCAGACAAGTAGATGGAGTGGCGATGGGTTCCCCTCTAGGAGTCTTATCTTTTTCTAATATACATATATATATATATATTTATATATATATATATATATATATATATATATGTGTGTGTGTTTGTGTGCACAATATAAGTTCTCAACCACAATATCCAGAAAGAGGGGGAGGGGCAAAGGGAGGTGAAGCTAATCCATTTGACCCACACCCACCCTTATTCTTCTCCGCGGTTGTTTACGAACATCACCTATTTGGCATGGTAATTGTGTAATGCATCACTACAACGAGATGATTTCCCGTAATACAAAATAAAGGGTATTTATGAGCTGTCATATTGTGGTAGTCAGTACTCATAGTTATTGATACTTAGGTAATGATTATAATTTATTTTATATTATTTGTATTTGTTTTGTTATCATTTGTCTGTCTGATTTTCATTTATTATTAGTTATATGTCAATTTATTGTTATTTACTATTTACCTGTTTGTTTATTATTTAACTATACCTATGCATTTATTTATGTATTTTATTTGTTATTTACATTATTATAGTTTTTACTTATTATTTTATTATGATTTTTTTTTCGCATCCGACCTAGATATGGACCAAAAGGTCTCCTGTCGGCATTCTCCGCCTTTGTAATCCTTTATATGGCTAAAGTGGAAAAAAGGGCCTTTCAGAACCATTCTCCTTCAGGCATATATGTCAGATATATCAATTACATTTTTATCGCCACTTCTATTGACGAAGAAGTTCCCCTTCTCTTAGCAGCATTTGAAAACAATCCCTGCTTAGTTTTCACCTGTGAGCGCAGCATAGATGGACACATCCCTTTCCTCGATGTTGACATCTCCAAACAAGATGAAAGCTCCAAGACTAAGGTTTATACCAAAGCCACGAATGTGGGGCGATGACTTAATGCCAAAGAAGAATGCCCTTTTGCATACAAGAGGTCTGTCGTGGCCTCTTATATGAGCAGAGATTTAACTCGTTGGAGAACCTGGACTGAGACGTACAGAGAACTTGATCGCATCCGCCAACTTATGACAAATAACGGCTATGCAGATCATCTGACAGAGGTTGTTATCGAGAAAAAGATGGACAGCTACGCAGCACCCACCCAACAACCTACCCCACTAAAGGAGAAAATCATTATATATCACAAGAACAACTTCCACGATAAATACAAAGAAGAATGCAATGTTAGTAAGAGCATAATTGAGAGAGAAGTCACCCCATCTGATTGGAATGCCACTATTGACAGTAGAATCTTTTGTAAGCCTATACTAACAAAATCACTGAAAATGTGGAATAACGCGGCCACCACCAATGTAGTATATAAATTTACTTGCCAGGAGGGCTACTGTGACGGCTCTAATAGCTACATTGGAAGGACCTCCACCACTTTGCGGCGCCGTCTACAATATCACAGAAGTCAAGGTTAAATTTTCCAACATTATACACATTAACATAATAAGAAACCACATCTACAGAGTCTCATAGATCAAACTGAAATCATCCACCATGAACACAACTTTAGAACACTTCAGATTGCTGAAGCCGTTTCCATCACTTGCCAAAGTCCTTCCATCAACGTACAGCAGAATGTAGAATTCATTTTGCCATCCCCACGCCCATATGAGAGACATACTCCACAACAAAATATCATCGACAAAACAACCCACCGTTCAACCAATCAGTGCTAGGGACGGGACACTAGGTTTGCCGTCAAAGTGCTCTAGGCTCCTGAGCATCCACCAGCTTCACACGGCCTACCTGCTAGACAATCAACATCAAGTTTCATCCGTGTTCGGTTTGCCTAATCCTGTGATCAGATATAAATAACCTTACTTGGCTGACTTTCCACATTATTCTCTAAACCTCCAGTGAAGAAACAACCCGCAGTCTACAACCTGAAAAAGCCTCAGACCGAGGGGAAAAACTCTGAGTTTCGGTGCATGTTAGCCAACGGTTTCTTCTGTCACTAGAACATATTTAAACAAGTCGGCATACAACAGCACTATAAATGAGCTATGCTACTCACCAGAGAGAAATGAATAATTGCATCCAATTCCTCTCTGGAGGCAATAAAAATATCTACGAAAAGACTAAGAATACTTATCTTATAATCATCAAACCATCCGATACAGATTATTTTAGTTAGAATATATATATATATATATATATATATGTGTGTGTGTGTGTGTGTGTGTGTGTGTGTGTGTGTGTGTGTGTGTGTGTGTGTGTGTGTGTGTGTGTGTGTGTGTGTGTGTGTGTGTGTGTGTGTGTGTGTGTGTGTGTGTGTGTGTGTGTGTGTGTGTGTGTGTGTGTGTGTGTGTGTGTGTGTGTATTATAAATGCATCCTTCTTTACTTCTTGGAAAAAAATAATAACATTAAGAGTCTGTTAATTAAAAATTCTCCAAGAAGTAAAGAAGGATGTATTTATAATATACCATGTAAAAACTGTGATTTTATTTATATAGGCCAAACAGGCAAAGGCTTAGAAAAAAGAATAGGTCAACATAAATATAGTATTAGAACGGGGCAAGTGTCCAGTGGATTATTTGTCCACCAAAGGGATTATGGTCATAATATTGACTGGGGAAATTCTAAAATAATTACTTCTTGTAATAATATTATAGAAAGAAATATTATTGAATCTTGTTTTATAAAAAGAAATTTTGGAAATAACATGAACTTGAGTTTGGGTTTATTTAAATTGGACAATTTTATTATTGACAAAATTGTGTATGATAAAATGTAACATGGGACCTCTCCGAGTATCCTTGTCTTCTTATGAATTTATTGTTTCTTTCTGTATTGCTTTTTTGTACCTTTGAAAATGTCTAAATAGACGAAAACGTTCGGTATCTGTTTTTTCAAATTTCCCGGTGGTTTCTGAAAAAAAAAAAAATATATATATATATATATATATATATATATATATATATACATATATTCATGAAAGTGGTAGTTGTCGACAAGACTGACGAGTTAAACACCATATGAGGACGGAGTCTTTATTTGTACGACGTTTCGCTTATTACAGTTTTTTCAAGTACAAGTTGAGATACATATGCTGGAGATTAAATAAGGGGAAAGGAGGGAACGGGGAATGAAAAGAAGAAGGGGGGGAAGGAAGAGGAGGAGGAGGAGGAGAGGAGGAGGAGAGGAGGAGGAGGAGGAGAGGAGAGGAGGAGGAGAGGAGAGGAGGAGGAGGAGGAGAGGAGGAGGAGAGGCGGAGGATAAGGGGGGGGGATTGAACACTGGGAAAGGTTTAGAATGCTGGCCCAAACGTCCGTGGGCGAAATGTTCACAAAGGGTGGATTTAAATATTCAAAATTTTGCTGGCCATGGCTATTAGGACAATTATATGGGGCGAGATGTTAAACATGCACATGTTTTGTTCAATAGTGTTCGTTCCTTGAATGATCGCTGCTTCTAAACATTTCCTGCGGATTTTGTCTGGTTCTCGTATCAGCAGCTCTGCATTTTTCCAGTCCATAAGATGGTTTTCCTTGTTTCTATGTATCACACATGCATTGATGGTGACATCATGCTTGACTTCGTAACGATGTTCACGTATTCGTGTATTCAGGTCTCGTGACGTTTCTCCGATGTAAACTTTATCACATCCTGAACACGGAATACGATAAACACCGGCTTTGGTGCCCGGTGTTTGGTTATTGTGTATTTTCGTCTTCGTGATGTCTTTTATCGTCTTGCTTGTCTGGCACACTACTTCCAAGTTGGTGGTTCTTAAAATATGTGTCAGGATGGTGGCAACGTCGCTGGTTGGCAACACGAGACGTCTTGTTGTGCTGTCCTGTTGCCTACGGCTTTCCCGAATCTTAGCGGCCTGCTGTCTGCAATTATCCAAAAGAAACTCTGGAAATTTTAGTGTTAAAAAGGTCTCTTTAATAAACCTGCACTCTTCTTCTAAGTATTTTGCACTGCATATCCTAAATGCCCTACGGAAAAAGCCTATTGCTACTCTTTTGGTCCTTATATCATGGTAGGAATAGAAATGAATTAAGTAATTTTTGTTGGTGGGCTTTCTATACACTTTGAATTCAAGCTGGTTACCGTGCTTAAAGATATGCGTGTCCAAGAAAGGAAGAGAATCGTGGATTTCTTCCTCTAGGGAAAACTGAATGGTGGGCTCCACTTCGTTTAAGGCCGTCTGCAAGCGATGAAGATTGAAACGCCTGGGTGTGACGAGTAAGATATCGTCCACATATCGCAGCCAGGTCACATACTCGGGAACGATGTTGGCAAAGGGAGCTATTTCTAGAAATTCCATGAATAAATTGGCCAGGACTGCACTTAATGGAGAACCCATGGCCATGCCAAATTTCTGGTGTAAGAAGCGGTCCTGAATTTTGAAATATTTAAATTCAACACAAAGTTTAATCAAATCGACAAAGTGGTTGGGGGACAGGGGGAAGTCGATTATCTCCTTCTCGATTCTATCCCTAAGGAGCTGTATTACCTTATCCGAGGGAACACATGTGAAGAGACTTTTCACGTCCAGGCTGGCCAACTTCTTATTTCTGGCGGAGATATCTCGGATTCTGTCTAGTAGGTCCCCTGAGTGTCTGAGATGTGCTCCACTGATGGTTCCCAGGAGTGGGGATAGATATCTGGCCAACATACCTGCTAATCTATGGGGAGCACTCCCTATCCCTGATGATATAGGTCTCATTGGAATATAATTTTTGTGGGTTTTGGGGAGACCATACATCGCACAGCTACGATGTATGGTCTGCCCAAAACCCACAAAAATTATTTACTGGGGCAGAGAAAATTACTAAGTCTTGATGTAGTTTCTTTGCTTACCTGCATCATCGAAGCTGAGGTTTTGGCTTTCTTGGAAACAAAATTACAACATTATCGGGACCAACTTCCAATCTCTGTCAGCAAAATCATTAAATTAACGGAATTATGTGCTAACACAAATACTTTCTCATTTAAAGATCAATATTATAAACAACTGTTCGGTTGTTCAATGGGATCCAATCTCTCCCCAGTGTTAGCTAACTTATATATGGAGTATTTCGAGACAGTACTTTTACAAGACATTAAGCCACAAGGTATGTTTTGGTACAGGTACGTGGACGACATCTTTACGATTTGGGATGATGAGTGGCGATCTTTCTATGCTTTCTTTGAACAACTCAACAACTTAACCACTAATATAAAATTTAAAGTTGAATTGGAGGTGGACAATAGACTGCCATTTCTAGATATTCTATTAATACGACATCAGGATCATTTGTCTTTTACAGTGTACAGAAAACCCACACATACGGGGAGTTATGTACACTTTTTCAGCCACCATCCTGATCAAATTAAATATAATGTTGCCTCAGGTCATTTTCCTGAGGGCACTCAGATTATGTAGTCCACATTATTTGGAAATGGAGATAACAACCATCAGGAATCAATTAAAAATAATAGGGTATTCTGATTGGTTTTTAAATAGAGCCCTAAGCAAAGCCAAAACTAGTCACTTTGGATCCACTTCCCATTCCAGTAAGAATTTCGTTTGGGACAAAAACTGTATAAAATTGCCTTATAATAAGTCCTTAAATGATATTTCGCAATTTCTACCACAGAAAGACATAAACTTTGTTTTTAGTTTTCCCAATAATTTGTCTAAGAAAATAGTTAATGTACATCAAAGACCTAGAGAAGAAATACATCAAGGTGTTTATAAACTTCCATGCTCGGATTGTAATAATGTATATTGGGGACAAACAGGTAGAGATTTACACACCAGGATGAAAGAACACAAAAATTCAGTCAAATATGCACAACAAAATTCCGCTGTCTTCCAACACGTAGACAAGGAAGGCCATCGTATGGATTGGAATGAGGCAAAAATAATTTTTAATTCAAAGTGCAGTTTTAAAAGGAAAATAATGGAATCATCCTTGATAAATAAATTTCCTAATTTTAATATTTCAAATGGACAATGGTCACCTGACTGCATGACCTAGGCAGTCAACAAAATATTACCATCTTTGGTGAAGGCGGGTGTCTTGCCTCGCAAAGCATTAGACGCTACCTGAGTCCTACCTATGTACCTTTTTCTTTGTACATAAGAGATGCCTTTTGCTCCACTACTCTGTATTCCACTGAAGAGGATCACAGTCCGTGATCGAAATATATGGATATCATCTATTTAATTTCTTCTTATCCAACACAGTGGGTTCTTGTTGAATATGTATATATATATATATATATATATATATATATATATATATGTATGTATGTATGTATATATATATATATATATATATATATATATATATATATGTGTGTGTGTGTGTGTGTGTGTGTGTGTGTGTGTGTGTGTGTGTGTGTGTGTGTGTGTGTGTGTGTGTGTGTGTGTGTTGTGTGTGTGTGTGTGTGTGTGTGTATTCACTTGGTCTTTGGATCACGTGTTGGACTCGTGATCGACAGCTATTTCCCTCCTGGAAGAGAGCTCAGAGCTCGTAGTTCCGATCTATGGGTAATGCTATGACCTTACACACACACACACACACCCAACTCCCCGCCCACGAGAGTCAGAGTAACGACCCGGAACGCAGCTGTACCGAAATAATTTCGGCCCTGGGCAGGATTCGAACCAAGCACTACGCGCACCACCATGCTAGTAGTTCATCGTTCTACCAACTGCGCCACCGAGTCGTGTGTGTGTGTGTGTGTGTGTGTGTGTGTGTGTGTGTGTGTGTGTGTGTGTGTGTGTGTGTGTGTGTGTGTGTGTGTGTGTGTGTGTGTGTGTGTGTGTGTGTGTGTGTGTGTGTGTGTGTGTGTGTGTGTGTGTGTGTGTGTGTGTGTGTGTGTGTGTGTGTGTGTGTGTGTGTGTGTGTGTGTGTGTGTGTGTGTGTGTGTGTGTGTGTGTGTGTGTGTGTGTGTGTGTATACATCAGTGAAAAATACAGTGGAGCGACGCGCGATTTCGCTCGGGAAAGTTCCAATGTCGCTCTCGCAAATCCAATAGCGGGAGCGATCCCCCCCAAAAGAAAAAATTGCTCCTGCGGCAAGATTCAACGTTTTTCATGCATTATCCATCATTTGGCAATCCCTGAATCCCATCAGCATTGATGAAAGGATCAGAGCAAACACAACTTACCCGTGATCAATCATTGCATTATCAATCGATATCATAAACGCAACGCATCAATCAACTTTAATTTGTTGATGTACGTACGTATGTGTACGCGGTATAGCTGCTAGAGTTCAATGGCTTACCTAGCCTAGCTTCGTATCAGCTGCATGCGCGCGTATACTAGTACATGTTGACTAGGCTCTACACGACTATCGTGCTTCATAATATCGCTAGTTGCGAATTGCATGGTACCTGTATGCAGGGAAGTTCATTGGTTGCATGCAGCTAGCTGCCCAATCAACGTGCTGACTACATGTACAATGCACCATACCCAATACCACATCACCGCATGCATACGCACGCTGCACATATGCAAACTCGCTCGAGGCCTAGGAGGGAAACTAGGAAATCTCATTTATAACCTCATTCGCGTAATTATGAGAAAACAAAATAAAATTTAATGTTAAGTTAGTAATTGTAAGTAAATAAATTTAAATATAAATATGAACATTTGATAATTATATATTTAGTACATAAATATGGATCTTTGGAGGGAAGAATAAAAAATACACAAATAAAAAATGATTCGTTAGTTAGGTCTACGTTCGTACGTCACGTCCATGCCAAACTTTCGATGATCGTACATCATGGCGCGATTTCTAGTGAAGCGAGTGAAGATGAGTGAAGATGGTTTGCCCTCAGATTCAGTCTTTTCAGAATCGAGAAAGATTGTTTTGACGGCAGGAACCGCTTCTGGACAAGCAAAGTCTAATTCAAACTCTACGGGCAAGGGCCAAGGTAAACGAAAACCAGTAAAGCATGAATCTACTATACGCTCTTGGAACCTAGATTAGCTTGAAGTGGATCGGGGCAGTGACGGTACTCTAACGGTGTATTGCAAGGCTTGTCGTGCATTTCCACCCCCAACCACTGCCAGTGGAAACAGAGGCGCTGTCTGCTGATCAGTTTCACCCATCCCCCTCCCCCCAAAATTAAAGGCTGATTTGTTAAAAAAAAAAAATATATATATATATATATATATATATATATATTTCATGCACATGAGTAATGAGTTAGCCTTCCAATAGTTTGATGGAAATCGAACCTGCAAAAACATGGCTCTGGAAGTATCAAAAATGGCTCTGGTAATTAAAAGCAATGGCTCTGGTGAAATTTAGAAAAAATAATTAAAAATGGCTCTGGAAAAAAGTAGCTTTTTCCCTGGTATACACACGCGCACACACACACACACACACACACACACACACACACACACACACACACACACACACACACACACACACACACACACACACACACACACACACACACACACACACACACACACACACACACACACACACACACACACACACACACACACACACACACACACACACACACAAACACACACACACACACATATATGTATATATTTAAGATTATTTCAGACAAATGAGAGAGAATGTGGGTGGGGAAGGGCAAACGAAGATGTGTAGGGATAGAGTTTATTGCCCTAACGTTGCGACCAACTTGGTCTTCTTCAGAGGACTACAGCATTACAAACGGATCACAATTCTTATATTCGTAGTGAGAGGGAACCCGCCAAGGTATGAGCGTCATGTTTTCCCTTTGGCTAACGATTTAATTATTAGGACACTTGCTGCTTTCGAGAGGCATTTAAATCCGTCTCTGTCGTTGTTGTTCTTGTTGGCGGCGATATGTGCAGCTTCCACAGTTTTTCTCATTTTCTTCTCAAATCCCTCGTGTAGAATTTCTGCGTTGTTCCAATCAGGTAGATGTCCACATTTGTCCAGGTGACGAACCAGGGAGTTAGATGTTCTATGAGCCCTGAGATCGTTTTTGTGCTCATTCAAGCGTTTATTGAACCCTCGACCTGACTCACCGAAATAAGATGATGGACAACCGTTGCATGGAATACGGTAAATGACACTGAGATTATACGCAATATTATTAATGTTTCTTAAAATATTTTTCCTATTTTATTGGAAGATATTTTTGCTATATTTATTCCACCTTTTAACAAATAATCATCAATAGCTATGGTGTTTATAGAATTAGGGACAGAAATAAAATGAGACTTATCCTTTCCCGGGGTTTCGGACGTTTGAGCCATCGTAGATCTTCTTGCTTTCCTCGTTGTCCTGGTGATCAAACTCCGGGGTATTTCAGCTTCCTAAAGGTATTCTTGATGTAAGTAAGTTCATCCTCTAGGAATTCTTCACTGCAGATACGAAAAGCTCTGAGAAAGAAACCTATTAGAACACCCGTTTTAACACGTCTGCTGTGTGTGAAAAAATAATGGACAAAGTCGTCCCTATTGGTGGGTTTTCCTGTACACCGAGAAACTTACCTGTTGAGAACCTCTGTGTATCAACGTGTCTAAAAAATGGTAGATTACACTCTTTTTCTAGTTCAACTGTGAATTGAATGTCTTTATTCACAGCGTTGAGTCTTCTCAACTTATTTTCTATATTAGTTCTTTTTGGCATCACCACGATTATGTCATCCACGTACCTTAACCAAGTGGTACCTCTTCCCATGATGTTGATGTATTTGTCCATTTCTAATACTTCCATGAATAAACATGCCATGACAGCAGATAATGGACTCCCCAGTGCGAGACCTCTAATCTGTTTAAATTCAATGTTGTTAAACATAAAATAACCAAATTTGACACACATGGAAATAAGTTTTATATAATCAGATCTTGGGACTGGAAGGATATCATCATCGATATCTGTTGTTACTTTCTTCACTGCTTCTAGGGCATCAAAAATAGAAACATTTGTGAATAACGCTGTTATATCGAAACTTGCCAACTTTTTAATCACTTACATTCAGATCCTTAAGTCTCTGGATCAGGTCGGAAGAATTCTTAAATGGGCCCCGCTGATGGAACCGATGACGTTGGAAAGGGGTTTTGCCAGACATTTCGCTAGTCTGTGCGGAGCGCTACCAATCCCTGAAGTTATGGGCCTCATGGGGGATATTTACCTTATGTACTTTAGGAAGACCGTGCATTAACGGGGGTTAAGATTCAACACAGAAGCGAGAAAAATCCTACGTAAATCAACCAGGGGAAAAAAGTTGTTTAGGATTACTAGAAGAAGCTCCAAAACCCCCGTTAATGCACGGTCTTCCTAAAGTACAAAAGTAAGGTAAATATCCCCATGAGGCCCATAACTTCAGGGATTGTAGCGCTCCGCACAGACTAGCGAAATGTCTGGCAAAACCCCTTTCCAACGTCATCGGTTCCATCAGCGGGGCCCATTTAAGAAATTCCTTCCGACCTGATCCAGAGACTTAAGGATCTGAATGTAAGTGATAAAAAGTTGGCAAGCTTCGATATAACAGCGTTATTCACAAATGTTTCTATTTTTGATGCCCTAGAAGCAGTGAAGAAAGTAACAACAGATATCGATGATGATATCCTTCCAGTCCCAAGATCTGATTATATAAAACTTATTTCCATGTGTGTCAAATTTGGTTTATTTTATGTTTAACAACATTGAATTTTAAACAGATTAGAGGTCTCGCAATGGGGAGTCCATTATCTTGCTGTCATGGCATGTTTTTTATTCATGGAAGTATTAGAAATGGACAAATACATCAACATCATGGGAAGAGGTACCACTTGGTTTAAGGTACGTGGATGACATAATCGTGGTGATGCCAAAAAAACAAATATATAAAATAAGTTTAGAAGACTCATCGCTGTGAATAAAGACATTCAATTCACAGTTGAACTAGAAAAAGAGTGTAATCTACCATTTTTAGACACGTTGAAACACAGAGGTTCTCAACAGGTAAGTTTTCTCGGTGTACAGGAAACCCACCAATAGGGACGACTTTGTCCATTATTTTTCAGCACACAGCAGACGTGTTAAAACGGGTGTTCTAATAGGTTTCTTTCTCAGAGCTTTTCGTATCTGCAGTGAAGAATTCCTAGAGGATGAACTTACTTACATCAAGAATACCTTTAGGAAGCTGAAATACCCCGGAGGTTTGATCACCAGGACAACGAGGAAAGCCAAGAAGATCTACGTGGGCTAAAACGTCCGAACCCCGGGAAAGGATAAGTCTCATTTTATTCTGTCCCTAATTCTATAAACACCATAGCTATTGATGATTATTTGTTAAAAAGGTGAATAAATATAGCAAAAATATCTTCCAATTAAAATAGGAAAAATATTTAAGAAACATAATAATATGCGTAATAATCTCAGTGTCATTTACCGTATTCCATTCAACGGTTGTCCATCATCTTATTTCGGTGAGTCAGGTCGAGGGTTCAATAAACGCTGAATGAGCACAAAAACGATCTCAGGGCTCATAGAACATTCTAACTCCCTGGTTCGTCACCTGGACAAATGTGGACATCTACCTGATTGGAACAACGCAGAAATTCTACACGAGGGATTTGAGAAGAAAATGAGGAAAAACTGTGGAAGCTGCACATATCGCCGCCCAACAAGAACACACACACACACACACACACACACATATATATATATGTATATATATATATATATATATATATATGTGTGTGTGTGTGTGTGTGTGTGTGTGTGTGTGTGTGTGTGTGTGTGTGTGTGTGTGTGTGTGTGTGTGTGTGTGTGTGTGTGTGTGTGTGTGTGTGTGTGTGTGTGTGTGTGTGTGTGTGTGTGTGTGTGATGGCCCACCATCTTTCGTGTATTTAAAATGTCTGTGTATAATATATTGTATTCATTGTATAATTGCGTGTGTCCTGTAAATTGCTTGTATATTTTTTGTTTTTCCCACTCGCCTCCCCTTCGATCCCCTCCTTACTACTCGTCTGAAGACCCAGACTAGTTCTGTCCAGTTCATCCTTCTCCTTCCTCCCGTCCTCGCCAGCACTATATATACTGCGTTCCACCGGCTCCAGAGAGATTTTTTTTTCCCGTTGGCTACTAAGACGTAACTTACCCTCCCACATCGCTTTCGCTCTTTCCAACCCGTAGTGTTCACACGTAACTAAACTGTATTCTCATGACTTGGTTTCGATTCAGGTTGAGAAATTATTTGTATTATAAAACGTTACAAATTATCTATTGGTTAATTTTGTTGTTGTAAAGATATTATCATTGTTTTGTTGACTTTTTTTTTATAAATTAAATTATGTTACCTTCCGTTTGGATTTGCCTTAACTACATCAAGGCCACAAAGTACGAACCCCTACTAGACAGAAAGTCCTTATATCCTTGTGGAAGGCATAACATAGAATGGGGGCCCGTCCGGTATCCTATTACCTGAACAAAAACTAGGAAGGTGTGAGATATACGAGCGAAACGTAAAAGTTACACTTGCTTCCCACAACCATCGAAATTGTCCATCTGTCCGGTAAACTTGTAACTCAGTACTCCAGTAAAGTAAAAATTTAACCAAGAAAGATCACAGTCAGTTAATCGTAAATACGCCATTGCACATGACCACGTTAAAATCTTCTAGCTGTAAATTTTGAAAGAGTACTGAAGTAGGATTCGTTTAGGACTTTAGGATATGTGTGGGAACGATAATTCTATCCTACTTACGGCATGTATTTTTGGAATATATTCTGTCCTAAAGATTTATAATATTCATGGGGGCCGAGTATTATAATTCTACTTGTAATTCTCGTCCAGTACACCGCGTAAGGGAAGCACGCTCAATACCTTGTTTAGGAGCAACAGTTATCGAGTAAAAATTTCGCGATGGCAGAACTGAATATCGAAAACTTTGTTGAGAACCCCTCGGTGGAAGAACTTGTACTTCAGAACGCAAATAAAGAATGTCTGAAAGAAATACTAGCAAGATGGGACTTAACTTATCCTGCGAACGTGAGTACAACTGAATTAATCCAACTAATATTGAGTCATATAGATAAGTTAAAGAAAACGGAAGACGAAGGCAGAGAATTTGACAATTTAGAACAAACAGTTGCAGCTAAATTAAAGTACCTAAAATATCAAACATTTAAAATGAAGACGAGGTATGAAATACAACTTAAGGAATTCCAAAGCTGTCCCCTAGAGGATTACAAGTATGTAACAATCTGGGAAATCACACTGACTACGAAACGGTCAAACAGACAATTCTTTCTGCTTATGAAATTTCCACCGAAGGTTATCGACAAGCCTTTCGAAATTCTAACAAACTTAACTATCAGACATATATGGAATTCGAATCAAACAAACTCCGAGCATTGAAGAGGTGGATTAAATCAGTATCAGTAGATAATCTTGATAAAGTAGTGAACTTGATCGCGTTAGAAGAATTCATACGTGAAATTTCTCAGTACTTAAATATTCACATTGTTGACAGGGAGGAAATTGACCTTATGAAAGCAGCCAAATTGGCTGATACTCTCTCACTAATTCACAAAAATGTTGAAAAGGACGGTAACCGCCAACAATCTCATGTAAAACCAACTAGTGGTAGTAAAGATAGTAAAATTGATCATTCCAGTTCCCCTGTTTGTTTCTTCTGTAAGAAACCAGGACACATAATTGCAAATTGCCCAGATTCGAAATGTAAAGTAGCTCAAAAGAATATAAAATATGTAGCTTCCTTTAACCATTCTACTGTCAATTCTGTAGATCCTTTTCAGCCTTTCCGTTCAACGGGAACATTATTGCTTGGTCCAGACCAAGTAGAACATCACCTCCAAAAAGTACGGGACACAGGAGCAGCACAGTCATTGATACCTCAAACAGCGCTGCCGAGAGTCCAACGTAATTATACAAGAGAAAACGTATACTTACAGGACTTCCACAACCCCTTCTCAGTACCTCTGGCAAAAGTGTACCTGAACTGTGGACTCATCAAGGATATAGTCTCCGTAGGTGTAAGTATAACGGCAACCCTACCAGTCCCTGAAGCAGATTTTATACCAGGTAATGATCTAGCAGGAGAACTAATCCATCCTCCTTTAATTGTTTCTGCTTCTCCCCTACCATATAACCCAACTTCTACCATAGAGCAAACCAAACCAAACCTATTTCCAACCTGTGCTATTACACGATCCCAAGCAAAAGTTAATCAACCAACTCTTACCTCTCTAACCACCCCAACCACCCTGCTTACACCCTCTGAGCAAAGCATCAAAGAGGTTCAACAGAACGACCCTTCCTTAGCTCCCTTGTTTAACAGGGCTATTCCCAAGGAGGATATCCTACATACTCCCTCCTTTTATTTGCACGACGGGTTACTTATGAGATTGTATAAACCTCGTCACCTCTCTGATGATGATACCTGGGCAGAATGTCACCAAATTGTTTTAACTGTTAACTTGAGGACTCAGGTAATAGAGATTGCTCATACAGGACACTCAGGACACTTAGGTATTAAGAAAACTTATTTACGACTCTTGTCAGAATTCTTTTGGTCTGGTATGAAAACAGAGGTAAGTAGATTCGTTAATTGTTGCCATACTTGCCAACTAGTAGGAAAGTCGAACGAGTCTATCCCTCCGTATCTCCTTCAACCCATTAAAGTACCTAGTGAACCTTTTCAGAAACTTGTGATTGACATAGTGGGCCCATTACCCAAGACCAAAAAGGGTAACCAGTACATTTTAACAGTTCTTTGTCCCACTATCAGGTACCCTGAAGCTTTTCCTTTAAAGAATATTTCTGCTAAGAGTGTAATTAAGTGTTTAACTCACATGTTTATTTCCTTTGGTATTCCTCAGGAAAAACAGTCAGACAGAGGTTCCAATTTCACTAGCAATCTCTTTACCCAGACTCAAGTAACTAAATGTTAAACAATCTCTGTCTACAGCGTACCACCCCGCCAGTCAGGGAGTTCTAGAATGATGTCATCAAACGTTAAAGAATATGCTACGTAAGTTCTGTTACGAGGAAGACCGTGATTGGGATGAGGGATTGCCTTTCCTCCTATTTACTCTCCGTTAAACACCATCTGAAGCTCTAGGTGTTTCTCCCTTTGAACTGTTATATGGAAGGAAGGAAAGAACATAAGAACATAATAAATAAAGGAGACTGCAAAAGACCAT
Organism: Oratosquilla oratoria; assembly: GCF_046742065.1. Lineage (NCBI taxonomy): Eukaryota > Metazoa > Arthropoda > Malacostraca > Stomatopoda > Squillidae > Oratosquilla > Oratosquilla oratoria. Next base: position 34,603,724 of record NC_134814.1, on the reverse strand, counting down.
AAGGCCTACACTAGGCAGCTCCGTATCCATCACCACCTGTCATCCCCATCCATAAAGTTGTCTAATCGTTTTTTAAAACAACTGATAGTTTCAGCGCTCACTACATGGTTACTAAGTTTATTCCATTCATCGACCACCCTATTAGTAAACCAATTCTTGCCTATTTCCTTCTTAAATCTAAATTTGTCCAGTTTATACCCATTACTGCGAGTCCTGCACTGTTGTTTTATTATGATGACCTTGTTTGCATCACCCTTGTTATAGCCTTTGATCCACTTGAACGCTTCTATTAGATCACCCCGCACTCTGCGTCTTTCCAGAGAGTGTAAGTTTAGGTGCCTAAGCCTCTCTTCGTAAGGCAAATTTCTGAGTCCTTGTATAATTTTGGTCATTCTTCTCTGTAATGATTCTAGTGAATTTACGTCCATTCTGTAGGACGGAGACCAAAACTGTACCGCATAGTCAAGGATGGGTCTAACTATCGCTAGATAGAGTTTAATAATTACCTCTGCACATCTATTCGTTACCGTCCTAGCAATGAAGCCTAATGCCCTGTTAGCTTTATTTCTGGCGCTAATACACTGCTTCCTGATTTTAAGGTCCGGACTCACCAGAGCTCCCAAGTCCCTCTCGCACTCAGATTTTTCTAAAAACGTGTTATCTAAGTTGTATCTATTTTCGGGGTTGTGTAGCCCTACGTTTAACACGCTACACTTAGAGATATTGAAGTTCATTTGCCATTTCACCGACCATGTTAACAGCTTATTAAGGTCATCCTGTAGAATCTGGGCGTCGTCTCCTGACCTAATTAGGCGTCCTATTTTAGTGTCGTCCGCAAACTTACTAACATCACTATTTAACCCTTCGTCTAAGTCGTTTATATACATAATGAACAACAAGGGACCCAAAACCGAGCCCTGGGGGACCCCAAAAGTAACATTGCCCCACCTAGATTTTATTCCATTTATGGTGACCCGCTGTTTTCTGTTACTAATCCAAGCTCTAATCCATTCTAACACTTTTCCTCCTATGCCATGGGCTTTGATTTTATTTAGTAGTCTCTGGTGTGGCACTTTGTCGAGGTAATCAAGGACCACATCATATCTTCCCCTACCTCACTTTTATAGTCTGTTAACCAGTATATTGTTTCCCTTGAGGATAGCCTAGCCAGAATTAATTCCTTTGCCCTGAAGAACCTCGAGCATGCACAAAGTAAAATGAAAGTTGATTTTTATCAGAAATCTCGTAAGAGAGAATTCAAGGAAGGAGATATGGTTCTTGCGTACATTCCCATCTCTGGACAACCTCTTCAAGCTAAATACCATGGTCCTTATAAAGTTCAGAAAAAGATGTCAGATTGTAATTACGTACTAGAAGCCCCTGACAGACGCAAAACTACTAAACTTATTCACGTTAACTTACTCAAGACATACCTTGCCAAAGTATCACTAGACAGTTCAGGCAAACCA
>NC_134814.1:34572892-34596755 GCF_046742065.1 Oratosquilla oratoria | reverse complement strand
TACATATCCCAAAGTCTTTTTTCCCCTTACACGGGAGATAGCCAAAAGAAAAAGGCATAGGAACTACTCCCATCCATTCCATCCTCTACATACTCCACTCCCCTCTACCCTCTTCCCTCTCTCTTATCTTGGCACCTCCTGGATGGCGGGTCCTCCCTGCATCTTGTCCACTGCCCTGGGTCAGAAGCAGTCTCGCAAAACACAGCACATCCACGCCTCATTAAGTCGCCTATCCCCCCTCTACGTCCGTTCATGCAGAAAGGGAGAGGACGGAGAGAAATCCCTTCGGGCTGCATCAATTTATTTCTCATACATGCTCCCTCACCCCCATCCCCCACCCACTCCCCCTCATGCATCACAGCATCATACATACGAGTACACAACCCTTCTCCATTCACCCCTGTCTTCTGTGCTTTCCCGTCCTTCCTCAAGAGACATTCCACTTTTTCCCAATACCCCTTTTACCCCATCCATTCATCTTATTCTAGGACGACCCTCATGTTCACTCCTTCCACGTCTGTCTTTCAGACCTCTTCTACTAATTTTTTTCACTCATTCTTTCCATATGTCCAAACCATTCCAATACTCTTTCATCAACCTTATTTCCCAACTCCCTTTCCACCCCTGTTCTCCTCCTCACCTCCTCATTTCTTCCTCTATCCGGCCTAGAAACCCCCATCATACTTCTCAGGCATTTCATCTCAAACACATTCAGACTCCTCTCTTCGTCTCTTATGTTCCACGTTTCTACCCCCTTCAGTCCTGTCGGTACAATCACTCCTTCATACAATCTCCTCTTAGAATCCATCCCCAGATCTCTATTTCTTATTACACTTTTTAATCTCCCAAGGCATTTACACCAGTGACGGTGTAGTCAATCAAATAATTCCGACTGTCGTCCCCGGATTCGAACCAAGGCTTACGTAATTACGATGCCGGCACTACCACTAGGCTATCGGCTGTCTTAAATTCTTCAACCTGGGAATGAATATACTCCCGAGAAATTAAGTCGTTTGCAAGCTGCCGCCCATACTTATTTTGAAGAATTTAAGGTAACCGATAGCCTAGTGTGTCGTCATCGTAATCATTCGAGCCTTGGTTTGAATCCGGGGACGACAGTCGGAATTATTTGATTGACTACACCGTCACTGGTGATTCAGGTTAGACAACGGCGATAAGTCCACAAAGGAAACAAACCAGCTTACTACGAAGTTACGTTAGTTGTTAGTTCTTCGTAAAAATATGTGCGGATGGCTGTAAGACAACAGATAGCCTAGTGGTACAGTGTCGGCATCGTTATCACGCGAGCCTGTGTTCGAATCTGGGGACGACAGTCGGAATTATTTCATATATATATATATATATATATATATATATATGTATATATATGTATATATATACATACATATATATATATACATATATGTTGAATATTAAAGCATATGTGGCATTAATGATTTCTAGAGAACATTTCTCTATCTTTCTAAGTATCCTTTTCTTTTCATGGTTGAAAGTCTGAAGGAAAGTACGATAATCGTCAGAATGGTGCTGCATTTTATACTGACAGCTGTTTCAACCATTTCACATGGTCGTCCTTAGTGTAAAACTGAATACAAATGTGAAATACATTGGAATATAAAGGGCCGTGGGCCGTACAAACAACAGAAAAAATGGTGGTATATGATTGGTGGGAATATATGAAGGTGGGCGGTGCCAGGAAGGGGGGCCCTAGTCCTAGTACGATGGGCTTATGTCACGTCAGGTCGGGAGGCCACTTCTGGTGAGCAAATTTTTAGTTACACCCTCTTGCCGGGACCTAAACTGAGCTAATGCCACGTCTTGTCGGCTTGTAACTTCCAGTGTGCAAATGTCACGGTGTGCGAGTCTGGAAGGGAGGACATGATCCGATGATCTCTGGACGTGTAAAGTAGGCTGCTGCAAAGTAATAGTAATCGTCTCAGCAATGATTAAGCGTCCGTAGTTAGAGTCTGTGTGCATTATTTTTCTATACCTGATGAAGTCTTACAAGTGCGGCTTCTTATCATGAGTGTCGATGTAATGATAGTGAATTGCTCCGTTGTTTCGGTGAGTGAAATAATTGTTGCCTGTAGTAGAAGGACACGATATAAAAACTTGTAGCTTAATTCACGCAAAATCTAATCTTTCATAAGCCTGTATAAGAATTTCAAGCTTTCAGTCTAATATATATATATATATATATGTATATACATATATATGTATATGTATATATATATATAAATATATATATATATACATACATATATGTCTATATATATATATATATATATTTACACACACATATATACATATATATATATGTATATTTATATATACACATATATACATATATATATATATATATATATATATATATATATATATATATATATATATTGTTATGCCATGACTTCCCAGGGCACGATGATCCCCGAGTATTCCGATTGAGGGCCCCAATATGGCGTAACAAAGTCCGAATTATGAGAGAGGACTTGGGCCCTTAAGTTATGCGTAATTACCAGTCAACTGTTTCTTAAGAGCATTCCATTATATTGTTTCAAATAAAGAGCAACAAAGGAAAATAGATTTAATTATAAATGGGGGCTTAAGCATGACAGAACAATTCCAATTTAGAATAAGATGCTGCCGGCGAATGAGAATTGAAACATGGAAAAGCCGGCAGCTTTTAACAAGAGTATTAAAAAAAATAAAGATCTTGCACAAGTATAACCATTACCATATAGACAGACACACACGGAATATAATAATCAAAGTTAAATTTAATCACTAGAGACCTAACTGCACTGGAACTAAAAATGTTTAATCTTACTTGACACAGGGTATTCTCACCAGTTCTTACTAGCCCGGTCCCTCCAGACAACTCAAACTCACTCACCTGGCCGACCGCCCACGTCACCTTCGGCCACCAATAAAGCAAAACTAAAGGCATCCACATTCTTTGTTACAAGATACAAATTTATATCTGACTGTACATGACGATTACATATAATTATTCATGTACTAGTGCGTTTAAGCATTCACATTACACCACCATACAAGGAATACATTCATCGTACCTTCGAACAACGTATCACCTAGCAGACGACAGTAGTCGTTGAAGGCGAACGGACAATAAACTTGCATAGTACATGGTTTCATACATAATACATAGTTTCATACATAGTACATAATACATACACAATACATAATTTACATAATACATAGTTTATCATAGAAAAAATGCACTCTTGCATAACACCCTCACCTTTAAATTAAACACAATAGTGTTTATAACCGGAATAGTGCATTTTTCAACTACAAGTTCCAAAATAGTAAAATAAACTTATACAATAATTCATAGTACATTACAAGATATTGAGGCAATAAACAACCAGCCTCAACCACACTTAGATTACCATACAGTAGTCGTGACCCTAATACCACAGTACAGAAACCACGATTGTCAGAAGACTTTAGTACGGTCTTGATAAACTGTCTGCAATTACATTATTTTTACCGCTCACATGTTTTATTTCCAGGTTGTATGGCTGTAAAGCTAACCACCACCTTGTCAACCTCATGTTCTTGTTTTTCATATTGTTCACAAAGACAAGAGGGTTATGATCACTATAAACAGTTATTTTTTGTGGGTTATTTCCAACATACACATCAAATTTTTCCAAAGCCATCAACAACGCTGCTGCTTCCTTCTCTATAGTGCTGTAGTGTCTTTGGTATTTCTTGAATTTCGCAGACATATAACATACAGGAAACAATATTCCATCATGTTCTTGCATTAACACAGCTCCTGCAGCAGCATCACTAGCATCAACATTAATAGTGAAATTTTTGGAGAAATCAGGACCATGTAAGACAGGTTTGGAAGTAAGGATTGACTTTATCTTATCAAAGGCTTCTTGACATTCTAATGTCCATCTAAATTTTACTTTAGGACTTACTAAGTCAGTGAGTGGTTTAGCAAGTTTACTGAAATTAGGGCAGAATCTCCGATAATAACCTGCTACACCTAAGAAACGCTGGACTGCTTTACGGTTGGCAGGAGCAGCTAAAGCCTCTATGGCTTCCACCTTGGCGTGCATAGGTGCAACCGTACCGTAACCCACCTCATGGCCTAAACAGGTCACCTTTGCATGAGCAAACTCAGTCTTCATTAGATTGACAGTCAACCTAGCCTTCCTTAACCTCTCGAACAAGGACCTCAGGGAAATCAAGTGTTCCTCCCACGTCTGAGAATACACGCACAGATCATCGATGTACACACACACACCTTCCAAGCCTGCAATAACATTAGACATTAGACGTGAAAACTTTGCGGGTGCATTCCGTAAGCCAAATGAAGTTACTTTGTATTGATATAGTCCACTATTTTTTATTTTTTTTTATTTAACTTATTACGCATTAGCGTCATACAGTGGGGGAGGTTTTCATAATGAATGTAGGAAGGCAACTGGTATGCACATGCTTACACACGTACACATACACTTATATACACATACAAATACATGGGTTGCAGGTAACATATACGACACTGGGTATTGTACATTCATTCAAAGGGGAATAAGACTGAGATGTCACGCAGGGCATCAGGTATTATGAGAACCCACCAAAGCGGGGGTAACGGACAAGTATTTCATCTAATATATTTTGTGATAAGAGATGACGACAGATTGCATCTAATGGTAGTCCCTGGGGTATTAGATGTTTTACAGTGGGGCACGCTAGGCAGTAGTGTTCGATGGTGTTGGCTAGTGGAGCGTGGCATAGGCGACATTCTGTGAATACAGGCTCGCCCTCCACCCCGGCGACCTGCCACGGTGGACGGTAGCCTAGTCGCAGTCGGGCTGAGACAACATTGTGGCGACGAACCATAAGTCCCTTGCGGCGGTACTTGTATTTGTGGCGGCATACGGATTCGTAGTGGGTGATGGTGACACTGAAGGGTCTCTCGGTGTCCCGTCGACGTTGCTCAGGCAGAAGTGCAGCGGAGCGGACCCTGTTGAGGTAACATAGCAGGGAGAGAGGTCGTCCATCACCACGACGGGGGAGTCGGCAGGCTTCTTTTGCTAGGCGGTCTACTTTGGTGTTGTGGTGCAAACCTACATGAGATGGAATCCAAATAAATTCAATGCAGAGATTACGGATAGTTAGTAGGGATAGAAAGGAAAGGATTTGTTGTACAACAGAATGGTGAGTGGGATGAATAGCGGTGAGGGATTGCAGTGCAGGCTTAGAGTCACATATAATGACAGCATTCACTCCTCTTTGGCAAACGAGACTGATAGCATCTAAGATGGCGTATAGTTCACACAATGTGGAGCTGGAGTGATCTCTGAGTCGACGGCCGACCCAGCCCTCAGGAGGCGGCGGTAGGTCAGGTGAGTAGACTGCTCCTCCAGCTGCACCATCCGATTGTAGTGACCCGTCAGTGTAGAGGCGATGCGGAGCAGTGATGGAGGATGTTACCTGGGTAACATGTTCCAAGGCTAGCTGTAGTTGTAGAAGAGGTGGGTCACATTTTGCTGTAGGAGTGAAGCTAACCACAGGCGATGGTAGCGTCCACGGGGGAGGGCCTGGGGGTATGTCAGCTACTGGTACTTGTAAATCTAGGCTGCGAATGAAGGAGGAGATAGACTTTATAAGACGGCGACCGGGGGGCATGAGGCGGGGGACGGGCGGAGCGGGGCCGAGAGAATCTCTGACCAGTGCTGTGAAGTGCGGTGAGATGTGGGGAAAGTGTATACACTTAACTGTGAGGCAGGTGACATTAGAATAAATCCTCTCAACTAGGGATGGACGCCGTAATTCCCGTTGCATGTTGACAATTCTGGTAGTCATTGGGCAACCGAGAATGATTCTCATGGCTTTATTCTGAAAAATCTCCAGTGGCTCTAAAGCATATCGAGGAAGTTGAATTAAGGCAGGGGAGAGGTAATCAACAACAGAGCGTATAAAAGTAATATAGACAGTTCTGGCCACGGGGATGGAGATACCGGAAGAGTTGTTGGTGAGCCACTGGAGAGGCCGGAGCCGACGTTGTAGACGATCTAGCAATTCACGAATTACGGTATGGGATTGACGCCGGGCAGAAAGAGTTTCCGAGATTCGTACTGGTGCACCAAGGTAGCAGTACTGGGAGCTTAGTGGGATGATGCAGTCTCCAATCATGAACTCTGGCAGCGTGGCAGGAGGGCGGTAGGAGAAAATTCTGCTCTTCTGTGGGGAAGCAACAAGGCCACAGTTAGCAGAAGCTTGGGAGAGAGAAGTAAGAAAGAGTTGTAGGTGTGTTGGGGAGGTAGTGTGAATACATAGGTCATCTGCATAGCATGTAATTGTGACCTCAGGAATAGTGGGCAAAGACGTGAGGAGACGATGCATAAGTATATTAAAGAGAAATGGACTTAGTACCCCTCCTTGAGGAGTGCCGAGATGAAAATCCCGTGAGGAGCTGTAGGCACCGCTAAAGAAGACACGGGAGGTTCGGTTACTGAGGTAGCCCTTAATCCATCGTAGTAATTTACCCTTAATTCCAAAGTCAATTAATTGATCTAAAATAACGTCTCGGTTTGCTATATCAAATGCACTTTTTAGATCTATAAATGCCACAACACTGTCACGGGAGAGGCGAGAATATAAGTCGACGAGGCAGTGATGGGTGCTGCGTTGGGGTAGAAAGCCGAAGAGACGTGGAGAAAGGCGATCTTGTAGTTGGTACATCAGTCGGGTGAGCAAGATTCTTTCCATTACTTTGCAGAAGCAGGATGTAAGGGAGATGGGCCTGAAATTTGCTGTACCGGGCTTGGGTATGGGGATTATTGTACTCGTGGTCCAGGCATGTGGGATATATCCATCTCGTAGACACATATTGTAGAGGCGAAGGAGGGGGTTACCGGGTACACGGTGCAGTAATCGTAGCACATTGTAGGTAATGCCATCATCCCCAGGGGACGTGGCTTTACCTCTCAAGAGAGCACGTCGTAGTTCATCTTCAGTGATTGGTATATTTTCTTCATCATCCTCTTGCAGCAGAGCATGTACTAAGCGGAGTCCACGAGCAAAAGCACCGGAGGAGAGGGCATCCTGGACGGGGGTAGGTAGGTTGGCAGGGTTGGACTGGTTTGACCACGTGACGATGAGCTGTTCGGCAAATACGGTGGGGGAATGATGACGGGCAGTAGCAGGAGTCTTCTTAATTACCCTGCGAATAAGGTGCCACATGGAGGCTACACTAGTTTGGTGATTAATTCTGTCCGTGAATCTTTTCCAGGAGTCAGTACTTACACATTCTAGGAGGGTTGTCAAATCGTCTCTGGATTGCTGGTAACGATGAAGTAGTTCAGGAGATGGGTTAGTTTGGAACATGAGTCCAACGCGCTCCGCTTCTTTCTGTGCGTCCTGAAGTCGGGTGTCTAGGTACCACGAGTGAGGAGGAGGGCGACGTTGGAGGTGGGGTCGTGATACGTAAAGCCTGTAAAAGTCGTGGGTGGCGGAGACAAGGCTATTGTATAACTGGTCGGGGGAGGAACAGTCTAAGGTAGGTAGTATGCAGGTCATGTATGAAATGTACGTCGGGCAGTATTTGGGGGGTATGGTGAGGCGTAGGCGTGTGATAGGGGGTGTAGGTATCGTAGGAAGAGAATAGTGGAAGAGAAGAGCAATATGGTCTGAGAATAATGCAGGTACTGAGGAGCACTGGATGCGGGATGATACCAAGCCAGAGGTGAGGACGTGGTCCAGGGTGCCTCCCCGGGAGTGTGTGGCGCCACCTGTGTCCCAGCGGGTCAGATGATGTTGTCGGATGAAGGATAGTAGGTGAACACCAGGGCGGTTAGTGGTGCCAGGACGATCTCCCAATGCAGGATGTCGAGCATTGAAATCCCCTGCGTATATTATACCTTTGATCGTAGGTGGTGGAAGAGTGGTTGGACGAAGACGTGCGGGAGCAGAGTAGATATTGCAGAGCTGTAGGATTCCGCCCCCAATTTCTATCTCGAAGAGTTGGAATGTTACGTCAGGGTCTGTAGAGGAGCGCAGAAGACGGTGTATCAGTGTATTGTGTATGTATGTTAGAAGACCGTTTCGTATCGTATGAATATAGGGGATATATCCGGGAAGGGAGGGTGCCTGTGGTGCAGTGTTGGGCCGGTTTGGAAACGCCTCCTGTAGAAAAATGACACAAGGGTGATGTGTCTGTACATATGCCTTCAATTGTGTGTACTTTTTGTGGTTGGTGATACCATTGATGTTCCATGAAAGGAGGTCTAGGTGAATGTTAGTTACGAACGTTGCGTTTGCTAGTAGGAGACCGGAGTGTGGAGGTGGATGGACGATTCGAGGAAGACTGGCTAGTACTGGGTTGTAACTTACAGAGTTTGTCGAGACGAGTTGCAATGGATTCCATTCTCTCGGCAAGCATGGAGATGGAGGAGACGAGGGTTTGTTGGGATTCCGCCAGTGTGGAGAGTCTGGTGGCAGTAGTAGTTTGGCCTGAGACAAGGCTGTCAATCCTGGTGTCAATGGAGGCGAAGCGGTCCTCGAGTGCTGCACATCGCGCCTGAAGGGCTGCAACGGCCTTACGGAGGGCAGCGTCTTGCTGAGGGGGGGTGGGAGCAGAGAGAGCAGTCCGGGCGGGAGGAGGTGGTGGGGCTGAGGTGGGGCCATTGGTCTGGGTCTGGCGCCGAGTAAAGCCGTGCCAGACGTTGACACCTGGCTGTAGACATCGGGGGCACTTCCATTGTGATGGGTTCGGCTGTGGTGGAGGTTCAGAGGTGGAAGTAGTCGCAGATGGGGGCGGGGGCGCACTTCGGACGGGACATTCTCTGGATTCATGGGCGGCGGCACACCAGGCACACTTAGGGGAGGCGGAGCAGTACCTGGATATGTGACCGATACCCCAACACCTGTAGCACCAGGGTCGGTCGTCACGGAGTCTTTGGACTTGACACGGGGGGAGGAGAGGGAGGAAGTCAAAGGTAATGGTGTCGGGGGGTGTTTCGGGGAGGCTCCACACAATAACAATGCGGTTGATGGGGGTACCGTTCTGCATGAAGCGCCTGGCTGAGTGTACTCTTGGGAGCTGTAGGGCAAGCTTGTGATCCACGTCAACGGGATAGCGAGTGAGCAGGTATTGGGGGTACTTACGTGGTCTTTCGGGGGAGTCTTGAGGGAGAAGAGGCAGTGACATAAATTCATTTGTAGTAACTCGGTCCAGGATGTCTGTGCGTTGTCTTGATATGTAGATGAATCGAGAGGTGAGTGCAGCCATCTTAACCTCGGCCGTATCCCGTTGCAGGTGGAAAGTCTTGGTGATAGTTGACAGCCAGCGGAGTTTAACTTCTGTGGATGGGTTCCCGCTAAAGGCCAACTTAATATACTTGTCTCGGGGAGCAAATGCTGGAAGGGCGGGTGAGGGTCGGGTGGGGGCAACGGGAGTAGCACTGTGATTAGGCAGGGTAGGGCGAATAGGAGCCTTATTACACTCACTTGAGGTTCCCTTGATCGTCTTGGCAGCAGGCGGTTGACATTCTCCTGCGGGGAAGGTAGAGGTGTCGTCGGCCCGCCGTTTGGTACTGGGGAGCGCTGTAGACTGATGGGTATCATGCTGGGTGGTTGTTGGAGGGTGATGGGGAGTGGAGGTAGGACGAGGCAGGTCGGGCCAGTGGTTAACACTAATGTCGTCATCAGTGTCGGAAATCATTAAGTCCTGCTCTAAGCTGGACGCCGCTTCCGACCCCGAGTATTCCATCGAGGAAGGGAGGGCCTTGATAAGAAGGTAGGCTGATTTACTAGCGCGCAGTAGTTTGTAGCACTGTAACACAACTTGAGACAGCCGGTACGAGTCGTTAACGACGAGCACTGGATTCAAGTAGTTGACGGCGATAGTTTCGCACCTTCAGGTGTAGGTCCGTTCTCGACGAGAGCCAAGCACGGAATGATATAGTCCACTAGGTGTTATGAAACTTGACACACGTTTTGCCTCCTCAGACAGTGGCATCTGATAGTAGCCACTCATTAGATCTAATTTAGTTATAATTTTGGCCTTGCCGATTGAGTCAATTAAGTCATCTATGCGAGGAAGAGGGAAGTTGTCAGCCTTGGTAAGTGCATTAAGTTTTCTGTAATCAGTACACATTCTATACTCCCCATTTCCTTTTGGCACAAGAATACATGGAGCAGCCCAGTCACTCTTACTTGGCTCTGCTAAGTGATTATCAAGAAGAAATGTTACCTCTTTCTGGAGAATAGCTGCCTTATGGGGGGACATTCTATAGGGCTTTTCTCTTACCGGGGCGGCACCTTCCACTAGTTCAATATGATGAACTGCCTCAGTCGTTGGTCTCGGCACATCTCCAAAGATTTCCACAAACTCTTGCAGTAATTCTGAAACATCTGACTGTTGGCTGTCAGACAAATGATACAACTTACTATTTAGATTAGCAAGGACATCAGAATTCTTGAGTTTGTTACCTACAGGAATTTTATCAAGGTCGTCTTCACTTTGCATCTCCACAACTTCTAAACTGTTTACAGTACCATCTACCTTCTCCTCTGTCTTAGCAGCACTTCCCGAATCTCTTCTATGGTACTTCTTAATCAAGTTTACATGTACTAACCTTTTTGTTTTTCTGTGATCAGGAGTGGATATCACATAGTTCAAATCTCCCCGTTTACCTATAACTCTGAAAGGTCCCTTGTACCTTGCTTGTAATGGACACTTTCTTACGGGCAAGAACAACAGAACTTCATCCCCAACCTCAAAGTTACGTTCTACTGCATCTTTATCATAATTTTCCTTCATCTTTTCTTGACTTAGTTTTAAATTACATTGTGCAAACCTGTGTACCACATCTAGGTTTTCCTTTAACTTAGACACATACTCAGACAAGTTATCGGCATGCTCCAAGTCTATCCAGCTCTCATGGAGTAGCTTCATGGGTCCTCTTATGTCTCTGCCAAACAATAGTTCACTTGGAGAAAACCCGAGACTAGATTGCTTAGCACATCTGATCGCATATAGAAGGAATGGCAAACCCACATCCCACTCATTTCCAGTCTCATGACCATACTTTGCTAACATTGTTTTAAAGGTTCCATGAAAACGTTCCAAGGCTCCTTGGCTTTGGGCATGATAAGCAGATGCAATATATTGTTTAATCCCAAGAAGAGACATTACTTGCCTGAAGATATTTGATACAAAATTGGTACCTCTGTCGGACTGCACAATCTTCGGTATTCCGAATAGGGTGAAGAACTTTGTCAAGGCTGGCAACACAGTCCTGGCTGTAATGGAACGCAGTGGAATGGCCTCTGGATACCTGGTGGTAGTGCACATTAGGGTTAACATGTACAGATGCCCCTTTTTGGTTTTAGGAAGGGGGCCCACGACATCAATTATCACATGGGTAAAAGGTTCCGGCACTACAGGAATAGGTTGCAACGGTGCAGGAGGAATAACAATGTTAGGCTTACCTACCAACTGGCATGTTTCACATATTTTACAATATTGTGCTACTTGTCTATGGATACCAGGCCAATAGAAGTACTTGATAATCTTGTCCAAAGTTTTCTGCACACCCAGATGTCCTCCTATGTAGACATGTGAAAAACTGATGACTTTCTCTCGATACACGTCCGGAAAGATAACCTGATGAAACTCGCACAAATTCTCATTTGCAGGAACATCTGGCGGTCTATATTTTCTCATTAGTATATCATCACGCGTATATTAACATGTAGCTTCATTTGAGATGTCCTTCTCTTGTATGGCCCTTGCAAATAATGGGATTAATGACCTATCAGCTTTCTGGGCAGATATCAGATTACTACGAGTCATTGGGAGAACACTTAAATCCACACGTTCACTTACATTACTCTGCGCTTCATTCACTTTATCGCTAGACAGACTGCACGGCAGAACCCCGGGACTAGGCGAATCCACATCACGATCAGCAAGTTCATCTGGCTTAACAGCAGGTCCTGTACTAGAGTCTACATTAAACAAACTACTAATATCCATATCAGCAGTTTCTTCACTGGTTTTCATCCTTGCCTGGCTGCGAGTAACTGCGCATGCTGGAAAAATATCTCCACACTCGCTTTCCAAACCCTCGGCAGGATCCCATTCCAGTGGAGTCGTACTCACCACGGGATCAGGCACAATTAACTTTCCCGCTATATCATTTCCTAGCAAGAAACTCACTCCCTCAACAGGTAAAGTCTCTCCAACTCCAACCAACACAGGCCGAGATAATAATTCGGTTCGGAGGAACAACTTACACAGGGGAACCGTCATCGTACCCCCAACGCCCTTTATCAATACATGCTCACCCGTCAACGCCTGTTCTACGTCAGAAACAGCGCTTTGTAATACCATACTGAGCGATGCAGCAGTGTCTCGCAACACAGTTACAGACACTCCGGGCCCATCCTCCTCGACAGACACTGTACCAGGGAATACAAATGGGTTAAACAGACTGCGTTCTCTTCCCACATCAGGATCCCCTTTTTCCTTTACATCTGCAGAAAGCAAAGTTACATTAGCAACACGTTTCTCTCTAGTCAACTCAGGACACCTTGCCCTTACGTGCCCAAATTTTTTACAGTAAAAGCAACCAATTTTTGACACATCTGTATTGCTTTTACCCAGGGTCCAGGTACCTTTACCCTTGTGTACCTTTCCCTCTTGAGGTTGAGAAATGCCTGGAGGGGAAGGAGGCTTACTTGATTTATGCGTTAATGTATAATTTTCCGCCAATGTGGCAGCTCGATCAATTCTACTTACTTCCTTTTCTAGCAAATAGGTTCGAACGTCCGGTGGAATACCCTTAACATACTGTTCCAGTGCAATTAGTTCCTTTAACTCCTCATAAGTTTCAATTCCGCTAGCTGATAGCCATCTATTAAATAATCTATTCACACTGTTACCATACTCGAGGTATGACTGGTGGTTTCCTCTAAAACAGCTTCTAAACTTTTGTCTATAAAATTCTGGAGTGCATAAGTATGCCTTCAACACTGTATCCTTCACTACCGAATACTGGCTCTGATCTTCAGAGGACAAGGATAAATACGATGAACGAGCCTTACCCACTAAGGCCGTTTGTACCAGCACACACCAATATGGCTTAGGCCAGGAGAGGGTGGTTGCCAAACTTTCGAACTGCTCGAAAAATTCCTCCGGGTCACCCTCTAGGAACGTAGGGACAAGGCGTACTACGCTGTTTATATCAAATGTAGGTTCCAGCAACCCTTGGGCACCCTGCTTCTCCATCATTGCAAACTTCAAGTTTGTTTCGACCTTGAGCCTTTCAAGTGCTATCCTCTCCTTCTCCAACTCCTTCTCTACTTTAAATTTCTCTAGAGCTATCCTCTCTTTCTCTACCTCCAACTCCATCTTAGTAATTTCCGCTTTATCCTCATCTCTCTCCGTCTCTCCTTGAAGCTCAATGTCACACAATGCCTTGGCACTATCCTCCAGAATTTCTTTCGAGATCAAATCTTGAATGACTGCTTTCTTAATATCAGCCTTGTTAGATTTACCTGTGATTTGAACCTTGTAAAACCTAGCCAAAGCTATCCAGTCATCCTTAAGTACTTCACAGTTCTGCAAAAGGGCAAGCCCAGGACCCTTAATGAATTGTGCAATGTCAAAAGACTCCATATCAGCTAGTGAGGAATTATAACCTAATTAATACAATGTTCATAAAGAATGGTTAAATACTCAAGAAACAGTAAACAATTATTATTCACTGCAAGCTACCGCACTAATACTACACCGCTGTATTTATACTTTATAGTACGATACCTTGTTCTGTATAATACACTCGTTGCACAATATGGTACCCCACATATAGTACGATCGCCGCACAATCACAATACGTGCAATCATAATACCACACTATAGTACCCGGTATTATATAGTACCTTCACTTTATATGGTACCTTCAATCTATACGTTACCTTCAGTTATATGGTGTACCTTCAATTTATATGGTACCCTGCATCTCCACCATTTTGTTATGCCACGACTTCCCAGGGCACGATGATCCCCGAGTATTCCGATTGAGGGCCCCAATATGGCGTAACAAAGTCCGAATTATGAGAGAGGACTTGGGCCCTTAAGTTATGCGTAATTACCAGTCAACTGTTTCTTAAGAGCATTCCATTATATTGTTTCAAATAAAGAGCAACAAAGGAAAATAGATTTAATTATAAATGGGGGCTTAAGCATGACAGAACAATTCCAATTTAGAATAAGATGCTGCCGGCGAATGAGAATTGAAACATGGAAAAGCCGGCAGCTTTTAACAAGAGTATTAAAAAAAATAAAGATCTTGCACAAGTATAACCATTACCATATAGACAGACACACACGGAATATAATAATCAAAGTTAAATTTAATCACTAGAGACCTAACTGCACTGGAACTAAAAATGTTTAATCTTACTTGACACAGGGTATTCTCACCAGTTCTTACTAGCCCGGTCCCTCCAGACAACTCAAACTCACTCACCTGGCCGACCGCCCACGTCACCTTCGGCCACCAATAAAGCAAAACTAAAGGCATCCACATTCTTTGTTACAAGATACAAATTTATATCTGACTGTACATGACGATTACATATAATTATTCATGTACTAGTGCGTTTAAGCATTCACATTACACCACCATACAAGGAATACATTCATCGTACCTTCGAACAACGTATCACCTAGCAGACGACAGTAGTCATTGAAGGCGAACGGACAATAAACTTGCATAGTACATGGTTTCATACATAATACATAGTTTCATACATAGTACATAATACATACACAATACATAGTTTATCATAGAAAAAATGCACTCTTGCATAACAATATATATATATATATATATATATATATATAGATACATATATATATAGATACATATATATATATATATATATATATATATATGCACTGATAACTGATTTGGGACAGTAAGGTATTGTAGAGAAAATAGACAAAATTGGTCATCGGACAGTCATTTAATCCTTTCACGTCAAGTATTCTACTGCAAAGAAAATTGAAGAGGGCATGGTGCCTACTGTAAGAGGCAATGCTCCTTCATACAGCATGGTTAAAAGATGGTCAGCTGAGCTCAAACGGGACGGGAACAGCATGGAACATAATCCTAGTAAAGGAAGGCCTGCCACTGCCGCCACTTAAGAAATCATCAACAAAATCAATTGACATGTTGCTCACAGATCAGCGTTTGACTGAACGTATTATTGCGACAAAGTGGGCATATCACAGGAACTTGACCATGCAATTACCCAAAACCATCTTTAAATGAAGAAAGTCTCAGGTCGATGGGTCCTACAACTTTTTGGACCTGATCAGAAGCGGCTGTGATGCAACATGTCAAAGAAAAATCTTGCCATTTTTTATGCTGATACACAAATATTCATCCGGTGATTTGTGACCATGGATGAGACTTAGGTTCACCACTTCCAGTATGAGTCGAAAAAATACTCAAAACAATAGAAGCATGGTGGATCTCCAGCTCCAAAAAAAGACTAAGTCGGTAATTTCTGCGCGAAAGGTGATGGCTTTCATTTTTTGGAATTCTGAGTGGTGCTACTGGTAGATTATCTGACACAGGGTTAATTCATTACTGGACCATACTATGCCAACTTAATAAGGAAGCTCCAAGAGAAAATTAAGAAAAAACGTCACAAAAAACCGTCATTAGGGGTATTTTTTCATCAGAATAATGCGCCAGCACACAAACCCGCCGTGGCTCTTGTTGCCATACGAACATAAGAATGAAGGAGACTACAGGAGACCACAAGGCCCACATTAGGCAGCTCCACATCCATCACCACCCGTCACCCCCATCCACAAAGTTGTCTAATCGTTTCTTAAAGCAACTGATAGTTTCTGCGCTTACTACATGGTTACTAAGTTTATTCCATTCGTCGACCACCCTATTAGTAAACCAATTCTTGCCAATTTCCTTCTTAAATATAAATTTGTAAAGTTTATAACCATTACTGCGAGTCCTGCCTTGTTGTTTTAATATGATGGCCTTGTTTGCATCACCCTTGTTAAAGCCTTTGATCCACTTGAACACCTCTATCAGATCAACCCGCACTCTGCGTCCTTCCAGAGAGTGTAAGTTAAGGTGCCTAAGCCTCTCTTCGCAAGGCAAATTTCTGAGTCCATGTATCATTTTGGTCATTCTTCTCTGTACTTATTCTAATGAATTGATGTCCATTCTGTAGGACGGAGACCAAAAATGTACCGCATAGTCAAGGATGGGTCAAAATATCGCTTGATAGAGTTTAATAATTACCTCTGCACTTCTGTTCGTTACCGTCCTAGCAATGAAACCTAATGCTCTGTTTGCTTTATTCCTGGCACTAATGCACTATTTCCTGGATTTAAGGTCCGGACTCACTAGAACTCCCAAGTCTCTCTCACACTCAGTTTTCTCTAAAAGCGTGTTATCTAAGGAAAGCGCTCTGCTTCGTTAGTTTTCTTTTTCCAAGTGGTCTACTTTGCATAAGTGAACACACGTACCCGTGTTCTTATTAGCATATATATGTGTATATATATATATATATATATATATATATATATATATATGTCAAGGGCTACTATTACACAGGACGTGCGCACCCAGATCCCTGGGTCCGCTAGCGGAGGCCATTGCTTTCTTTGTAACTTAACATTTTATATTGGACAAATATATCAAAAATAGAAACCTAACATTGTATATAGGACAAATATATCAACTATTGACTTATTCAATGTAATATAAGTTAGTATAAACTTTTATAGTGAAATAAGAAATTATTTTTAAGGCAATGTTATGCTTTGAAATGCCAATTTTAGCGGGACTTAACAGGTATTATGTATGAGGTTGGTGGACACTAGGGTTGCCGATTTTTATTTATTTATTTTTCTAATATAAAAATCGATTTCTTTTTTATTTGAATCAGATTTATTTGATTTAAATAGATTTTTCTTTATAGATTTTAAATATTGTGGGATTGCTATCTGATATGCGATCTGATTGCTAAAGGACATTCTTAACATATTAATATAAGGAGCAGTGTTATATAGACTTGCCACAAGTATACAAAGAACGGTATAAGCCGTATGTGAGGACGGTATGCTCAGGTTCACTCGATTCCTTCAAGAGTTTTCTCATCTTGGTGACATTTGCTGCATTGTCTGTCACAACTCTTCCAATGTGACAACCAAAACCTTGTTCACCCTTCTTGATCGAATTTTGTACAAGTTGTAGAAAATATTCAGCAGTGCGAGGTTTCCTTGATGTGTCTATTATTGTGTCAACTAAATAAATCTAACTACTGGATGTTGTTAGAATGACACATATTATTGGCTCATTATGGATGTCAGACCACCCATCAATTGAAAGACATACAGTTTCATTATTCAGGTCATCTGCACACTTTTTATATTCCTTTTCATACACAAGATCTAAGTACTTATCAGCAATATCTTTTCTAGATGGAGGAATATAACCTGGCCTCAGGCTCTGAACCATCTTGAGAAACTGAGGACGCTGAAGAAGACGAAATGGTGAATTTGTAGCAAACATAATTCTTTTAACTTCTTTGTCGAGATTTTCCTTTTGAGAGGCTGAAGTTTTTATGATAAATCTGTGTGATTTAGGCTACTTTTGAGTACAGTAGTTATTTTTTAGATAATGATCATATTCACACAGGATATGAAATAGGTGGGCTTAGAATTCAGCCCACACAGGATTCAGTCCAATTTCAAATTCACTAAAATTAATGGGTTAGTTAGGTTAGGTTAGGCTAAGTCTCTTTGGGCTGAATCCGATGTGGGCTGAGTTCCAATGGAACCTATGAAATATATTACACAATGTTGAATGAAATGAATAACAATCATCTAGGCCCCAAAGTTGAATGGATACAGTATATTATAGTGATATAGTCATTACCCAAATTTAGAATTAATGAAGTTGAAGTATCATCTCTTTAGGCCTTCAAATTTTTATTGCACATACTCTCCATTGTTCACCAAATTTATATAGTTGCGTATGAAAAGGGAAAAATGCACACAATATAAGTAAAATTATTTACCTGGGTCATCAATTTCTTCTTCTGTATCCTGTGGCTGACCTTGGCATTTATCTCTGTGAGATTTAAATCTTGACACAATGCCCTGTAGTTACTGGCTGCAGTCTTTGCATTTAGCTCGGTACCCTTTGCCAGAAGTTGTTGGTAGGTTTTCAAACTAATTCCAGACAGGATTATATTTTCTGCCTTGACTTTCATGAGTGGGTCAAGAGGGTGTGTGCAGAATGTCCACAGTTCCAGTTTTCAAACTTAGTGCTGAAGTTGGATATGGATTTTCTTCAGTATATACAGTTACTTCAGGAGGTGACTTTAAACAGTATATTGGGTCACTAGTTAGATTGACACCTTGGGTATTTTCTACAGATCACACCAACTCTGCAAGGTGGTTGCCAATTCACATCCATGACAAGCCAGGTCTGCATCAGTCAAAGGACTACAAAGGCGGAGCATGCCGACAGGAGACCTTTTGGTCCATATCTAGGTAGGATGCGAAAAAATCATAATAATAATAAAATAATAAATAAAAACTATAATAATGTAAATAACAAATCAAATACATAAATAAATGCATAGGTATAGTTAAATAATAAACAAACAGGTAAATAGTAAATAATAATAAATTGACATACAACTAATAATAAATGATAATCAAACAGACAAATGATAACAAAACAAAAACAAATAATATAGAATAAATTATAATCATTACAGCATCTTGCTTAGGTGTTTATCTAAATGATTCTTAAAGCTTCGAACTGAGCTACATTGCACTATCTGTGCAGGAAGTTTATTCCATTCATTAACTACATGGTTGGCAAAGTTGTTTCTACCTACTTCCAAATTGAATCTATTTCCGGACAGTTTGAGACCATTGTTTCTTGTCTGATTCTCATTCAATGTGACAATTTGGTCACTTTTGATGTTGTCAATTCCCTTTAGAATGTTAAAGACCTGTATCAAGTCACCTCTGAGTCTACGCTTTTTTAGGGAAAACAGATTCATATGTTTTAGTCAATTTTCGTATGATTTATTTTTGATAATTGGAATAAGTTTTGTGACTCGCCGTTGTACTTTTTCCAGTCTGTCAATGTCTTTAATGAGATTCGGTGACCATACGGAAACAGCATATTCCAAATGTGGACGAACTAACGATTTATATAGCTTGTTAATGAGTGATGGACTTTTGAAATCAAATGATCGCGCAATCAGTCCTAGAATCTTATTTGCTTTCTCAGAGGCTGAAATACACTGCTTGGATGATTTGAGGTCGTTACTGATAATCACGCCGAGATCTTTTTCACTATTCACTTTTGTTAACGAATTTCCAAATAACTTGTAATCGTACTTACTGTCATTTTTACCTATGTGCATTACCTTGCATTTACTTGTGTTAAATTTCATTAGCCACTTTTTAGACCATTGCTGTAATTTATCTAAATCTTCTTGGATATCTAATTGGTTTAAGTGATCATTTGCCATTCCGCACATTTTTGTATCATCAGCAAATTTGGAAACAGTAGATTTTAGTCCATGGTCTATATCATTTATATATACTATGAATAGAAGTGGCCCAAGAACGGAACCCTGAGGAACTCCAATTGTAAAAAAATTCCATCTAGAAGTTTTTCCATTTAAAACAACTCTGTTTTCGACCATTCAACCAATTACTAGTCCAACTTAATAGGCTACCATTTATTCCGTGTAAAGCTAATTTAGTAAGTAGTGTTTCGTGTGGGACGGTATCAAAAGTTTTTGCAAAGTCTAGACATATTAAATCTATTTTGTTTCTTTTGTCATAATTCGAGATAACTGTGTTGTAGAATTCGAGTAAGTTAGTCACGCAAGAATGTTTCCGTCTGAAACCATGCTGGCTATCATTTATCAAACGGTTACTTTCTAAATGATGTTCGATATCATCTCTGATGATGTATATATTTTTTTTATCACTGGCGAGCTTAATGCTATCGCCTGGCGACAGCCAGAGGATCGTTACATACGACCTGACCTCGGAAGAGGATTGATTTTAAGAATTTCATACTCAGTTCCAAAATCAGCAAAGTAGGGTAAGAGGAGACGCTTGACCTACATAAAGGACACTAAAGCTGAATGAAATCCTGGGACAAGAGCATGAAGAAACCCAATCGAGAGAAGGTTAACCTTTAATGGACAGAAGGTAGTCCCACACTTGAAAAGCACTGTCTGACTAAAGGCAAAAAAAGATATCATAAGTCAGATGAGTTGTCGATTTCAACCAGTAATTATCGAATAATATGGTTTTGATGATGTTACAGGATACATTCAGCTGTGAGTGTACGTCGCAGTCTCATCCTGCTGTGTTTCTGGAGTTCTCTGAAGGTGTGTTTGTAGTCGGGAAAACAGATCACAGGTTCTCTGCAATGGCACTAGATAAGGCACATGAGCAAGAAAATCCTCTGATCAAAGGAGAAGGTAAGGCTGTAGGCTTGGCAAACGATCCTGCATCACTAAGACGTTGGATGATTGATGGTCCAGAGATCGTCAGACTCATCCGCGACTCTGGGAACACTTCAGAGAAAGCAGCCAACAACAAACATCATGATCAGACACCAAGTGTTCAGAATCACTTTGTGAAGGCGGTAATTGCTCTCAAGAAGGTTATAGAAGATCTTGGAAGTCCTTTTCTGGAAGACAACAACGATATGTTGACACTTGACAGCAAAGTTGTCATCAGCCAGTCAGCTGTAGAAAGTTTCAAAGATGTGTATGACTCGGGACAGCGTCAGTATGAGACATTTGTAACTGAACGCATCATAACTCAAAGTCAATTACATAGCCTATCAAGAAGAACAAGCTGTCGCTGTTCTTGAAGTCTCAAAGTTTTTCAAAACAAGAAAGTCAGATATCTGCCATGAAGGACGACTGTGCATTGTTTTCTAGGCAGTACATTGCCTGCCAATCTCGAGATGGAAAGCTTGAGAAGTTCTTCAAATTTGAGAACCAGCCATAGCCCCCTTCTCTATCATAGTCAGGGGAGATGATATCAGATAAGAAGTCTGACTTCCTCTCCCCCCTATAAAGTCTATCTAACTCTGACCACATAGTCCCTCAGTTTACTGCATTTGTGCTGAATGGTGCTATGGTGGTACACTCTCTAACTCCAGTTGCTTCAAAGACCTTCTCTGACTATGTTACACAAGTCTTTGTGCCCCACATTTGAACCATCTTGAAGGACGTAGGCAGAGTAGATATCGTTTTTGATGTCTACAATGAACAGAGCATCATGACATCAATTAGGGAGAAGAGAGGCTGTGGTGTTCACAGGAAAGTAACTCTCACCACCCAGATTCCAGGAAACTGGCAGAATTTTCTTCGCAATAATGACAACAAAACTGAGTTGTTTTCTCTTCTTGCCGAACATGCCGCAGGCATTAAGGAGTACAACAAACAAGTTCTATGTACTCTGAACGAGCAAGTGGTCTGCAATGTAGTAGTGACGGACAATTCGTTCCTGGAACCCTGCAGCCAGGAGGAAGCAGACACATGTACCATGCTGCATGTCATGGATGCTACCAACAAATGCCACTAACGCATCCTCATCAGAACAGGAGATACTGGTGCTGTTGTGCTGGTTGTGGTATGTCTCTACCACTTTAAAACCTCTGAGCAGTGGATATCATTTGGGAATGGAAAGTCTCAAAGGTACATAGCCATTCATGAGATCATTGCTGCTCTGCCATCATCCAAAGCTTAGGTTCTGCCATTCTACCATGCTCTCACAGGCTGTTATATGACATCTCTCTTTTCCGGGAGAGTCAAAAAGGGTGCATGGGAGACATGGTATGCTTTTCCTGAGGTCACAGAAGCTTCTTTGTCACTGTCAAATCCACAATGTCAGTTGACGGAGAGCTCAATGGCTCTCATTGAGAGATTTGTGGTGCTGTGGTATGACCGCACAATTGAACTCTCTACCATTAACGGAGCAGGGCAGCAGAAGTTCTCAAGGAAATCAAGGTATCTGGAAAGCATTCCTCGTACAGAAGCTGATTTAAAGCAATATACTCTGAGAGCAGCACTCTAGGGAGGACATGTGTGGGGTCAATCCCTGGAGAAAGACCCAACCTTGCCCAGCCTATCACTCTTTGAATGGGAATGGGATGCAGCATGTTCCAAGTTGACACAAAAATGGACTATCCTTCAACAAGCACATGGTATGTGTTATGAACTGATATGCAGCAAATGCAAGAAATCTTGCAGAGGTCTGTGTAAATGCAACAAAGCACAGTTCAAATGCACTGCACTGTGCAACTGCGAAGGGGGCTGTTTCCAAACTTAGCCTACTTAAACTGAAGCTTTTTGAGACTTAAATGTACCATTTTATAAATCAACAGTATTCATTCTGGTTTTGTGGTGAGTGGTTATGAAATTCAAAGTTATATAACAAACGACATTTTTTTTTTTTATGGATGATCGCTGTCATTCAATCTGTTTACTTGTTGGAATGAATGTTAAATGTTAACTGCTGTGTTTATTGTGCATATTCAGATAAACACTTCTTCAAAAACACTTGCATATCAAATAGTTGATCCATTGTGATGGAAAATTTCAGTTTTTATATTGACAAAATGGAAAAAAAAATTGCTCACGGTCCAATGTTTGTAAACACAAGCTAGGGTATCGATAGAGGTGCTGATGTTGTGAATTGTTAACGCTAAGCCAATTCACTTCGTAACAAGATTGCTTGCGCAAGCAGTATTGCTTGAGACAGTATAACAGCCTTTCTGATTGGAGAAAAGGGTGGATGAGGAGAGAAGTTATTGGTGCACGGAGGTAAAGTCACACCCTTAAAGGGTAATACTTATTTGTAATGCTCAAAGTTATTGGATGAATTAAATAGTGACGTCGAAGCAGATTTGGCTTGGTGGCTGTAAAAGGATCTCAGGTGGGATTCTTCTGCTGTAACTACTACAAACAAGTCGTAGAATTGTAATATTATTTGGAAGAAAAGAAAAGAAAATACTTTTAGTTCAACCCATACTGATAATAGATACTTAACTAAGTAGGACGAAAGAGGCATGGGGCCTACAGATGAGTGAATTACAATACTAAAATGATGAAAAGAAACTGAAGAAATTTGAAAGTGAATGAAGAACTATAATGTCGTAGAAGAAAGTTAACAGAATAAAATCAGTCATTAAGGAGAGAAGGGACATAGCTAACAGTTTTCCTATCGTAAAAAAATAAAATATTTATGACCATTTAGTTAATTTCTGTGACGTCCGCCACAGGGTAAGATGTTAGATACTGTTGTGGCCACCAGGAAAATCTGACAGTTTGTTTCAATATCCCAAAATGTTCATCTAGGGTTACTCTATAAGTGTGCCAAGTTTCATGTATTTAACCCAAAAATGCAAGATCTTAGATTTAGATCCCCACTATAGTAGTAGGAGAAAAAAAGAAAATAAAAAGAAAATGAGAAGAAAAAAGACAAGTAAGAGAAGAGAAATAGGAAGAGAAAGAAAAAGAAGTGCAAAAGAGGGAGGGAAAAGAGGAAAGGAAGATGAGGAGAATGTGGAAGAGGAAAAAGAGAAAGAAGACTCGGCAGATGGAGAGGCTCGGGTAATGGGAAGAAGAGTTGGAGGACAATAAGGACGTGGAAGAAAAAGAAAAGGACAAAGGGAAGAAAGAAGAGGTGACGGAAGTGAAAAAGAAGAAGGAAAAGGAAAGAGAAAAGGAAAAGATAGAAGAA
>NC_134814.1:34560392-34562892 GCF_046742065.1 Oratosquilla oratoria | reverse complement strand
TTTGATATACAGAATGTTTATCTTTATGCAATGGGGTTTCCAGAGGTTCCCAATATTTTATTCATATTATGCTGTATAAAAGATAGAAACAAGATACAGTTGTATAACTTTGTATGAGTGTTGCCACCATAATAAAGATTCTTTTGAAATGTTTACCTAGAATTCGTTCATGTACCAGAATTTTTCGAATGATCACTGGCGACGCTCCCTAAATTTGCTACGCAAACTAACGGGCACAATTTGGGAAGTAGATAGGTAATCTTTGCTAATGATTTAGGAGTCTCTAATCAGATCTAAATGAAACTATGGGTGTCAGATTTATGTTTCGGCAACAACAACCACGTTACAACCCCTGATCATCATCCGAAACAAAGGCCTGCGACTTGCACTTGGAGCATTACGCTCCACAAGAGTCGAGAGGCTGGAAGTTGAAGCCAGTGTTCCCCCTCTCCACTATAGGCGCAAACTTCTTACACTCTGCTACACCGCCAAAGTGCTTCGTATCCCACGACATCCCTGCAAGCGGACGGGGTCGCAATACGAGCACTTTACCAACTCCAACCTTAATCCATTTTTCATCAGGATCCGATCCTTGAGCGAGCAGTACTCAGTGCCACTGTGGTCTATTGAAAAATTAAAGACGTTCCATATACTACCGTTGGAAAAGATCACCCGGAACGTCGACATCAATGAAGACCTCCACAAGAAATCGTGCTAGGTGGAAGAACTTAGACGGAAGACCCTACATGTCATTAACGGGTACATTGGCAACAGGGCACTGTATACGGATGGTTCCAAGTGTGGCCGTAAGACAGGGACAGGGTTATATAGCTCCACAACCCGGATAATGTTCAAATTGCCGGATCATACGAGTATTTATATCGCCGAACTCTTTGGAATATACAAAGCGATAGAAAATGCTCAATCTGGCACACATAGTAACTTTGTTATTTTCTCAGATTCTTTGAGTGCATTACAGTCAATTAATTCAGGTAACCAAACAGGGAATTCTCTCCTGGGCAAAACCATTAGCGCACTTTTGACGACCAACAAGTCCATTATTCTCTCTTGGGTTTCGAGCCACATTAGGGTTCTCCGAGAACGAGAAAGCTGATACGCTGGCCAAATCTACTTTAGAAAATGACTCTACTATAGATATACCCATAGATATAGGCACTCTCAATTCTATCTTAAGAAAACAATTACACAGCCACACACAAACAAAAGGAGCACATAACAGGCTGGTCAACATCATACTGAAGCAGTAGACGGAAGGAAATCGCCATAGCAAGGCTGAGGATGAATTCCACCTACATCTCCCGCCTAGATCCTTATATCACTGGCGTATTTCCTCCTCAGTGCAACACCTGCAACACTATATTATCTATCATTACACTACACTGCACGAAATATAACACACAGCGCCAGGCGTTTATACATCACTGTAGACTTAACAACATTCAGTTAAACGTGACAAATCTTTTGGCCTATGACTGTTTCCTTATTGACAAAGTAGTGTTTTATTTGCCCACAACAGGACTGTGGTGGAAATTGTAATGGCAAATTCAACAGGATTGCAGGTTCACACCATGCTTAATGACCCCTTTATGGGTCGATAGGCATAAATAAGATATATATATATCTCAAATGTTCCAGAGTGCTATAATTTTTTCATAAGTTCTTAGATCATCTTAAAACATTCTATTCAATGTAAATTTCCTAGAATATTCTAGAACTTTCTAGAATACAATAGAACTATATAGAATAATTAAGAAATGTCTATAATCTATAATTATTTTCTAGAATTATTCAGAATATTCTAAAGTAGGTTCAAGAATATTCTAGAAAGATTAAGAATATTCTGGAACACATTCTAAAAAAAACTAGGAATATCCTAGAATACTGCTTGACAATATAAAAGTTGAGGCTTGCAGCTCACCAATCAGTTCTGCTTGAGAAACACATCGTAAAAGGTGAAATGGCATCAAGAGGCTGCAGTCATTCTCCAGATGCATTCTGCTACATATCTGGTCAATTTATCAAAATATTACCAAAAAAGTTCTTTGTGACAGCATCTGAAAAATTGTGTGAAGCTTACAAAGCATATATTGGTGTGCCAGTTGGGGGCCAAGGAAACACCTGGGCACCTCATTTTGCTTGTGGATATTGTAAAAGAACACTAGTAGGTGAGATAGCTATTATCTTTTCAATATTAAAACCCAATTAAGAACTAAAATAAAGATAAAATATGATTAACATAAACTCATACTGTTGAGCTTTTACATGAAGGTATAGAGAGGAAAACAGAGCTATGAAATTTGCTATTCCTGGAATATGGCGTGATCCTACTGATCACTCAACTGACTGCATTTTCTGCATTTCCAAATGCCGCTCTGTATCCAGACATTACATCTTCCATTGCACCAGTACTTCACAGTACTGATCTTTCTGTAGCAGCTCCTCCATAAAAAAGTCAACTATGACAAGAAAGCAGTAAGTC
>NC_134814.1:34537892-34542892 GCF_046742065.1 Oratosquilla oratoria | reverse complement strand
TGGCCGGTAGGTTCGTGACCTACCCAGCCTCTGGCGGTAGGTTCTTCACTTACCCCAGCTCTGGCTACGTGACATGGGTGTTAAACATTTTATAGGAGTGTTAGTGGTTTCAAGCAAGGGTGTTAGTCTTGTTATTCATTGCATGGGGTCTGTTCTATGTAAGAGGGTCAGCCCTACAATTGGTGGATATTGTTTGGTATATTATATATATATGCTAGTTTATGCTTAATACACCTTGGCAGTTATAATAAAAGGATTTATGATAGGTTAGTCTGGTGACACTGGGCATCTATATCTTGTTTGTCTTAAAATGTGCTGCGCCAGGTGCATGTTGTGGGAAACGCAAGGTAAGCAAGAGGAAGTCTCGCTCTGCTGCAAGCATGTGGATCACGTGCGTGGTGGGTGATGGTTAGTAAGTTAGTAATGGATACAGTGTGTGTGTGTGTGTGTGTGTGTGTGTGTGTGTGTGTGTGTGTGTGTGTGTGTGTGTGTGTGTGTGTGTGTGTGTGTGTGTGTGTGTGTGTGTGTGTGTGTGTGTGTGTGTGTGTGTGTGTGTGTGTGTGTGTGTGTGTGTGTGTGTGTGTGTGTGTGTATGTATTCATCTCGGATATGCTGCAGTCTCTGTCGAGACAGCCAGAAACCACCCTACGGCAGTGAGCTCGGAGCTCATTATTTGCCGATCTCTGGGTAGGTCTGAGACCACTCACATACCACACACCGGGACAGCAAGGTCACAACTCCTTGACTAACGTCCCGTACCTACTCACTGCTAGGTGAACAGGTGTTACACGTGAAAGGAGACAAACCCAACTTATCTCCGCCCGGCCGGGGAATCGAACCCCGGTTCTCTGGCTTGTGAGGCCAGTGCTTTACCAATGTGTGTGTATGTGTGTGTGTGCTTGTATATATATATATATATATATATATGTGTGTGTGTGTGTGTGTGTGTGTGTGTGTGTGTGTGTGTGTGTGTGTGTGTGTGTGTAAATACAAAGACAATAAGTACGATTACAAATTAATTGGAATTTCTTTTTCGGAAAAATTAGAAGGATCTGGACGTAATTATCAGTAATTTTCTCAAATCATCTAAGCAGTGTATTTCCACCTGAGAGAAAACAAATAATAATCTAGGACTGATTGTGCGATCTTTTAATTTTAAAAGTCCACCTGCCATTAACAGCCTATATAAATCGTTAGCTCTTCCACATCTTGAACATGCTATTATCGTATAGTCGCCGAATTTCATTAAAGACAGTGACAGATTGGAAAAAGTACAACGGCGAGCCACAAAACTGATTCAAAATATCAGAAATAAATAACAATTAATTCGATTATAACGTTTGAATCTATTTCCCCCCCCCCAAAAAAAAAAGATAATTAATCTATTTTCATAAAAAAAAAGTCTCAAGGGTTATTTGATACAGATCTTTAAGATTTCAAAGGGAATTGACAACTTGAAAAGTTTTACACTTAGTGCGAATCAAACAAGAAATTATGGTATCAAACTGCCAGGAAGTATATCTAATTTGGGCGTGGGTAGAAACAACCTCCCGACCATATAGTAAATAAATTTAATAAACTTCCTGCAGAGGGAGTGCAATATAGTAGAGTTGTAAGCTTTAAGATTCATTTAGATAAACGCCTGAGCAATATGCTGCAATGCTTGCCATTTATTTTGTTTTTATTATTCTTTATTCGTTTATTATTATCTATCATTACATTAGGTAAAAAAAATTCCCAGTTATGTTTATCTAAACTATATACATATATATATATATATATATATATATATATATATATACTGTATATATATATATATATATATATATATATATATATATATATATATATATATATACGAGTATATGTATTGAAGGGGAGAAGCGTAAACACCAGACTCAAAGTGGGAAGTTTAATGCCAGACGTTTCGGGCATTCTACTACATATGTTGCCAATTCATCAAGACAAGAGCAATGAAGTTCTCTGTGATAGCTTCTGGAAAATGTGTAATACTCACAAAGGATATTTTGGAGTGCCAGTTGGTGACCAAGGCATGAGTCGGGCACCTCATTTTGCTTGTGAGCATTGTAAGAAAACACTAGTGGGTAAGATAGCTGTTATGTTTTCAAGAGTAAAATCCAACTACGAATTAAAATAAAGATAAAATAAGAATAACAGAAACTCATACTGTTGAGCTTTTACATGATGGTATAAAGGAGAAAAGAGAGCCATGAAATTTGCTATTCCTAGAATATGGAGTGAACCTACTGATCATTCAACTGACTGCATTTTCTGCATGGTGGATCTTTCCAAATGACGATCTGGAAAGAATGCAACTTTTGTTCTCTGTCCAGACATTCCTTCTTTCAATGCACCAGTACCACACAGCGCTGATCTTCCTGTACCTGCTCCTCCAGAAAGAAGTCAAATATCAGAAGAAAGCACCAAGTCAGAAGATGAGCTAGACAGAAAGGAAGATTGTGACATCACAGATGCGGCTGTAGTTGGAAGGAATCCTTACTACCTAAACCAAAGAGACCTCATCAGAGATCCTGGTTTGATAAAGTCAAATGTTGAAAATTTGATTTCAAGGCTGAAGGAATGGGATTTACTTGGTGAAAGTGTGCAAGTAACCAGCAAAAAAAAAAAAAAAAAAATCCAGCTTCTTTGCAAAGGAGGACAGGCTATGCTATTGCAGTGATGTATCAATTTTCTTTTGCTATTGGAATAGATTGTAATGCAGATGAATGGAAAATCTTTATTGACAGCTCCTTCACAAGCCTGAAAGCTGTCCTTCTGCACAATATAAACAAATATTAATTTACACTCTTGCTCATTCTGTGAATTTCAAGAAGGACTACAGCAGTGTAAAACTTCTACTGGAAACTTTGAGCTACAATAAGTATGGCTGAAAGTTATTGGATATTTCATGATGGTGGCTTTCTTGATGGGACTACAAGGAGGTTTTATAAAGAATCCCTGTTTTCTTTGCCTTTGAGACAGTTGAGACAGAGCATCACATTACCAGAGAAAGCACTGGCCTCCAAGGACTAACACTACAGTGGAAGTACACAATATGAAGCATAAGCCATTAGTGAATCCTCAAAAGGTTTTGTTTCCTCCAATGCACATCAATCTGGGTCTCATGAAGTAGTTTGTTCTCTTGATAAGGAGTTGGCTGCCTTCAAATATCTTAAAAACTCCTTGCCTAAGTTTTCAGAGGCAAAGGCGAAAGCTGCTATCTTTAGTGGACCACAAGTAAGGAGAATTATGAATACTCAGAATTTCTGCAGAAGATCACAGAAAAGGAAAATAAAAAGTTTTCTTGGCAACTGGTTGAAGCTATAGTGAAAAGCTATATTGAGATGGGATGCAGAATGTCCTTGACGGTTGATATCCTAGACGCTCATCACGATATAATGGACTATGAAAATATGATCGGAGACTTTGGGGGCTCATACGTGAATGTAACTTGTTGTATTCAAGAAAAATAAATAAATAAATAAATAAATAAATAAATAAATAAATAAATAAATAAATAAATAAATAAATAAATAAATAAATAAATAAATAAATAAATAAATAAATAAATAAATAAATAAATAAATAAATAAATAAATAAATAAATAAATAAATAATAAATAAATAAATAAATGAATAAATAAATAAATAAATAAATAAATAAATGAATAAATAAATAAATAAATAAATGAATATATAAGTAGAATAAATAGATAAATAAATAAATAAATAAATAAATAAATAAATAAATAAATGAATAAATAAATAAATAAATAAATAAATAAATAAATAAATAAATAAATAGATAGACAGACAGATAGATAGACAGATAGATAGATAGATAGATAGACATATAGATAGATAGATAGATAGATAGATAGATAGATAGATAGATAGATAGATAGATAGATAGATAGATAGATAGATAAATAAATGAATAAATAAATAAATAAATAAATAAATAAGTAAATAGATAAATGAATAAACAAATAGATAAATAGATAAATAGATAAATAAATAAATAAAAACAAGAAGTTAATAGATAATCCTAAGAAATAGTTACAGAAGTTTTAGATTTTTTTTTCAATCCAAAAATGGTGAATTTTGTGAAATTTAGCCATCTTGGGACAAAAAATATTTCTAAAAGCAACAAAAGCAAAGTTTGACAGGAATAATGGACATTGTCTATTGTTTTGCAGCAAAAATAGTTGGAAAATAACATTTGCTTGTCAAAGAAAAAGATAGTGTTACATTGTATTATTTATCCGTTTAATTCTTATAATCTAACTATTCATTGTCTATTTTAAATATTTCCTGTTTATAATATTTATTATTTATCTGTTTATTATTTATCATTATGTACTCATTTATTTATTTATTTATTTATTTTTTTCGCATCAGATCTAGTTGTGGAGCAAAGGGTCTCCTGTCAGCATGCTCTTCCTTTGTACTCATTTGTAACTTCGGTAACTTTCAACGGTGTGGCATATATCATATATCTTGTGCAAACATTAGATGAATCTATTCCGTTTAAGGGTGACCCTTGAACCACAATTGTGCTGTTTGCATGTAAATATAGTGACACTTCCATGTATGAGAGTAAATTTAGCTCAGCCATTGCACAATAAATCACAGAGATATGCTTTGTTTTAACTGGAAATTTAGATAGTTTGGAAATCTTCAATATTCGAAATGAAATACTGAGAAAGCTAAAAATACATGGACATAAGAAAAGAACACTAATATTCTGGTATATTATCAAAATACTTCTTCGTTCAAAAATACAGACAGGATGAAACCTACAGGTTTCTAGGATCGAATTCTACTTGTGCATTATCTGCATTACTGCAAATCATTATATCAGTTTAGAGGTGAATGGAAATGAAGTGCCTGAAAGAGTTTCGTCGCAGTGGTGTTTATATATATTCTTTTAAACTTCTACCCGTTTCTTTTCTCTCTGGTTATCTGTTGGTTCCCTC
>NC_134814.1:34522892-34532892 GCF_046742065.1 Oratosquilla oratoria | reverse complement strand
GGGGGGAAGGATATATTGTAGTCAATAATAGCTTTCCTCCCTGCCATGGAAGTGAAAGAATTTATCGTGACAGGTTGTACTCATACCTATACGAGCTGTGTTACTATAAGATGACAACATGATCTCATGTGTATCAAGTGAAATACGAGATCACATAATAATTGTGTAAAAGCCCTGAAAATACAAAATATTTACTGACGGTGGCGAGTATATGAGGTTCGGAGACCAGGAAATCATAACTGCGGTCGTAGCTCTCACCCATGCCACTTTCGGTTGAACTCTTTGTGCAGGTAGTCACAGGAAGAAATCGGAAACAACTAAGACTATCAAATCTATGACTAGTAATGTATAATGTATATATATATATATACACACACACACACACACACACACACACACACACACACACACACACACACACACACACACACACACACACACACACATATATATATATATATATACATATATATATATATACATATATATATACATATATATATATATATATATACATACATATACATACACATACACACACACGCACACACACACACACACACACGCACACACACACGCACGCACACACACACACACACACACACACACACACACACACACACACACACACGCACACACGCACACACACACAAACACACACTAAGAAACTCGCTAGTATCTAATCAAAGAGGGCATCTACATCCGTAGACTTACCTATCAAACTTTATCGTGATTTTGCTTGCGAATTTGCCATTCCGATCTGTTCAATTATCAACGCCTCACTTAAGCAGAGTAAATGTCCCACAGATTGGAAGACAGGCTTCATTACTCCCATTCCCAAATCTTCCAATCCCCAATCCCTTAGTGATCTCAGACCCATTACTATCACTCCCATCCCTAGTCTTATTTGTGAGGATTTTGTCTTTGAGTGGGCATACTCCAAAGTAAGCAAATTCATTGATACCCAGCAGTTTGGTAACGTGAAAACATCCTCCACCACTCACTATCGTATCAGCTTCCTTGACTTTACCTATAAAAATCTCGAGCAGCGCAAGACTTCACTTGCAGTAGTGTTAATTAATTTCAAGAAAGACTTCGATCTTGTAGATCATACCACTATCATCACCAAAGCCATCCACATTGGCCTCCCCACGTTCTTGGTGGCTTGACTGTCTGACTTCCTGACGGACCGCTGTCAAGCTGTCAGATATCAGGGACACGTCTCTGCAGTCCAGCATCTCTCCTGTGGGGTACCTCAGGGAACAAGAATGGGGCCACTGTGTTTCCTGATACTCATCAACGATGCCCTGGGAGATACACCGAACAGGTGGAAATATGTTGATGACTGCACGGTGGGGATCCCTGTGTCCAACACTGACCTGAACTACGACCCACTACAGGACACACTGGACAAACTACACACATGGACAGTGCACAACAAATTCTCCATCAACCACAAGAAGAATGTGGTAATGCATTTCCACACCTCCAACGACGTTATCCCCCTCCCCTACTGACAATTGATGGCCTACCCCTGCAAGTGGTCCAGTCTACTAAGCTGCTGGGGATTACCATCGACAGCAAGTTGACCTGGAAGGAGAACACCGCCAACACCATCAGGGCAGCCTCCTACAAGCTGTATATGCTGCTTCGACGGAGTTCATTAGGGGCTGAAGATCTCACAGGCTGAAGATCTCAAGACCATCTACACTTCCTTCATTTTACCCAAATTGATGTACGCAAGATCTCACAGGCTGAACATCTCAAGACCATCTACACTTCCTTCATTTTACCCAAGTTGATGTACGCATCCCCCTCTTGGTCCTCCTCTCTCACTATAACGCAGCAGCGTCAGCTGGAGAAAGTGCAGAAAAGAGCCTGTCGTACAATCCTTGGCAAAGATTACCCCACCAACCAGCGCGCTCTCACCACCCTGGGACTACCCACTTTGCTGACTCGCACACACACACACACACACACACACACACACACACACACACACACACACACACACACACACACACACACACACACACACACACACACACACACACACACACACACACACACACACACACACACACACACACACACACACACACACACACACACACACACACACACACACACACACACACACACACACACACACACACACACACACACACACACACACACACACGCACACACACACACACACACACACACACACACACACACACACACACACACACACACACACACACACACACTTACTTGATTACTTGATTACTTGATTGAAGAATATCTCGGGAGCAATTCCACTGTTGATACAGCGCTCTTCGCTCCCTCCTTAATGTTTCATCAACAAGAGTAAGCTGCAGTCACCAATTGATTATCCAAGTCATAGCAGTCCGTAAAAAGAAAAGTCTTCAATTTCTTCTGAAATGTAGCCACATTTTGTTACATTTTAATCCTCTGTGGGAGTTGATTGTAGAGCCGTGGAGCACTTCTACTGAAAGCTCTACGACCACCTTCTCTTTGGTACCGCAGTTCATCAAGTCTATGCACTTCAACACTGTGTCTTAAGGTAATTGTTGTGTCAACATTAAACTTCTTCAACATGTCACTCATGTATAGCGGTTTACCAAATTTCAATGCATGATATACCATGATACATTGCTTATAAATAATTCTAGCCTTAACCGGTAACCAGTGCAATTTTATCAGTGCTGGAGTAATTATTTCAAGCCATGATTGTCCAGTAATCAGCCTAGCTGCTCTATTCATTATCAATTGTAGCTTTTTCTGCAAATAGTTTGGAAGGCCATAATATAATGAATTACAATAGTCCAGCTTGCTTAGGACATGATTATGAACAAGCATTTTCATTGTCTTTTCATCAAGATACTTCTTTACAAAAGAAATATTCCGTAAGTGGTAACCCGCAATTCTCACTGTCTGTTCAATTTGGCTTTTAAAGGATAAATCACTGTCCAGTAACACTCCTAAATCCTTTACACTGTCACTCATTGGCAATTCTATTTAATTAATGCATAAGTCGCGAGTATTTAATCTCTCAAAATCAAGTTGCCTGCCAACCACCAAACACTCTGTTTTATTTGTATTCAATTTCAATTGTCGTGAACTCATCCATTTACCAATATCCAACATAATATCTGATATCTTAGCCTCCACACTCCGCACATTGTTCAGAGATATATAAAATTGAGTGTCGTCTGCAAATAGTTTGAATGTAACCCCATGTCTTCTCAGTACGTTCGCCAAATCAGCAGTATATATACAGAATAGTATTGGCCCCAATACACTCCCCTGCGGTACTCCTCTTTTCAGCGATTTCATATCCGAGAAACATTCTCCAACTTGTACACAATATGTTCTGTCCTCCAAGTAACCCTCAATATATGCCAAAGCAGCCCCCTCAATTCCGATATTTTTACAGTCTTCCAACAAAATACTGTGCACGACAGTGTCAAATGTGTCAGCAGTACCAAAATTTCACACTTTCCATCATCCAACAGTCCCCGTATATCACTCACTATTGAACACAATGCTGTTTCAGTTGAATAATATCTCCGATACGCCGACTGACTGTCAGGTAATGTTCCCACTGTCTGTAAATGTTCATTCAACTGTATCAAAATTACACTTTCTAGAATCTTTGATTAAAATGTTAAATTAGATACTGGGCGGAATGAACTGAAACTCTGTGGGTCTAGTTTCCCTTTCACTATGGGCTTAACAATCGCTTGTTTCTCAGAAATCGGAAATACACCTTCCTCAATACTTTTATTCACTAAGTCAGTTGTAATATCAACCATCAAGTCATAGTTCTTGCTTGACACTATCAAGTTCATTGGTATTGGGTCATTAGCACAATGGGTTAGCTTGGCCTTAGTCATGACACCCTTAACTACTGATTTGTCCACTGTATGAAAGGATGACAGTTTCACCACAGGTTCTTGGATATTTTCATCAACATTATGTAAATCATTGTCACAAAAACTTTCAATTATTCCACTAATCTTGTTATAAAAAAAATAGAAAAAACTTGGTTGCTAAATCACTATCAGAGTAATCTTCTGGTAGCTTATTCATTTTCTTGTTACCAGTTAAATTATCAAGCACCTTGTATAATTTATTAATGTTAGTCCCCGCTTGCAATGTTTTCTCCCTATAAAATTCACGCTTTCTTTTCCGAATCAGTTTGTTCACGTAGTTCCTTGCTTCAATGTATTCACTTCTAGTTTCATCAGACCTGTGTTCGCGCCAACGTCCCTCTTTTTTCCTTTTCTCGATTTTAGCCCGATGTATTTCACCATTATACCAAGGTGCATTGTCTTTAACAATAATTTCTTTCTTAACAATCGGACACATCTCTTCATATTTCTCACTTGTAATAGTATTATAAAGTTTATAAAAACATGTAACACATTCTCGCTTCTCTATAGATCTATGCACACAGGCTTCATGGCGTTTCGAAGTCACATCTTCAAATATGGAAGCTAATAAAGCAGTGGTGTCCAAGTTCCTCTTTGATCTAAATTTTATCTTTCTTTTCTGTCTTTGTACTTTTGTGTATAGCATCATAAAAGTTACCATCTTGTGCACTGGTGAAAGATTGCACTTACTCTCCACTCTCAAATTATGAATAAGATCACGTGACCTATCTGCAAACACCAAGTCTATTGTATGCCCTCTTAGCGAAGTAGGTTTGTCAACCATATTGATAAGATTAAAAGTTTCCATTGTATCAATGAATTGCGGGATATATCGCTTTTCTCTGTCCTCAACCCACAAGTTAAAGTCACCACAGACAATAACATTAGCACTCACCATAACAATCGTCTCCAAATATGTTCTGAATTCGTCTATGAACTGATTCACACTGGTAATCGGTGGTCTGTACACAACCACAAAGGTTATCTTGCTGCCACCAATTTCACACTCTACTTGCAGTAGCTCGAAAGTTTCACGATTTGCAACATTGCATCGCTTTATTTCCTTAAAGGAATTAGTGAGAAAAAGACCCACACCACCCCCACGCCTATTTTGTCTCGCACTGTGTACAAAAGTATGTGAAACCGGTGTCATTTCCTTAATAACTGCACTGTCATAGTCCGTTAACCAAGTCTCAGTTATAGCAAATATATCCAAGTATTCATCTTTAATTGTATCGTGAATATCTAATGTTTTATTCCTCACTGACTGAACGTTTAAATGTCCACATTTAACACCCGAGGAGTTAATTGGGGTATCCATGATCAGTATTTTCTTTAATCCTCAGCAGTTCAGCGGCAAAAATAGGGCATAGATTATGGGTTACCCAGTGGTCGACCTCTTGCTTATTTATCCTAACACAATTTACACATTTTTACTTGTTTCTGTACAATCCTCGATTCCAGGTTTCAAGGATTTTATAGTCTCTGTGGTGTAGTGGTCTAGGGCACCGTACAGGTAATTTACGGATAGCTGAGTACAGCGGGTTCTGGCCCCGCATGCAACTGTCATATAAATTATCGGTTTAATGTTGCTGCCATTAGCGTATTTCTCTCATAGTTACAATGGCGATAAGCGTGAAAGGGGTTCGTCTCGGTCCTTACCCCACACCACTGGTGGGCTGGTCCTTGAGTAATACAGGAATTCGGATCGCCATTGTAATAAGTGATCTTCCTTCCCTCGGGAATCAGTTCGATTCCAGGTTTCAAGGATTTTATAGTCTCTGTGGTGTAGTGGTCTAGGGCGCCGTACAGGTAATTTACGGATAGCCGAGTACAGCGGGTTCGAGCCCCGCATGCAACTGTCATCAAAATTATCGATATACATATATATATATATATATGTATATATGTATATAAATATATATATATATATGTATATATATATACATATATATACATATATATAAATATATACAAATATACATATATGTATATGTATATATATATATATATATATATATATATATATATATATGAAGGTGGAAAAATAAGTAATGGGTCTAGTTCCGATTTCTTGAGTTTATTCCTGACCGGTTTCGCTCTATGCTTCTTCAGAGGAATTCTGAATTCTGAATTCCTAGGAAAGACCACCCGCTTGCGCGGGATCGGTTTTTGTGGGAGGGGAAGAATGTCTGTAAGAAAATGAAAAGATAGTAGCGTATAAAAGAGGGCTATTGCCACCGGCGAATTAGCGAGCGATTTGGGGCAGTTGGTGGTCGTGGCTCGGGAGAAATGGACTGGGAGCTTGGACGGAGGCGTCGACGCCGGGATTAGGATTAGGATTAGGATCACCAACGAAAGTTTAGGAAATGGTAGGAGGCGTAGTAGTAGAGAAAGGTAGAAAAACGGAAAAATCTTTAGTGGTAGGTAAACTGAAATGAGAAGATGTAGTAGAAGAGATAGTTAGAAAGGAAGCGAATTTTAGTCGAAGAAAAAGTAAGTGTAGATGTTTGTGCGTGTGGCGTGGCTATGTTTGTGAGAGGTGTGTGTGTGTATCTTACGGGAAGTGAGTAGAGTTCACTTTCCGTGTGTAGAGCGCGTTCCTGTTAAGCCACAGGTGGGGCCTGAGTAGCCTGCTTTTCCCCAGGTTGGGTTTGAGATCCTGTAGAGTTGATCCAGTGGCGGTGCGAGTGGGGGCAGGCGGGCGGTGTAAACCCGTCTGCCGACGTCAACGAAGAGGTCGGCCGGCAGCAGCAAAGGAGATATATCTCCTCGCCACCACCGGCGAGTGTAGAGCGCGTTCCTGATAAGCCACAGGTGGGGACTGAGTAGCCTGCTTTTACCCAGGTTGGGTTTGAAGGTCAGTAGCATTGATTCAGTGGCGGTGCGAAGGGGGGCAGGCGGGCGGGTGTTGTATGATCTCTTTCCTTGCAATCACAACTCTGAAAACAGAGAATTACGTGATTGGGAATTGTGTGTAAAATGTCAAAGTGTAAACTCGCTCACCAGCGTCAGCGAATAGGCCAGCGTTAGGTTGCGGGCCGGTTAGACAGAGAGGTGTCCCAAATCTCTCCGTCGACCAGCCCGCGATCAGATTGAGGGTTCTGAGTGAGAGACGGTTTGGGCCTCTGCTAAGCCAACGAGCAAGTTGTGCGTGTGCCTCTTTTCTTCCAAGCACTACTCTGAAAACAGAGAATTACGTGACTTGGGAAATATGTGTATTTGTCTTGGTGTAAACCCGCCTGCCGACGTCAACGAAGAGGTCGACCTGTGCCAGACCGGCAGCAGCTACGGAATGTGACTCTGGGGGTGAAGCTGGCGGTATACATAGTCTGAGTAGGACCGCGTTCCCTTCTCTATTTTTTTTTATAACATTATGTCATACAACAATATGCGATGTGATGTCATGTCACTTTAAATTAGCACATTATTTTAATTTTATTTCATTTTATTTCATTTTATTTTACTTTATTCTATTAGTCTGGGTATTTATCTTTATATTATTTTATATTGTAAGTTATCTTATGGCGCTTTTTGGGATTCCCACATTCTTACACCACTCACTTCACTTACACGGTTACACCCTCGGTCAAGATTCCACACATACCGGAGCTGTATCGAACGTCCATTTTTAATAACATCACAAAAATTATTGTACACTGTATTAAAGCTATTGTTCATTGTATTAAAAATTGTAAACCATTGTACAACCAAACGGAACCCACCTCCAAGGAGGGAACGCGGTCCTACTCAGACTATGTATACCGCCAGCTTCACCCCAGAGTCACATTCCTCTGAAGAAGCATAGAGCGAAACCTGTCAGGAATAAACTCAGAAACTCGGAACTAGACCCGTGACTTCTTTTTCCACCCTCATCAATTTGTCACAATGTACCTCTATATATATATATATATATATATATATATATATATATATATATATATATACATATATATGTATATGTATACATATATATATGTATATGTATATACATATTCATATATACATACATATATACATATAAACACTCATATATATGTATATTTATGTATATATATAAATATATAGATATATATATATATATATATATATATATATATATGTATATATATATATACAGTATATATATATCAGGGACGTTCCATCAGTAGTTTCTTAGAGTAGGCAGTTCGCGGATTTTATGTAGTAAAATATCAAAATATTTGCCAGTATTTGAAAGGATAGGAATGTTAAATTTGTTTTCTTCTAACTAATATTATTAGCTTATTATTATTATTATTATTATTATTATTATTTTT
Organism: Oratosquilla oratoria; assembly: GCF_046742065.1. NCBI lineage: Eukaryota > Metazoa > Arthropoda > Malacostraca > Stomatopoda > Squillidae > Oratosquilla > Oratosquilla oratoria. The sequence continues at coordinate 34,524,653 of NC_134814.1, read as the reverse complement.
TTTTTTTTTTATTTTTTTTTTTTTTACAAGAAAATCATTCTTCTCTCCTTTGTATAAAAAAATCTGTCAGTTTTCTTAGAAGTTAAAAATAGGGTCCTGCTCTATTTTGTTAATTCTTTCCTTTTCAATGTAAATTAAAGGAAGTGAAGAAATTCTTTGATTTGTCATTCTATCCATAGTGTAGCTCTTAGTTCTTTTCAAAGCAGAGAACAATCTCTTCACAGAAACAGTTGTAGGAAGAATTGTCCAAATTAAGTGCAGCAACTTCACAGTTTCAGAGAACGTTTGGTTCAGTTTATTTTTAAATATAAAATCAAGCAAAGTTTTAACTGATTTATCTCGAAACACTTGTGCATTTTGAATTCCAGTAAAATATGCTTTCAGTCATATGATGTCGAAAAAGTCTTCATAATTCTTTTCTAAACTTTCAAATGCATCCTTATCAACTTGGCAATCAAGATTTTGTAATGTATTTCTATGAACTAATGAAATGAACTTTAAATTTTTGAAACCAGCAAATCTTGCTTACATATTCTTCAGTATGTTATCCAAAATTACACCAAATATTCTCATTCTTTCTTCTTTAACTGAACCTTTCGTACGCATTTTTCATTCAAGAAAGTTATTTTCTCTGCAACATTCTTCAAGTTTTCTGTAAAAATTCTCTTTTTTTTTTTTTTGTGCCGAACCTCAAGTAAATTTATTGTTCCAGTAATCCTCTCAACGCAATATAGAATATCTATCATTTTGTTTTATAAGACAATGAGAAGTGTGTCAGTTTTAATAAAAATTTATTTATAAACCACGAGAAAAAAGTATGTTGAGTCTTTTGTTGGTCACTCGTAAAACCCATTGCTTCTCACTAATGTATTTGGATTGCACAATGTAGGATTATTGTTCATATTGTTGATGAGCTTACAAAGGTCACCATGATATTGTAAAACAATCTGGATTAGTTTTAAATTCGAGCTCCATCTCATTGCTGCTGCCTTTGGAATGCGTTTTCTCACTATCTCACGAAGAAATTGCGTTCGTTTTGCAGAGTGATGGAAAAATTAGGTAAGTGCCTCACATGTCTTAAAAAAAAATTGTACATTCAGGTGTGAATTTTGCTGACTGAGACAGAACAAGATTTAACTTATGAGCATATCAGTGAGTAAATAAAGTTGGTGGTGTCTTTTCTCTTTAACTTGAACGCCATTTAAATGGGATGCCATCACCATTGCCCCATCATACGTCTGTGCTACAAGTTTCTTAGCACAGTCGTATTTATACAAATTATTAAAATGCACTCTGTAACACCTCCAACAGTTTTGTGCTTAAGAATGTCAAATCCTATAAAGGCTTCTTTGACATCAGCGTCAAACACGTACATCAATACTGTAGAACACTGATCTGTACATGAAATATCGGTTATTTCATCCACTTCTATTGCAATGAATGAGGATTCTGCCAATTTTTCTTTGATATTATTTTCGATAATTGTGCTACTGCTTCAATCAAGTCACTTTGTATCTTGTTAGAATGACCGGGAAAAATGATGACGTTTGTAAATGTTGTGACAAGTTTTCATCAAATTTTGCAATATAATTTAGTAACTCAACATAGTTTCCATGATTTAATGGTGATTTCTGTTCATTGTTTCCGTGAAAAGCAAGTTGTTGTTTAATCAAAAAACAAGTAGCCCAAATCAGTTTTTCTTAATATATCTCTGTTCTCTTTAACATTTTTATTGTGTATTTCACTGCTGACAGACTTCTG
>NC_134814.1:34512892-34520392 GCF_046742065.1 Oratosquilla oratoria | reverse complement strand
TGGGAGATGAGTTGTTCATTGGAAAGTTTGAAGTGGTTGAAAGAAATGAGAGGCTAGATGTTAGTCAATTTTGCAAAGAACTAAAACATGAGGATAATGAACACTTTCTTCGAAAAGCGTGTAGGTCGTAAATGGACCTGGAGAAGTCCAAATGGAACAACAAATAACGAAGTAGGCTTCATATTAGGAGATGAGAGCAAAAGCGTTAGCAATGTTACGGTCATAAATAAAGTCAACCTAAGTAGTGACCATAGAATGGTAGGTTGCACAGCTAAATTCAATTTCAGAGCCGAGCGATATAAGCTAGATTTTAATAAAAAATCAGCCTTTCAAAGGTTAATGACAATAAGAAAAAATTTCAGTTAGAAATTAAAAATAGATTCGAAGCTCTAGAAACTAATGGGGACACCGTCGAGGATATGAATTTAGATTTAGTGAATATCATTAGGGAATCAGCAGAGAAAATAGTAAGTACAAAAATTATTAGAAAAAACAAATACTCCAAAGCTAAAAATTATCTAATTAAAAAAAGAAGGACCACGCAGATTAAAGCAGGAGAGATGAAATCGAAAGAGTAGAACTAAACAAGTTTATCAACAAAAGGCAGAGGTAAGAGAAAAGAAAGAGAAATATGAATGAAATAAATCAAACTATTCGGAAAGGTAAAAGTATTAAAGTGACCGAGCTTAGTCATGCTTTAGGAAAGCAGTAAATTACATGTTTTAAAGGTAAAAATGGAGAAATCACTAAATGCAGAGACATAAGGGTAAAAAGAATAGGAGAATTTTACCAAGGGATTTACTCGGTGAAGACCGTAGTTGAGTCAGTAAATTAAACTGTAGACGTTAATAGTGTAACAGAGATTATGAAGGAAGAAATAGAATTTACTCTAAAAAGTATGAAACGAGTAAAAGCACCTGGGGAAGATGGTATATCAATAGATCTCTTGAAAGACGCAGGGAATGAAATTCATATTAGTTTAGCTCAATTTGTAATGGTGACATATGATATTCCATGTTTGTTGTACATACCTATTTGTAATATTGTTTATATATTTCCCGCCAAGTCTCAACTTGGCCGCGTGGCTTGGCGCCGGATTCAATCTTGGTTCGGCTTACAAAGTGAACGCAACTTTCAACGTTGCAGTGCTGTGAACTTTCTAGCCGGCGGGTATATTGTGTTTGTGGCTGTGTTTTCTTTTTTCTCCTTTTCTAGGTTCTGGGTTTACAGGGAACAGTGACTAGGAGGTATATACTTAAAAAGTGGTTTTCAGGAACATTGTATTTGCAAAGTGCGCCACATGATTTTATTGAGAGACGATTGTCTCGTTATTCTTCGTGTTCAGGCTTCATCTGGACTTTTTTTTTATCGTCATCGTCTTCAGCATTGATGGAACGCTTGCTTATGGTTGCTGTGCGGATGGCGATTAATCTGGTGACTGGATGATGACGGAATTCATGCCTAGATTGAATGAAGCTTTGACCTGCGTGGTGCCGGTTTCGATCGTCGCCTCCAAAAGACTGGTTATTTTGAATTTATAACCATTTTGTGTGTGGGTATATTTTCTTGTCGTAAGCATTCCTGCAATCTCCTTTTGAGATTTTGTGAAAAAATTGCATAAATTTCATATATTATAGCCTGGCATTGTCTTGACTCCCACGTTTGTTTCTTTTGTGACGTCATTTGTTGACGATCACGTTTTCTATGATTGCTTGTAAGAAACTGGTGCTATTGTTTATTCTTTGTTTTATCTTTTTCCTGTGTATTGGACATTGTTTTACGACTACCTGTATAGATGGATTCGTCTTTCATCTAAAAGGGCATGTATTTTTGTGAGCAGCCGCAATATTCTTTCTATGTGTATAACATTTATTTTTATTTTTCAAGTTAATGTTATTACGTACTGGGACCGTACTCCCAAGATCTAATTTAACGTTATCTAGAAAACATAAGGTTCCCTCATTTGTTTCTACCCAAACACCACCTCAGACATCAGGATCCTACAGTTATGAAATTTTCTGGTGGAGATCCCCATTATAAAGTCATTTATTTTCTTCGTCAGGAAATTCTTTTAATTGGTGCTTTACTCTGTCTGATGTCATTACATCCAAATTGGGGACTGTTGACTACAGGCGTGCTCAGGCCCAAGCCAACAAAATTGTAGGTGAAGCCTTAGATTCTCTCTAACATTCAGAGTGGGTTGATCATGGCACCATCTCATTGGGTAGGTTCTGCTTATTTTGGAGTTTCTTTTATATATTCTTTTCTTAGCGCCTTTTGAGAGGAGAGCTGCCTCTTCTCTCACCTATAAGGCAAATGAAACCCTACGGTCTTTTGCAACTGAGCTTTTATGTCAATTTAGGGAAGTCCTAAATCAGACAAGAAACAATGGTCTCAAACTGTCCGGAAATAGATTCAATTTGGAAGTAGGTAGAAACAACTTTGCCAACCGTGTAGTTAATGAATGGAATAAACTTCCTGCACAGGTAGTGCAATGTAGTTCAGTTCGAAGCTTTAAGAATCATTTAGATAAATACCTAAGTAAGATGCTGTAATGATTATAATTTATGTTATATTATTTGTTTTTGTTTTGTTATCATTTGTCTGTCTTATTTTCATTTATCATTAGTTATATGTCAATTTATTTACTATTTACCTGTTTGTTTATTATTTTAACTATACCTATGCATTCATTTATGTATTTTATTTGTTATTTACATTATTATAGTTTTTATTTATTATTTTATTATTATTATTATTATTTTTATTTTTATTTTTTTTTTGCATCCGACCTAGATATGGATCAAAAGGTCTCCTGTCGGCATGCTCCGCCTTTGTAATCCTTTGTAATTAGTAGTACTCAGCAACAAGCCAATGTTCCTAGTTCTCCCCCTCAACCCCCACAGTCTTCAGTTCCTTCTCGCATCTCCCATTCCTCTACATTTATCCCTCCTGTAATCACATGTAAATATTTCAACAAGTCAAGTCATTCGAGTGATTTTTGTTTTCGTCGTAAACGTCATGTGCACAAGTCAAGACAGTCTCCTGTTCGTAGGTATGTAACGCATGCTTCTTCTAAGGTGACGCATAACAACTCTAGAGTAGAACCGCAGGATAAGCTTAGCTATTGTCATATCCATGACCGTTGTTAATACTCGACTGGCTCAGTGTTTCAAGATTTTGCAGCTTAGAGCAGAGACATCTTTTCGGCCTAGACAATCTCTGTCCCATTTTCACAAGCGCTCGTTTCCCAACCCAAAGGTTTGACCTTGATTGTGAGGTCCCAGATAATCCCCTTGGTGGCTGCTGAGTCTTCTCAGTTACTCACCTTCCAATTTCTTACAGAGAATACACCTCTTTCAGTCACTGTAGATAATGGTGCAGAATGTAGTCTCATAAGTAGAAAAGCTTATTATGCTCTCCGGGATTTGTACAATCTCCCTTTATCTACTTTTTGCAATAATTTGCATTCTGTACAAGGTGCCCCCCTTGCCTATTCTTGGCTCTGTTCGCATTCCCTTAACGTTTTCTTCACATGTTACATGTTACGGTTTTCCATGTCACTTTTGTTGTTGTCTCTGGTCTTGCACTTATGTGTGATTACCTCTGACAGCACATGGCATTGATATATCTCCTAGTCGCCGTGTAGTGGCTTTCTGTAATTTTATTATTCCTGTAACAAATAGGCCAGGTTCCATTTGTGACTCCCTTCATATGCATGATCAGGTTGTTCATTTGCCTTCTAAGAGATCTCCTTGCTTTAACTCTCCTATACTTTCTTGTGCTGCTGTTGTTTTTGGAGAGCATTGTAAGGACCTTCAAGTGCAGTTCGAGTTCCGGTGCGCATTTCAGGTGCTTCAATTGGGTCTGATGTTTTATCTCAGCCTGACCCTGTTCGTGTTCGTCACCTTGCTTTGAAGGGACTCTCTCCACTATTCGCAAGGATCATGTTACCACAGTAATCAACATCAAATGTGCTCCTATCACACTCTCTCCCTGCAGTCACTTAGGCTCCTTTGAAATAATTGACGATGATACTTTTCAGGATTCACCTCCTATCATTGCAGCCTCTATGCTATAGTCTCCACAAGTGAACTGTTAGTGACCTACCGTCAGGCTTTGGCTTTGCCTAGTGAACCATTAGGACTTACAGATCGTGTGGTTCATAGAATTGATTTTCAACCAGGTGTTCGTCCTGTTTACGTTCCCTCTTATAAGTTGCCTCACTCTCGTCGGTTGGTTGCACAGTCCTTGGTTAACGACATGTTACGTGAAGGCATTATATTGTACAAGAGTCTCACTCGGAGTGGAACTCACCCCTCCTTCTAGTGCCTAAGAAGGATGGATCTTTTCGTTCTGTTATTGATTATAGGCGAGTTAACGAGGTCATTATTCCTGACCATTAACCGTTGACTGTATTAAGTGACCTTCTTCAGTCCATTGGCACTGGTAATAGGGTGTCCACCACCTTAGAATTGAAAACGAGTTTTTGGCAGACACCCCTGGAGGAGAAGTCTCGTAAAATCACAGTCTTTGCTACTCCCAATGGACATTATGAATGGCTTCGTTACCCGATGGGGTTGCGGAATGCACCTTTGATTACCAGCGCTTGATTAATTCCAGTTTTTATGGTCTAATAGGCAACGGGCTTTTGTATACCTGGATGATTTAATCTTAGTTTCCAAGGATGTGGAGAGCCACTTCACTAAGTTATCCATGGTCTTGCAACGGTTTGCTGATGCTGGATTGAAACTAAATTTGCCCAAGTGTTCTTTTCTTAAGTCTAGCATCCAATTCCTGAGTCAGTTGAGAATGTACGTTCCTTCCTTGGTCTGATAGTATACTATTGTGCATTTATGAGGAATTTTGCTTCAATTGCTTCCTTACTAACACGTCTCCTCAAGAAGGCTTCTTCCTTCCAATGGCGTGATATTCATCAGGAAAGTTTTGATTCATTGAAGCTACCACTTACTGAAGCCCCTATGTTGGCGTTCCCAGACTTTAGCTTTCACTTTACTGTTTGTTCAGATGAGATGCTTCTGGTACAGGTAGTGGAGCTGTACTTATGCAGCAATTAGACGGTTGTAGACCCCATGTTCTTGCATATGCTAGTCGCATTTTTAACAAGCCTGAGTCTCGCTACTCTGTCACTCATCTGGAGGCCTTGGCAGTGGTGTGGGCTTTAAAGCATTTTCGTGATATCATTCTTGGATAAGCTGTTACCGTCTACACGGACCACATTGCTGTCACACAGCTTCTCCAAGGTAAGAATTTAACAGGTTGCCTAGCCAGATGGTTTCTTACGAATAGAGAATTTAACCCAACCCTTGAACATGTTCTAGGCCGTGCAAACAATGTTGCTGATGTTCTTTCACGTAATATTCCTATTGGTGCTGTTACAGTAATTGACAATTTCTCTCTGAAGTATCTAGCCAAAGCTCAGCGTGAGGACCCTGTTTGGTCTGCTCTTATTTATGCTTTGGACGCTGGTGATGATACAATCTTACCAGATTTACCTGTTCCCCTGTCCCAATTTTCTTTGCAGGACAAGGTTCTTATTCGTAATGTGGAAGTGTTTGAGCAGGATGTGGCACAACTAGTGATCCCTGACTCCCTAGTTCCTGCTGTTTTCTCACTTGCTCATAATGCCCCCCTGGCCGGTCACCCAGGTCGTGACAAAACCTTGGCTATGGCACGTAAGAAGTATTACTGGCCAAAAATGCGGCTAGACATTACCTCTCATGTAGCCCAATGTAGCTCTTGTGCCCAGAACAAAGGTTCTACGCATACTGCTCCCATCTTAGAGTACCCCATTCCTTCTCGCCCTTTTCAGACTATGGCTATAGATATTTTACAACTACCTCGTTGAACTCAAGGTTCTGTGTATGCCCTTGTGTGTGTGGACCACTTTAGTTGTTTTGTAATATTGGCTCCCTTACGTAACAAGTCTGCTCCAGTAGCCCATGCTTTAGTTTTACCATGTTTTTTATTCATACACTACTCCTTCGGTGCTTCTTAATGACAATGGGTCGGAATTTAGGAATGAAGCTTCAGCGAGCATTTGTGAGCGTTACGGCATCACGCAAACATTCGTGGCTGCTTATCATCCAATGGTCTTGTGGAGAGGACGAATAGAAATATTTTAGACATACTCAGGCACGTTGCTAGTAACCTTCATGAATCAGGGAGGATTGGCTTCCCCATGTCAGTGATTGTATTAACAGCACCATTAATGTCTCTACAGGCAAGGCGCTCATTATGTTATCTATGGAGTGAAAAAAAGGCTCCCTTATGATGTGCTTGATAGTCCTCTTCGCCCCTTCTACAATATTGATGACTATGGCCAACTCCAAAGCCACACTTTGCATTCTATCTATAGTTCGATTAGAAGTCAACTTGATGTTTCCAAGGCATCTACGGGCTAAGCGTGTAAAAATTAGTATTTGGGATCATGTGTATAAAAGCATGCCTGACCGCCAATCTAAGCTCAATTGTAGATTTGCAGGTCCCTTTTTGGTAACAGGACAATTATATCCTAAAAAGTTCAGGATCTTTGATCCTTCACAGGGACTGAGCGAAGTGTTACACGTGGATAGGTTTAAGATTACAAAAGGGCCTATCCCTGCATTTACTCGGCCTCCCCCAATGCCCCTTGTACAAACTATGCCTTGTATATCTACCCCTCATAATTATAACCTCCAGTCAAGGGGTCGTGTGTCTTCAACTGCATTTGTGTATTGCTTATGATGTATTCACGATGTCTTCTATTCTTTGTGATCTTTACCATTTTTGCGTCCCTTTCTTAAGTATAATGTGTAACTATTGTTTAGCTCTTAAGTATAATGTCTTGAATTGCATTTTGTAATGTTTAGCTATAAAGTGTCGTATCCCGGACGTCCGGCAATTGCTGTGTTTTCTTGTGTTTAACTGGCGCCAATTCATTTGTGTATTTCTAATGTTTGTGTACAGTCCCCTTGTGTAATTGTAGCGTTTGTGTACAATTCCTTTGTGTAATTCTTGTTTTCTGTATGTATTCCTATGTATTATCTTTATGTCTTGTAATTATGTATATTATTTTTATGAATAGGCTGTGATGATGAGCCAATATCTTTCCACACTTTTGTAGTTCCCCTGTGGTGTGTGTGTAGTCAGATGTATTTGTTGTCCATATTGTCTTGCTGTGGTCAATTGTTTTTCTCGTTTGCTAGGTGGGGTCACCGAGTGGTGGTGGCCGAGCAATGTAATGGTGACATAATATTCTTTGTTTGTTGTACATACCTATTTATAATATTGTTTATTTATTATTATATATTTAATGTATTATTGTGAGAACCAACTGTTCATGTTAAGCGTGTATGTTTTTCTCGCCAAGTCTGAGCTTGGTCGCGTAGCTTGGCGTCGGATTCAGTTTTGGTTCGTCTTACAAAGCGACTGCACGTTTTTCATTGTAGTGTTTTATCCCATTGTGAATAACATAGTGTTTTGCATTGTTAATTGGTT
>NC_134814.1:34495392-34502892 GCF_046742065.1 Oratosquilla oratoria | reverse complement strand
TTTACCTATGTGCATTACCTTGCATTTACTTGTGTTAAATTTCATTAGCCACTTTTCAGACCATTGCTGTAATTTATCTAAATCTTCTTGAATATCTAATTGGTTTGAGTGATCATTTGCCACTCCGCACAGTTTTGTATCATCAGCAAATTTGGAAACAGTAGATTTTAGTCCATGGTCTATATCATTTATATATACTATGAATAGAAGTGAATCTGGTCGCGGACTTAATAAAAGGATAAATGAACATAAAAATGACGTAAAAGCCAATAGGACATCTAACTCCATAGTAATGCATGTGAATAAACATGGTCACCTTCCAGACTGGAACAACACAACCGTATTAAATAAAGGATCATCCAAGAAACTAAAGAAGACAATTGAGGCAGCATATATCAACACTAATAACAACATTAACCATAGAGAAGGCTTTATATGTTTAGCAAAAGCCACAAGCTTATTAATAATAAAAGAATACGCAAATAAAATAACAATCTCTCCGAAGCGTCCCATAAGATGACCCGTCCGTGTATAAAATATCCTGTTACGTTTGAGTTGTTAGCTTTGTGATCAAGACCCTGCGGGTCGAAACGTTAAGGCGAGAAATTCTCCCATATCTCCTCGTCTACTTCTTTCACCTTCAATCTTATTTGTCATAATATAGTCAACATATGTATATGTAGATATATGTACTTATATAAATATATATATGTATTTATATATATATGTGTATTATACATATATATATATATATATATATATTTATATATACACAAACACACACACACACACACACACACACACACACACACACACACACACACACACACACACACACACACACACACACACACACACACACACACACACACATATATATATATATATATATATATATATATATATATATATGTGTATATATATGTATATATATATATATGTGTGTGTGTGTGTATATGTATGTATATATATAATATGTATATATATATACATACATACATACATATACCAAGGCTTTTTCCCCCTTCCAAGGGAGGTAGCCAAAAAAGGGAAAGGCATAAAAACACTCCCACCCATTTCATCCCTAAATACACTCCACACCCCTCCCACCCTCCCTCTCATCTGAGCACCTCCTGGATGACGGGTCATCCCTGCACCTTGCCCACCGCCCTGGGTCAGAAGCAGTGTTGCAAGACACAGCACATCCACAGCAAGGCCGCTTCATTTAATCGGCGACCCCCCCTCTCCGTCCCCCCTTGCATATAAGGAGCGGACGGGGAGAAATCCCCTCGGGCTGCGTCAAAATTTGCTCACACATACTACCTCACCCCCACCCCACCCCCGCCCATTCCTCCTCATGCAATCACAACATCATCCATATACAACCATTCTCCACTCACCTCTGTCTTCCGTCCTCTCCCTTCCTTCCTCAACAGGCATTCCCCTCTTCCCAAAAGCCCCCCTCACCCCATCCATCCACCTCATCCTAGGACGTCCCCTCATGTTCACTCCCTCCTTAACTGCTTTCCATACCTCTTTTACTAGTCTTTCTTTACTCATTCTTTCCATGTGTCCAAACCATCCTAATATTCTTTCATCAATTCTATCTCCCAGCTCCTTTTTCACCCCTGTTCTCCTCCTCACCTCCTCATTTCTCACTCTATCTAGCCTAGTAACCCCCACCATACTTCTCAGACACCTCATCTCAAACACATTCAAACTCCTTCTCTCTTCCTCTCTTATGTTCCACGTTTCTGCCCCATACAGTGCTGTTGGCACAATCACTCCTTCATACAGTCTCCTCTTCGCATCCATTCCTAAATGTCTATTCCTCATTACACTCTTTAATCCACCAAGGCATTTACTCGCTTCTCTCAATCTACATTCTACCTCCACTTTCACTCCACCTTTTCCTGCTACACTTGCACCCAAGTATCTAAAACTATCCACTTCCTCCAGTCGCTCTCCCTTAATGTTCACTTCCAGTCTACTGCCACCTTCACCCCTTGTACATCTCATCACCTTACTTTTACCCACATTTATCTTTAGCTTTCTTCTATCACATACTCTCCCAAACTCTGCCACCAGCTTCCTCAATCCCTCCTCTGACCCTGCCACAATCGCAGTGTCGTCCGCAAACAACAGCTGGCTCACCTCCCACTTTTCTCCATTTTCTTTAACCATCTCAAATCCCTGACCCACTACCCTTGCAGGGCGACATAACGCATCCTTGACGAAGTCCCACCTTTACCTCAAACCACTCACTCTCTCCATTTCCAATCCTGACACAAGCTCTACTACTCTCATAAAAACACTTGATAGCTCCCAAAAGCTTTCCTCCTATCCCATAAATCTGCATAACCTCCCACAGTGCCTTTCTGTCTACCCTATCATAAGCCTTTTCCAGATCCATAAAAGCCTAAAAAACATCCTTCCCTTTTCCTATAGCTTTCTCACATATCTGTCTTACCACAAAGATCTGATCTACACAACCTCTACCTGTCCTAATCCACACTGTTCCTCACCAATTACTCCTTCTGTTCCTCTCCTAATCCTCTCAATCAAGATCCTCCCATAAGCCTTCCCAACTACACTCAACAAGCTAATCCCTCTGAAACTACTACATTCACACTTGTCCCCTTTTCCCTTGTAAAGAGGAACTATACAGGCACTACTCCAGTCCTCCGGTACTCTACCCTCTCTCCAGCAAACATTAAATAACCTCACCAACCAGTCCACCATCACTTGACCTCCCCTTTTCAGACATTATGCATGGCATCCATCCAGACCAGGTGCCTTACCTGCTTTCATCATCTTAACAACTGCCTTCACCTCATCCTTCCTTATTTCTCCTCCATTCTCCTCACTCATCACTCTCATTTTCTTCGCATTTCCCACTGCAGCTATCTTTCCTTCCCTATCCTCCTTCACATTTAGCAACTCCCTAAAATATTCTGCTCATCTTCCCCTTACTGCCTTCTCTTCCATTATCATCTCTCCATCTGCACCTTTTACCTTTTCTTCCCTACTTGATTCGCCTCCTCTTCCTCTCTTAATTTTTTTCCAAAACATATTTTTATTACTTTCAAAAGTTTCTGTCATACTCTTACCCCATTTCACATCTGCTCTCCTCTTTGCTTCCTTTACCTTTTGCTTTACTTCTCTTTTCTTTTCTTTGTACCTCTCATATGACTCCCTCGTCCTCTTTTGTAACCAATCTGTGAAAGCTCGCTTCTTCTCTTCTACAACCTTCTTTGTTTCCTCATCCCACCATTCACTACCCTTTCTTCTATTTCCCCCTGTCCTTCTTGTTCCACACACCATCCTTGCACACTTTATGACTCCCTCCTTGAACCATCCCCATTCCTCCTCCACACCCATCTCTACTCCATCCTTTACTCCCTCCCACTCCTCCTTCAGCTTCTTTCCGTACTCCTTTTCCTTTTCCTTTTTATTCAAGGAGTTCACTCTAAGAACCTCCCTACCTTTTGTCCCTTTCCTCTTTCTCCATCTATCCTCCACTCTCAACTTACCTTCCACCAAAAAATGATCTGATATTCCCCCACCCTCTCCCCTTAGCACATGTACATCCTTAACTCTTCCTATCATAATCCTATTTACCACTACATAATCCATTAACGCTCTATCTACCACCCTTCCCTCCACCACCCTCTCCCATGTGTACTTATGCTTGACTTTCTTCCGAAACACTGCATTTGCTATCATCAACTCTCTTTCTAGACACATTTCCACCATCAACTCTACACTACGATTCTTTCCAGGAACTCCACACTTCCCAACCACTCCATTGATTGGACCATTTCCCACCCTAGCATTAAGGTCTCCCAGTACTATTATATTGACATTTCTTCCTAAACCCTCTATGCATTCATTCAAATCTATCCAAAAGGCCTCCCTTTCTTCTACACTCTTCTCACTGCCAGGCCCATATGCACTTACAAAGACCCACATCTCCTTTCCCAGTTTCACCTTCATACACATTATCCTTGAGGAAACCTCCTTCCACTCCACTACCTGTTTACCTATCTCCTCACTTACTAGAATAGCCACCCCTTCCCTCCCTCGCTCTCTCTTCACTCCTGATAACCTCCCACTTACACTCCCAAACTTACACTCACCCTTCCCTTTCAACTTAGTTTCACTCAAAGCCAACACATCCATCTTTCTTCTCACAAACATACTACCTATCTCTTCTCTTTTAATATCATCTGTACCACATCCACGCACATTAAAAGACCCAAACCTTAGGGTGCTGGTCCGAGGCCCTCCAGCACCCTTTATGCCTTCACTTTTATTTTTAGGAGATATGCCCCGTGGGGCTACAGGGAGAAGGATGCCTAGTCCCAATCCCCGTCCCTTTCTTCTCGCCTCTTACGATCCAAGTGGAAATACTTGGTGGCAGTATTCTTTTCCCCCACCACATATATGTATATATATATATATATATATATATATATATATATATATACATATATATATATATATATGTATGGGCCATTTAGAATATTTCGGTCATTTTGGTGTAGATAGAGCCTCTTAGACTTGGTCAATAACTCTTAGCCGCCACTCTTGCACACATTTTGTTTCGTACGTCTCTTAAAAATTTCGCCACTGCCTTTCAAAAATGTTATTTCTAATTCCAATTTTAGTCGGTAGGCCCTATGTCTCCGATGACCCAACTTATTCAAGTTCTGAAAGATATTTTCACTTAGTATCGGTTTTTCCCACTATTAGGCTTCTACTTCTCACTTGACTATATATTATGTATAGGGGGAATGAAATGTTTAAATATTTTATTTTCTTTCTTGAATACTGGCTACACTGCATGCTTCTCCAGTTACATTCCCTAAATCCCATGAGAGCACCTCTTTTTACAACCCAGGTAAGTTCTGCAGTGACGTCATGATTTCTTTAATCAAATGATTATTTAACTTTATATTTGAAATCCTCTGTTAAGAGAGTGATTTTACAATCGTGAATGAATTTAATTTTCTCCTCTTCCACCCTTTCTCCGATCAGATTCGTTGTTACAAGGCTATATATGTTTACTTAAGCAATCACGAATCGCTGCATAACTTATTTAGGCTACATGTCAGTAATTAATAAGTATCAGGCCTCCAGCCATTTTTATTACTCCAAGTGGAGAGCGAAGTCATACAACTGTTCGTTTACGAACTGTTGTTTATCAAAAACACAACTCATGATAATGAAACTCTCACCATCTACCCCACTTTCTACCCACGTCTCTCTACCAGCCTCTTACAGGTCTCGGCAGCTTCCACTTAGTCGTACCGACCAACCATTTTCAACTACCCTCCTACAGGGCTTTGGCATACTACCTTATTGATTGTGGAATTCAGCATTTCGTATAATACTATATACATGGAGTTAAATTAGTAATTAGAATATTCCAGCATAAACTGGATAAACAAAGTTAAAAGAAATATACTTCAATGGATGCTATCATCCACCTAATGGTAACCCAAAAATGCATCTTTTTTAATATGTATCAACGTAACACTAAATACCTACTTATCCTTCAAACATGCTATTAATATTAAGATATATATATATATATATATATATATATATATATATATATATATATATATATATATATATATATATTTCTTTTCTTTTTTCAGTAAATTGAATTCAAAACTCACTGCTACCAAGGTCTGAGGATGCCATAATATCCAATAACAAAATCAGGAAATAGTGTCAAATAGTATTTGATGCCCGCCTTCTTCTTCTTGTGATTACAATATGTTGTAAATAGAACAACAACTAAGGGAGGGTAGAATATTAATAGAATTTTTTTATGTCATATCTCAATGGAAGATATTTTCACATATTTAAAGATTGTGTGTTGTGTATCTGTGAGGTATATTACATCAATTATCTCCACAGTATTAAGGGTGTTAGAATAATATCATACTTGTTTCACACTTGTCAGAAACTGAGATAATACATTCAACAGATAATAGGTTTCTGGGTATGATCAGCATGCTCTTTGTGTTGTTGTTTCTTCATCTCTTGCGTATAGTCTTTCATGTGCTCCCAAACTTCTTGAAAAGTATGTATTCTATTTGAGATGTAATCATCTATATTATACATTGGTTTTTGTTCTGCAATCAAGATTTCATATAGGAGAATTTTGCCTTTCCCACAAATAATAAAAATGGGTGTTTCTTCCATAGCTGTATTAATTTGGTTGTTTAGTGTACATTTAATATAAGGATCCAGCTATCCAAAGTTATCCTATGTGGGCTTATCAAAACCTCTAAGACATATACTATTTTTCTTATCTAACCTCTTTACTACTCCATTATTCTGATGATGATTAACCTGAATATCAACTTTAACAAGATTTTGTTACTAAATTCAGTACCATTGTCTGAATCTATGGTCTTAGGAATAATGAAATTACACATTATCTGATCATAGATTATTGAAGCAGTTGTTTCAGATCTCTTATTGAAAGATAACTAATGCCAACATATACATATTTATATCCATTTTCAGACATAGGTAACTCTAATGTATCTAAGTATACTCTTTCCCAAGGTTTCAGAAGGGTTGTGATATGATAGTATGGGAGCTGCTTTAGGTGTATTTCTTTTTATCTCAACACATTTCAAACAGTGTTCTATATAAGCATATATATCTTCATACCTGACAAAAATTATCTAAGTTGTGCTTGTCTATAAGTTTTATCCTTTCCTGGGTGTGAATTACAATCACTATCATGAAGGAATTTCAGCTCCTCTTGTACAAGAGTTTGCGGAATTACCAACTGATTCACTGGGGCCCTAGATATATCCTTCCCACTTTAAAAAAAAATTCTATACAAAAGTCCTTTGTGAAAATTAAATTTCTCTATTTTACAAAAGGATTACAAAGACGGAGGATGCCGACAGTAGACCTTTTGGTCCATATAAAGGTCGGATACAAAAAGTTATAATAATGATAAATGAATAAATAAATAAATAAATAAATAAATAAATAAATAAATAAATAAATAAATAAATAAATAAATAAATAAATAAATAAATAAATAAATAAATAAACAAATAAAAACTATAATAAAGGAAATTATATTAAATAACATAAATACATAAGTTGAATAGAGAATAATAATAAATTCACAAATAACTAATGATAAAAGAAAATCAAGCAAATAATAATAAACAAACAGACAAATGATAGCCAAAACAAATAAACAAATAATATAAAATAAACGAGTCATTACAGGATCATGCTTATGTGGTTATCTAAATGATTCTTAAAGCTTCTTAAAGCTTCGAACCTCTGCAGGAAGTTTATCCCATTCATTAACTACATGGTTGGCGAAGTTGTTCCACTTCCAAGTTATATCTATTACCCTGACAGCTTGAGACCATTGTTTCTTGTCTGATTCTCATTCAGTGTGAAAATTTTGTCACTTTTGATGTTATCAATTCCATTTAGAATCTTTTC
>NC_134814.1:34487892-34490392 GCF_046742065.1 Oratosquilla oratoria | reverse complement strand
CCCAGCAATTTACAGCACTCCCGGAATACTGTCGAATCAAACTGATCGGAGTGCAGCTCGTGGGGCGCTCCAAACCGGGCGAAAAACTCGTCCACTAACACGCCTGCCACGGTGGCAGCCTCATGGCTCGGCAACGGGTATGCCTCCGGCCATTTCGTAAAATAATCCATGGCCACACACACGAAGCGGTTGCCTCGGACCGTCTGAGGAAATGGTCCTAGGATATCCACCGCCACCCTCTCCATAGGTGCCCCAACCTGATACACTTGTAAGGGAGCAGCTGTTCTCCTCCCGGGGCCCATCTTCCCACAGCACACCTCGCAAGATTTGCACCACTCACTCACGTCCTTCCGCATGCCCACCCAGTACACTCGCTGCATTAAACGCCCCAGGGTTTTCTTTACACCGAAGTGGCCACTCGCACTGCCACTGTGAGCCTCGCGCACTAATGCTTCCCTCATATTAATGGGAACTGTGGTTTGCCAGAAGGATATACTGCCGTCACACGAGTCCCACTGCCGCTGCAGCACACCCTCACTTACTCGCAACACTGACCATTGCTGCCACAACGCCTTCTCTGCCGGGCTTAGCGGCGCCACACTTTCCCAAGGCGGTTTTATCTCGCCTTCCTCCCTCAGTGTCACTATGGGCCCAATATCAGCATCATCTCGCTGGGCTTGCTTGAGGTCCTCTCCCCACTCCGTGTCAATAGCAAGAGCAGCAACCTTCACGCGCAGAGGTTCCGTTTCACGGCGGCTACAATGCTTACAGTCGCTATCGCAGGGGCGGCGGCTCAGGCTGTCAGCATTGTTATGCGTGTTCCCTGACCGGTACTCGATGTGGTAGTCGTGCTGCTCCAGCTTACCAATCCATCTAGTCAACTGCCCCTCCGGATTTCTGAGGTTTTTGAGCCACCTCAGATCAGCGTGGTCGGTCCTGATCTTAAACTTGGCCCCGTACAGTAGGATGGAAGTGGTCAATGGCCAGAATCACCGCCAATAACTCCTTACGGTTGACGCAATATTTCCTCTCTGGTGCTGAGAACTTCCTGCTAAAGTAGGATACGACCCACTCCTGCCCATCTTTCTCCTGAGACAAAACAGCCCCTACTCCCTCAGCACTTGCGTCACAATCCAGCACGTACGGCTTTGTGGGGTCCGGGTACGGCAACACAGGGGAGTTAGCGAGAGCTTCCTTCAATGCATCAAAGGCCCGTTGACATTCTTCACTCCAGTGAAAGGAGGCCCCTTTCCGAGTCAGGTGGTGGAGTGGTACTGCGATTTGTGCGAACCCCTTGACGAACCGCCTGTAGTACGTACACAAACCAATAAACCCGCGCACTTCCGTCACACTGCGCGGAACCGGCCACTCTTTAACCGACTCTACCTTACCAGGGTCTGTTTTCACCCCCTCACTACTCACTAGGTGCCCCAGAAAAGGCACCTTCCCCTGAAAAAGGTATCACTTCTTCGGACTGAGTTTCACATTCGCTGCCCTAAACCTATCCAACACTACCTTAAGCCTTTCCAGAGCACACTCAAATGAATTCCCATACACTAGCACATCGTCTAAGTATACCAGGGCGCTTTTCCAGAGCAGCCCATCCAACACACGCTCCATCAGGGGCTCAAAGATTGCCGGGGCATTTACTAGGCCAAAACTCATCACTTGGAATTGATATAGCCCCTGCCCATACGAGAAGGCCGTGTTCTCTCTGTCCTCCTCCGCTACCTCAACTTGATGGTAACCAGACTTCAAGTCCAAGGTCGAGAACCACTGAGCACCCGCGAGCGCGTCAAGCGTGTCATCCACCCTCGGTAGAGGGTACGAGTCCTTGGTTGTCACCGCGTTAAGGTCCCGATAGTCCACACAACACCTGGTGGACCCATCCTTCTTCTTTACGAGTACGACGGCCGCACTCCAGGGACTGGTTGACTTTTCGATTACCCCTTGCGCGCGCAGTTCCTCCACGGCTTTCTCCACTTCCAGCCGACGGGCGGGCGCGATCCTTCGGGGCGGCAGCTTGACCGGCCGACTATCCCCTGTGTGTATACGGTGTTTCACCAAGCTGGTCCGGCCCAGGTCGGTATCCCCTTTCGAGAAGACATCTGCATACTGAGTCAACACTTTACTCACCTCGTCAACCTGTTCCCCAGACAGACATGCCGAGCTCCTCTGCAATAGATCCTGCAGATGAGGTGGGACTTCAGTGTCACTCTCCTGCTTGTTCTCGAAGTGACCTTCCATGAGCATAGTCGTCTGTACACCACCCTCGCCCGGGCCCAGGCCTTCCCTTTCCTGCTCTTTACTTAGACGGCAACGGTGGTTGGTTTCAGGTGGTGGTACAGTGTGGGCTTCCTCTGCGTCAACGGTGCCCTCCCGAAGCGGCACCACGTCATCTCCGACCGACATGGTCATCTCCCCAAAATCCAGCACCGTCCTGCTTTGCTGGAGGTAGTCTAGGCCGAGCAAGTTCTCCCCGACGTCCGCTACAAAAACG
>NC_134814.1:34455392-34475392 GCF_046742065.1 Oratosquilla oratoria | reverse complement strand
GATTAAAAAGTGAAAAGTGTCAAGGGTGGGAGTTGAAAGAGTGTACCCAAGAGCTGAAACACCCTTAAACCCCCTCTCCCTCCATCCCCATCCTGGGGACAGGCAAAAACTCGCCCAACCCTCTACCTCCTTGCTCCCTCCAGCATCCCCCATTTCCAACTTGGCACTTCCCTATCTCATTTTTGCATTGGTCAGTCGCCCTTTCGCCCCTCCTCCTCTCTCTCCTCGCAAACTCCCAGAACAGCTTTGTAAGGATCAATTGGTCTGATGCTGTTCATTTGGCCATGTAACTCTTTCTCCCTTTCTTTCTCTCTCTGTCTCCTTACCTCTCCCTCTCTTCCCCTCTCCTACTTTTTTCTCCTCCCTTTCTCACTCTCCTCCCCCTCTCTCTCTCACTCCCTCTCCCCTTCTTTGTCTCTCTCCCTCTCCTCCCTCTTCCCCCTCTCAAGGCTGCTTCAAACAGTGAGATGGCGTTTTAGTTATTAGTGCCGAAGAGGTACAATCTCTATGTAGTATAATTGTAGTCTTAGAGAGGACTGTAGAGGGCCTTAAAGAGGAGTATCGAGTTCTTTGCGCGAAGGCCTAAAACACGGACGACAAATCATGTTTGGAACCTGGGTGTGAAACAGTGACAAGCAAAACACAGAGAGATGGTAAAAAGCCCTAACCAGGCCCACCTGAATGCAGAAACTCTCGCGGTTCCCCAGGAAGAAAAAATGAAGAAGATGTAAGAGAAGAAGGTAGGGCAGTCGCTAGACCCCTACCCACAGCTAAGATTTTGTCTGTTGGTGATAGCCATGTGAGGTATTTAGATAGAGACTTCTGTGACAAAGATAGGAAGCATAGAACTCAGGTGTGTTTCCCCGGGGATAGGTGATGTTAGATACAGGATAGAGGAGTGTATAGTCGGGGAAGGTGTGAAACCCACAGTTTGCTTTAGTGCTGGGGGGGGGGGAATGACATAGGTAAGTTTGGGAATGAGGAATTGTTTGAGCGGTTCCGGGATGCACTAGATAAGATTAGGAATAAGGGAGGGGTTCTTGTATGTGGAATCCTTTCGAGGCGTAGAGTTGATGTGGCATTCCAAGGCTATTGCGATGAGTTACAAGCTGGCAAAACATTTTAAGGCTAATGGACGGGGTGCACTTGTCAACCAAGGGATTTCGACTCCTTGCCGAGTCCTTGAACGAGAAGTAGGCATCCTACCCAGCAGTTTTTTTTTTTATTTTTTTTTTTTTTAAGTAGATTACGTGGAAGTCTGGTGGGGGGAGTATCGGAATATAGTTTAGACAATAAAAACAGCTCAGAGAGGGACTATGAAAAGAATCACCTAATCAGGTGGAGGGAGGATAAACTAAAATTTTACCATACAAACAGCAGATTTGATTTACTGCGAGGAAAAGCATGCTCAAAAATATATATTACTATCACTGATTCCTGGATCAATATGATTGATAGAATTTTCCTTCCAGAAATCGAGATAAAAGGATGTAAATTTCTTCACAACGATATGATTGGGATTAGTGGGGAGTAACATCTTTCGTTCAAAATACAATATATTATATTACCAATAATTCGATTAAGGAAGAGGACAATACGGAATTTATTTGGGTGGGGATTACAGGCAAATATATATATATATATATATATATATATATATATATATATATATATATATATATATATATATATATTGGCGTCCTATATAGGCTTATACCCTGATTCATGAAATTCGCAGGGCGTCCCAGTACAAAAACGTTGTGATCATGGGAGATCTTAATTATAGAAACATTGACAGGGAAATTTTAGTAGGGGATTAGGAATTGCAACATTTCTTAGATGCGGCGCAAGATGATTCCCTAAAACAAATGATTACCAATCCTATGAAGAGAGAGAATACTCTGGACTTACTTCTAACTAATAATATACACCTAACGAGTGACGTAAAAGTAGGAGATATTCAAGGGTCTATCGATCGTGAAGAAATAATGTTTAATAGTAATTGGGATGAATTAAATAGTGCGAATAAAGTTCTAATACCGGACTTCAGGAGAGCCAATTTTGATGAGATGAGAGACTATATAAGGCATTTGATCACTTAGGAGACCGACCCAGGGGGCTGTGATGGATTAAGATGCACGGTCAGTCCGGACGTCATTAGCGTAGTCAGATGTCACGTAACGGAAGGTAATATGCGTACCAAGGGTCAGGTCACTTACAAATGCGAGGTCACCAGACCGGTCAGTGATTTGGATGAAATGTACAATAAGCTAACAGTTTTAATTCTAAATGCACAAAATAAAATCAATCTTCTCAAGTCGATACAAAATAATAGTAATACTCCCATATGGATGACGGTTAGGCTGAAATATGAAATGGAAATCAAAATAGGATTTTACATAAGAATAAAAAACGGGGAAACACACCTTAGGTTTAAATATAATAACATGGCAAGACTGGTTAAAAAAAATACGCTCACAGCGAAACGTAACTATGAAATTAAAGTTGCCAGACCAACTAGATCCAACCCAAAATGCTTCTTTCGTCTCTACTGAGCAAAAAATAAGGAAAGGATAGGCCCAATAAACAACAATAAAAATGGCATGACAGAATCGGAGGAAAAAATGAGTGTGGTTTTTAACAAATATTTTCTTTCGGTGTTTACTAATGAGAGGTTAGAAAGGTACCTGACTGCAATCCTATTGTCAGTGGGGATGAAGAAAGTAGACTATCAAACATCAACATTAGCAAAGTAGAAGTAGAGAAATAGATTGAAATAATTAAAGCTAAAAAATCCCCGGGAAAGACAATTTTTTTTCCCGAGAGTGTTTAAAGGGTGTAGATTTGAAATCTGTGACCAGTTAATAGAAATATTTAATAAGTCGGAAGATACGGGTTTTGTGCTTATTGCTTGGGGGCAGGCAAAATGTTCCTTTTTACCAAAAAGGAGATAAATCGTCTATATGTAACTATAGGCCAATCAGTCTAACATCAATTATAGGTAGAAAGCTTGAATCAAATTGTACACATGGTTAGTGAAATCCCAAATGGACTTCAATATCTCAAAGTGCAGCGTGTTAAATGTAAGGCTACACAATCCTAATGATAGATATAACTTAGGTAACACAATTTATGGAAAACTGAATGTGAGAGAGACTTGGAAGTTCTAGTGATTCCTAACCTTAAATCCAGGAAACAGTGCTTTAGCGCCAGGAATAAAGCTAAAAGAGAATTAGATTTCATTGGTAGGACGGTTACGAATATAAGTGCAGAGGTTAGACATATCCTTGACTATGCGGTACAGTTTTGGTCTCCGTCTTATAGAATGGACATCAATTCACTAGAATCAGTACAGAAGAGAATAACCAAAATTATATACGGTCGCAGATATTTAACTTACGAACAACGGCTGAGGCACGTCAACTTACATTCTCTAAAATGAGGCAGAGTTCGAGGTGATCTAATAGAGGTGTTCAAGTGAATCAAAGGCTTAAACAAGTATGACGCAAATAAGGTGATCATAAGAAGACAAAAGGCCAGGACTCGGAATAAAGGATTTATGTTGGACAAATTTAGATTTAAGAAAGAAATAGGAATAAAATGGTTTACTAATAGGGTCGTCAACGAATGAAAAAAAAAAAAAACTAGCACCATGAAACTACCAGTTGTTTCAGGAAACGGTCAGACACACACACACACATATTTGTGTGTGTGTGCGTGCGTGTGCGTCTGTGTGTGTGTGTGTGTGTGTGTGTGTGTGTGTATGTGTGTGTGTGTGTTTATATATCTATCTGTGTGTATATATATATATATATGTATATATACATACATATATATATATATATATATAGTTTGTGACAAATGAGAGAGTGATAGGTGGGGAAGGGTAAACGAAGATGGGCTTAAGAATACGTTTATTGTCCTAACCTTTCGCTCCCTATTATCTTCGGAGGAGGACTCGATACCATACATCATGATCACAAATTTATACCTATAGTGGGAGGAACTCGCTAAGCCTCGGGTGTCAGTTTTTATTTTGCCAGAGCGTTAACTGTTAAGAGACTAGCTGCTTTAGAAAGGTATATAAACCCTTGTCTATCGTTGTTGTTTACTTGGATGTTTATATGTGCAGATTCAACCGTCTTTCTCGTTTAATTTTGTAATTCCTTATGTAAAATCTCGACTTTGTTCCTATCAGGTAGGTTGTTACACTGTTCAAGGTGGCAAACAAGGGAGTTGGATGTCCTGTGTGCTCGTATATAATTTTTGTGTTTGCTCAATCTCTTTTCAATCCTTCGACCTGATTTACCGATGTATTCTAAGGGACAGCCGCTACAGGGAATGCGATAAATCACACTGAGGCTGTTGTGACTATCAGTGTGTCTAAAAAGATTTCCTATTTTATTAGAGGATGCCTTAGCAATGTTTATCCCACCTTTCAATAAACATTTATCAATATCCTCTGTGTTTTCAAAATTAGGTACAGTTATAAAATGTGGTGTGACATAATCTTTCGTCACTGCACGGTCATTTGGCCTGGATGCCTGGATATTTGGTCCGTTGGTCTGGGCGTTTGATTTATCGTGGATTTTCTTTGCTCTGTGTTTTGGTTTATTGATCAGGCCTCCTGGGTATTCTAATTTTTTTTAATGTGTTTTTAATGTGTGATAATTCGTCTTTAAGGAGCTCTTTGTGTGATAATTCGTCTTTAAGGAGCTCTTTGTGTGATAATTCGTCTTTAAGGAGCTCTTTGCTGCATATACGGTAGGTTCTAAGGAAGAAATCTATCAAGACACCAGTTTTGACTCTTTTACTGTGGGCTGAGAAATGGTGAATAAAATCACCTCTGATGGTGGTTTTCTATATACCGAAAATCTTAAATGATTAGGGACTCAGTGTATCAATGTGTCTAGAAAGGGCAGTTTGCATTCTTTCTCTTGTTCAACTGTGAACTAGATGTCCATATGAATTGTGTTGAGTCTCCTTACCTTGTTTTCAATATTGGTTTCTTTCGGCACTATTACAAGTATATAATCTACGTACCTTAGCTAAGTAGTACCTCATCCCATGATGTTAATGTATTGATCTGTTTCCAATACCTTCATAAATGGACAGGACAAAATAGCCGACGATGGGCTGCCCATTGCGAGGCCTTTTGTTTGTTTAAACTCGGGGTTGTTAGAAAAATATATCCAAACTTAACGCATATTGAGATTAATTTAAGGTAATCAGATTTTGGGACTGGGAGGATATCATCAGTGATTAGGTCGGATAAGCTTCTTATGTTTGTCCCACTAATGAAACCCATGGTATTAGATAAGGGTTTTGGCAAACAATATAGCTCCCGATCCCTGATGTTATGGGTCTCATAGGGATTCCTACCTTGTGCACTTTGGGTAGACCGTGCATTTTGGGAGGTTTTGGTGCTTCTTCTTGTAAGCCTAGAAGCTTTTTACCTCTGGATGATTTTCGTAGAATTTTTCTCGCTTTCGCATTAAATTTTATTGCTTCCCTATCTGCGCTGCTGGCAGGTTGTCTTTCATAAGTCGACTCGTCGTACGGAGACGAAGGATGGCAGCCAGTTGATATACTCCGGAGAAGACACAGCATATAGAGGTGTGGCTGTATTAATGACAAAAATAGTAGCCAAATGCATCATGGAATATTGACCCATTTCTGACAGAGTAATATGGGCTAAACTTAGAGGAAAGTCATTTGATATTAACCTGATACAAACATATGCCCCAACAAACGAGAGTGAAGAAGATATGAATACCTTTTATGAGAAAATAACAAAACCAAGGGAACGATGCAATGAAGAAGTTATATTCATTTTGGGGGATTTAAATGCTAAAGTAGGGGAAGGCAGATTCGAGGATATTGTAGAACAGTATGGCATTGGAAACAGAAAAGAGAGAGGCACTAGATGGATTGAATGGTGCACAGAAAAAGGGACAAATCATCATAATATGGTTCAAACACCACACACACAAATTATATACATGGAAAAACCTAGGGGACAGATATAAGAACCAAATATATTACATAACAGTAAACAGAAGATTCAGAAACTCAGTAACAAAGGTAAAAACCTATCCAGGGGCAGATGCAAACTCGGACCATATTCCAGTAGTAGCAACAGTTAACATAAAAATAAGGAAACCACCAAAGAAAATTCATAGTATAAGTAAACAGTTGAAACTATTAAAGATCACAGAAATCAGAGAACAATTGAGTTTAGAAGTCAAAAACAGATATACAATACTAGAAGATGTAGCAGACAAAACAGAAGTAGGATCAGTTCAATGGCAACAGACGACACTAAAGAAAGCTTAACAGAAAGGTTAAGGGAATGTATAAGCATGGATGAATGAAAGATGCATAGAAGTTGAACACCTAGAAAGAACAGACCAACAAAAGATGCATGAGAAAGTAAAAGAAGTAATAAAAACAAGAAAACACAAACAAAATATAGCAATTTTCAAGAAAGACGGGACAGTAGCAATGGAAGAAAAAGAAGTGAAGGATAGATGGAAAGAATACAGAGGGGAACTTTTTGCAGATGTAAGGGAAGAACTAGAGGACACTTTTGATGAAGAGGGTCCAGACATAATGGAAGATAAAATAAAAGTAGCACTATCAAAAATGACAAAAGGAAAAGCGACAGGAGCAGATGGAATGGCAACGTATATGCTTGAGGCTTTGGGAGATTTTGTAATTAGAATTATGACAGAAATAGCCAATATAGTCTATGGAACTGGGGAATTAACAGAACAAATGTGCCAGTCAGGTTTCATAGCTTTACCAAAAATACATGGCCTTGCAATGGGCAGTCCATTGTCGGCTATTTTGGCCTGTCTATTTATGGAGGTATTGGGGACAGATAAATATATTAACATAATGGGTAGAGGTACCACTAGGCTTAGGTACGTAGGTGACATACTTGTAATAGTTCCGAAAGAAACCAATATTGAAAACAAGATAAGAAGACTTAACACAATTCATACGGACATCCAGTTCACAGTTGGACAAGAGAAAGAATGCAAACTGCCCTTTATAGACACATTAATAGACAGAGACCATAATCATTTAAGATATTCGGTATACAGGAAACCCACCAATAGAGATGATTTTATTCACTTTTTCTCAGCCCACAATAAAAGAGTCAAAACTGGTGTCCTGATAGGTTTCTTCCTCAGAGCCTATCGTATATGTAGCAAAGAGTTCCTTGAAGACGAATTAACATACATTAAAGACACATTCAATAACTTGAGATAACCAGGAGGCCTAATAAATAAAACAAAACACAAAGCAAAGAAAATCCACGAGAAATCAAACGCCCGAACCAACGGACTAAACGTCCAGGCATCCGGACCAATCGTCCGTATAGTGACGAAAGATCATGTCACGCCACATTTCATTACTGTACCTAATTCTGAGATCACCGAAGATATTGGTAGGTATTTATTGAAAGGTGGGATAAAAATTGCTAAGGCTTCCTCTAACAAATTAGGAAAAATGTTTAAAGACCACACTGATAATTACAACAACCTCAGTGTGATTTATTGCATTCCATGTAGCGACTGTCCTCTAGAATACATCGGTGAATCAGGTCGAGGGATTAAAAAAAGACTAAGTGAACATAAATATTATTTAAGAGCACACAGGACATCCAACTCACTTGTTCGCCACCTCGAACAGTGCAGCAACCTACCTGATAGGGACAAAGTCGAGATCTTACATAAGGGACTACAGAAGAAAATGAGAAAGACGCTGGAAGCTGCTCATATAATTACCCAAATGAACAACAGCGATAGAGAAGGATTTATATACCTTTCCAAAGCAGCTAGTCTCCTAATAATCAACGCTCTAGAAAAGACCTGACACTCGAAGCTTGACGAGTTCCTCCCACTGCAAGTATAAAATTTGTGATCACGATGTAACGTAGCGAGTCCTCTTAAGAAGGTCATAGTGACCGAAATGTTAGGACGTATTCTAAAAGCCCATCTTCATTTACCCTTCCCCACCTATCACTCTCTCATTTGTCTAAAACAATATATATATATATATATATATATATATATATATATATATATAGATGTGTGTGTGTGTGTGTGTGTAAGTAACCATTAGGAAAAGTAAACTAACAAAGCAGAGCGCTTTCGTATAATTACATCTTCAGTGCAGATACAACTGAAGATGTAATAATACTTAAGCGCTCTGCTTCGTTAGTTTACTTTTACTAGTGGTTACTTAAGCATTTGTGAACACACCCACCTAGTGATTTTATTACATATATATATATATATACATATATATATACAAATATATAAATATATATATACAAATATACAAATATACAAATATACATATATACATATATGTATTTCTACAAATATATACATATATATATATATATATATATATATATATATATACGCAAGTAACCACTAGGAAAAGTAAACTAACGAAGTAGAGCGCTTTCGTATAATTACATCTTCAGTGCAGGCAGATACAACTGAAGATGTAATTATACGAAAGCGCTCTGCTTCGTTAGTTTAATTTTCCTAGTGGTTACTTACGCATTTGTGAACACACCCTCCTAGTGTTTTCATTGCATATATATGTATATATATATATATATATACATATATATATGTGTGTATATATATATATATATATATATATGTGTGTGTGTGTGTGTGTGTGTGTGTGTGTGTGTGTGTGTGTGTGTGTGTGTGTGTGTGTGTGTGTGTGTGTGTGTGTGTGTGTGTGTGTGTGTGTGTGTGTGTGTGTGTGTGTATTGTTATGCCAAGACTTCCCAGGGCACGATGATCCCCGAGTATTCTAATTGAGGGCCCCAATATGGCGTAACAAAGTCCGAAGTATGAGAGAGGACTTGGGCCCTTAAGTTATGTGTAATTACCAGTCAACTGTTTCTTAAGAGCATTCCACTATATTGTTTCAAATAAAGAGCAACAAAAGAAAATAGATTTAATTATAAATGAAAGCTTAAGCATGACAGAACAATTCCAATTTAGAATAAGATGCTGCCGGTGAATGAGAATTGAAACATGGAAAAGCCGGCAGTTTTTTAACAAGAGTATTAAAGAAAATAAAGATCTTTGCACAAGTATAACCATTACCATATAGACATAGACACACACGGAATATAATAATCAAATTAATTTACTCACTAGAGACCTAACTGCACTGAAACTAAAAATGTTTAATCTTACTTGACACAGGGTATTCTCACCAGTTCTTACTAGCTCGGTCCCTCCAGGCTACTCAAACTAACTCACCTGGCCGACCGCCCACGTCACCTTCGGCCACCAATAAAGCAAAACTAAAGGCATCCACATTCTTTGTTACAAGATACAAATTTATATCTGACTGTACATGACGATTACATATAATTATTCATGTACTAGTGCGTTTAAGCATTCACATTACACCACCATATAAGGAATACATTCATCGTACCTTCGAACAACGTATCACCTAGCAGACGACAGTAGTCGTTGAAGGCGAACGGACAATAAACTTGCATAGTACATGGTTTCATACATAATACATAGTTTCATACATAGTACATAATACATACACAATACATAATTTACATAATACATAGTTTATCATAGACAAAATGCACTCTTGCATAACACCCCCACCTTTAAATTAAACACAATAGTGTTTATAACCGGAATAGTGCATTTTTCAACTACAAGTTCCAAAATAGTAAAATAAACTTATACAATAATTCATAGTACATTACAAGATATCGAGGCAATAAACAACCAGCCTCAACCACACTTAGATTACCATACAGTAGTCGTGACCCTAATACCACAGTACAGAAACCACGATTGTCAGAAGACTTTAGTACGGTTTGATAAACTGTCTGCAATTATATTATTTTTACCGCTCACATGTTTTATTTCCAGGTTGTATGGCTCTAAAGCTAACCACCACCTTGTCAACCTCATGTTCTTGTTTTTCATATTGTTCACAAAGACAAGAGGGTTATGATCACTATAAACAGTTATTTTTTGTGGGTTATTTCCAACATACACATCAAATTTTTCCAAAGCCATCAACAACGCTGCTGCTTCCTTCTCTATAGTGCTGTAGTGTCTTTGGTATTTCTTGAATTTCGCAGACATATAACATACAGGAAACAATATTCCATCATGTTCTTGCATTAACACAGCTCCTGCAGCAACATCACTAGCATCAACATTAATCGTGAAATTTTTGGAGAAATCAGGACCATGCAAGACAGGTTTGGAAGTAAGGATTGACTTTATCTTATCAAAGGCTTCTTGACATTCTAATGTCCATTTAAATTTTACTTTAGGACTTACTAAGTCAGTGAGTGGTTTAGCAAGTTTACTGAAATTAGGGCAGAATCTCCGATAATATCCTGCTATACCTAGGAAACGCTGGACTGCTTTACGGTTGGCCGGAGCAGCTAAAGCCTCTATGGCTTCAACCTTGGCGTGCATAGGTGCAACCGTACCGTAGCCCACCTCATGGCCTAAAAAGGTCACCTTTGCATGAGCAAACTCAGTCTTCATTAGATTGACAGTCAACCTAGCCTTCCTTAACCTCTCAAACAAGGACCTCAGGGAATTCAAGTGTTCCTCCCACGTCTGAGAATACACGCACAGATCATCGATGTACACACACACACCTTCCAAGCCTGCAATAACATTAGACATTAGACGTGAAAACTTTGCGGGTGCATTCCGTAAGCCAAATGAAGTTACTTTGTATTGATATAGTCCACTAGGCGTTATGAAACTTGACACACGTTTTGCCTCCTCAGACAGTGGCATTTGATAGTAGCCACTCATTAAATCTAATTTAGTTATAATTTTGGCCTTGCCGTTTGAGTCAATTAAGTCATCTATGCGAGGAAGAGGGAAGTTGTCAGCCTTGGTAAGTGCATTAAGTTTTCTGTAATCAGTACACATTCTATACTCCCCATTTCCTTTTGGCATAAGAATACATGGAGCAGCCCAGTCACTCTTACTTGGCTCTGCTAAGTGATTATCAAGAGGAAATGTTACCTCTTTCTGGAGAATAGCTGCCTTATGGAGGGACATTCTATAGGGCTTTTCTCTTACCGGGGCGGCACCTTCCACTAGTTCAATATGATGAACTGCCTCAGTCGTTGGTCTCGGCACATCTCCAAAGATTTCCACAAACTCTTGCAGTAATTCTGAAACATCTGACTGTTGGCTGTCAGACAAATGACACAACTTACTATTTAGATTAGCAAGGACATCAGAATTCTTGAGTTTATTACCTACAGGGATTTTATCAAGGTCGTCTTCACTTTGCATCTCCACAACTTCTAAACTATTTACAGTACCATCTACCTTCTCCTCTGTCTTAGCAGCACTTCCCGAGTCTCTTCTATGGTACTTCTTAATCAAGTTTACATGTACTAACCTTTTTGTTTTTCTGTGATCAGGAGTGGATATCACATAGTTCAAATCTCCCCGTTTACCTATAACTCTGAAAGGTCCCTTGTACCTTGCTTGTAATGGACACTTTCTTACGGGCAAGAACAACAGAACTTCATCCCCAACCTCAAAGTTACGTTCTACTGCATCTTTATCATAATTTTCCTTCATCTTTTCTTGACTTAGTTTTAAATTACATTGTGCAAACCTGTGTACCACATCTAGGTTTTCCTTTAACTTAGACACATACTCAGACAAGTTATCAGCATGCTCCAAGTCTATCCAGCTCTCATGGAGTAGCTTCATGGGTCCTCTTATGTCTCTGCCAAACAATAGTTCACTTGGAGAAAACCCGAGACTAGATTGCTTAGCACATCTGATCGCATATAGAAGGAATGGCAAACCCACATCCCACTCATTTCCAGTCTCATGACCATACTTTGCTAACATTGTTTTAAAGGTTCCATGAAAACGTTCCAAGGCTCCTTGGCTTTGGGCATGATAAGCAGATGCAATATATTGTTTAATCCCAAGAAGAGACATTACCTGCCTGAAGATATTGGATACAAAATTGGTACCTCTGTCGGACTGCACAATCTTCGGTATTCCGAATAGGGTGAAGAACTTTGTCAAGGCTGGCAACACAGTCCTGGCTGTAATGGAACGCAGTGGAATGGCCTCTGGATACCTGGTGGTAGTGCACATTAGAGTTAACATGTACAGATGTCCCTTTTTGGTTTTAGGAAGGGGGCCCACGACATCAATTATCACATGGGTAAAAGGTTCCGGCACCACAGGAATAGGTTGCAACGGTGCAGGAGGAATAACAATGTTAGGCTTACCTACCAACTGGCATGTTTCACATGTTTTACAATATTGTGCTACTTGTCTATGGATACCAGGCCAATAGAAGTACTTGATAATCTTGTCCAAAGTTTTCTGCACACCCAGATGTCCTCCTATGTAGTCATGTGAAAGACTGATGACTTTCTCTCGATACACGTCCGGAACGATAACCTGATGAAACTCGCACCAATTCTCATTTGCAGGAACATCTGGCGGTCTATATTTTCTCATTAGTACATCATCACGCGTATAATAACATGTAGCTTCATTTGAGATGTCCTTCTCTTGTATGGCCCTTGCAAATAATGGGATTAATGACCTATCAGCTTTCTGGGCAGATATCAGATTACTACGAGTCATTGGGAGAACACTTAAATCCACACGTTCACTTACATTACTCTGCGCTTCATTCACTTTATCGCTAGACAGACTGCACGGCAGAACCCCGGGACTAGGCGAATCCACATCACGATCAGCAAGTTCATCTGGCTTAACAGCAGGTCCTGTACTAGAGTCTACATTAAACAGACTACTAATATCCATATCAGCAGTTTCTTCACTGGTTTTCATCCTTGCCTGGCTGCGAGTAACTGCGCATGCTGGAAAAATATCTCCACACTCGCTTTCCAAACCCTCGGCAGGATCCCATTCCAGTGGAGCCGTACTCACCACGGGATCAGGCACAATTAACTTTCCCGCTATATCATTTCCTAGCAAGAAACTCACTCCCTCAACAGGTAAAGTCTCTCCAACTCCCACCAACACAGGCCGAGATAATAATTCGGTTCGGAGGAACAACTTACACAGGGGAACCGTCATCGTCCCCCCAACGCCCTTTATCAATACATGCTCACCCGTCAACGCCTGTTCTACGTCAGGAACAGTGCTTTGTAATACCATACTGAGCGATGCAGCAGTGTCTCGCAACACAGTTACAGACACTCCGGGCCCATCCTCCTCGACAGACACTGTACCAGGGAATACAAATGGGTTAAACAGACTGCGTTCTCTTCCCACATCAGGATCCCCTTTTTCCTTTACATCTGCAGAAAGCAAAGTTACATTAGCAACACGTTTCTCTCTAGTCAACTCAGGACACCTTGCCCTTACGTGCCCAAATTTTTTACAGTAAAAGCAACCAATTTTTGACACATCTGTATTGCTTTTACCCAGGGTCCAGGTACCTTTACCCTTGTGTACCTTTCCCTCTTGAGGTTGAGAAATGCCTGGAGGGGAAGGAGGCTTACTTGATTTATGCGTTAATGTATAATTTTCCGCCAATGTGGCAGCTCGATCAATTCTACTTACTTCCTTTTCTAGCAAATAGGTTCGAACGTCCGGTGGAATACCCTTAACATATTGTTCCAGTGCAATTAGTTCCTTTAACTCCTCATAAGTTTCAATTCCGCTAGCTGATAGCCATCTATTAAATAATCTATTCACACTGTTACCATACTCGAGGTATGACTGGTGGTTTCCTCTAAAACAGTTTCTAAACTTTTGTCTATAAAATTCTGGAGTGCATAAGTATGCCTTCAACACTGTATCCTTCACTACCGAATACTGGCTCTGATCTTCAGAGGACAAGGATAAATACGATGAACGAGCCTTACCCAGTAAGGCCGTTTGCACCAGCACACACCAATATGGCTTAGGCCAGGAGAGGGTGGTTGCCAAACTTTCGAACTGCTCGAAAAACTCCTCCGGGTCACCCTCTAGGAAAGTAGGGACAAGGCGTACTACGCTGTTTATATCAAATGTAGGTTCCAGCAACCCTTGGACACCCTGCTTCTCCATCATCGCGAACTTCAAGTTCGTTTCAACCTTAAGCCTTTCAAGTGTTATCCTCTCCTTCTCCAACTCCAACTCCTCTACTTTAAATTTCTCTAGAGCTATCCTCTCTTTCTCTACCTCCAACTTCATCTTAGTAACTTCCTCCTTATCCTCATCTCCCTCCGTCTCTCCTTGAAGCTCAATATCACACAATGCCTTAGCACTATCCTCCAGAATTTTTTTCGATATCAAATCTTGAATGACTGCTTTCTTAATATCAGCCTTGTTAGATTTACCTGTGATTTGAACCTTGTAAAACCTAGCCAAAGCTATCCAGTCATCCTTAAGTACTTCACAGTTCTGCAAAAGGGCAAGCCCAGGACCCTTAATGAATTGTGCAATGTCAAAAGACTCCATATCAGCTAGTGAGGAATTATAACCTAATTAATACAATGTTCATAAACAATGGTTAAATACTCAAGAAACAGTAAATTATTATTCACTGCAAGTATACCGCACTGATAATACACCGCTGTATTTATACTTTATAGTACGATACCTTGTTCTGTATAATACACTCGTTGCACAATATGGTACCCCACATATAGTACGATCGCCGCACAATCACAATACGTGCAATCATAATACCACACTATAGTACCCGGTATTATATAGTACCTTCACTTTATATGGTACCTTCAATCTATACGTTACCTTCAGTTATATGGTGTACCTTCAATTTATATGGTACCCCGCAGCTCCACCATTTTGTTATGCCAAGACTTCCCAGGGCACGATGATCCCCGAGTATTCTAATTGAGGGCCCCAATATGGCGTAACAAAGTCCGAAGTATGAGAGAGGACTTGGGCCCTTAAGTTATGTGTAATTACCAGTCAACTGTTTCTTAAGAGCATTCCACTATATTGTTTCAAATAAAGAGCAACAAAAGAAAATAGATTTAATTATAAATGAAAGCTTAAGCATGACAGAACAATTCCAATTTAGAATAAGATGCTGCCGGCGAATGAGAATTGAAACATGGAAAAGCCGGCAGTTTTTTAACAAGAGTATTAAAGAAAATAAAGATCTTTGCACAAGTATAACCATTACCATATAGACATAGACACACACGGAATATAATAATCAAATTAATTTACTCACTAGAGACCTAACTGCACTGAAACTAAAAATGTTTAATCTTACTTGACACAGGGTATTCTCACCAGTTCTTACTAGCTCGGTCCCTCCAGGCTACTCAAACTAACTCACCTGGCTGACCGCCCACGTCACCTTCGGCCACCAATAAAGCAAAACTAAAGGCATCCACATTCTTTGTTACAAGATACAAATTTATATCTGACTGTACATGACGATTACATATAATTATTCATGTACTAGTGCGTTTAAGCATTCACATTACACCACCATACAAGGAATATATTCATCGTACCTTCGAACAACGTATCACCTAGCAGACGACAGTAGTCGTTTAAGGCGAACGGACAATAAACTTGCATAGTACATGGTTTCATACATAATACATAGTTTCATACATAGTACATAATACATACACAATACATAATTTACATAATACATAGTTTATCATAGACAAAATGCACTCTTGCATAAAAATATACATATATAAATATATATATATATATATATGTGTGTGTGTGTGTGTGTGTGTGTGTGTGTGTGTGTGTGTGTGTGTATGTGTGTGTGTGTGTGTGTGTGTATGTGTGTGTGTGTGTGTGTGTGTGTGTGTGTATGTGTGTGTGTGTGTGTGTGTGTGTGTGTGTGTGTGTGTGTGTATGTGTGTGTGTCTGTGTGTGTGTGTGTCTGTGTGTGTGTGTGTGTGTGTGTGTGTGTGTGTGTGTGTGTGTGTGTGTGTGTGTCTGTGTGTGTGTGTGTGTGTGTGTGTGTGTGTGTGTGTGTGTGTGTGTGTGTGTGTGTGTGTGTGTGTGTGTGTGTATGTGTGTGTGTGTGTGTGTGTATGTGTATGTGTGTGTGTGTGTGTGTGTGTGTGTGTGTATGTGTATGTGTGTGTGTGTGTGTGTGTGTGTGTGTGTGTGCGTGCGTGTGTGTGTGTGTGTGAGTGTGTGTGTGTGTGTGCGTGTGTGTATGTGTGTGTGTGTGTGTGTGTGTGTGTGTGTGTGTATGTGTGTGTGTTTGCGTTTGCATGTATGTGCGCGTGTGTGTGCTTGTGTGCTTATGTGTGTGTGTGTGTGTTTATATATATATATATATACATATATATATATATATATATATATATATATATATATATATATAAAAGACATAAGGAAAGATGAATTGAAAGCATTTAATAAAATGATGAGAGCAAGTAAGGCACCTAGGTTGGTTGGGTGTTATGCAGAGTGTCTAAAGAAGGGAAGTACAGTCATGGTGGATTGGCTTGTTAGGTTGTTTACTCTTTGTTTCAAAGATGGTAGAGTGTTCAGGAGTCGAGGTGTGCCTGTATAGTTCCTCTTTAGAAGTGAAAAGGGGATAATTGTGAGTGTAGTAGTTTTAGAGGGATCGGTGTGTTGAGTATAGTTGGGAAGGTTTGTGGGAGGGTTTTTAATTGAGAGGGTTAAGAGGGGGACAGAAGGAGTAATTGGTGAGGAATAGATTGGGCTTAAAAAGGTAGAGATTGCGTTGATCATATTATTTTGATAAGAAAGATACGCGAGAAAGCCTTAGGAAAAAATAAAGATGTTTTTTGGACCTTTATTGATTTGGAAGAGGCTTATGAAAGGGTAGACAGGAAGGCACTGTGGGAAGTATTGCAGATATATGGGATAGGACGAAAGCTGGAGCAGTCAAGAGCTTTTACGAAGGTAGTATATCTTGTGTTAGAACTAGAAATGGAGAAACTGAGTGGTTTGAGATGAAGGTGGGACTACACCAGGGAAGCGTTATGTCACCTTGTTTGTTCAATTTATACATGGATGGGGTGGTGCGATAGGTAAACGTAAGGATAATAGACCTGTGATTGGAGATGGTTAAAGAAGGTAGAAAAAATAGGGGATAAGCCAGTTGTTGTTTGCTGACGACACTGTGGTTTTGGCAGGATAAGAAAAGGGATTAAGGAAGTTAGTGACAGATTTGGGGAAAGCGTGCGAAAGATTGATATGGTTAGAGTAATGGGAGAATGTGGCAGGAAATTTAAAGTGAGTATTAAGGGAGATAGACTGGAGGAAGTAGATAGCTTTAGATACTTCGGCGCAAATATGGCGGGAAAGGGAGGAGTGGAGTTAAAGGTAGAATACAGATTGAGGAAATCAAGTAAATGTCTTGGTGAACTAAAAAGTGTGATGAAAAATAGACATTTGTTAATGGATCCTAAGAGGAGATTATAAAAGGGAACGATTGTGCTGACAGCACTGTATGGGGCAGAAACATAGAACATAAGAGAGGAAGAGTTTGAGATGAAATATCTGAGAAGTATGATAGGGGTTACTAGGCTGAATAGAGTGAGAAACGAGGAGGTACGGAGAGCGAGGTTAGAATGGGAGTTGGGAGATGGGGTTGATGGAAGAGTATAGGGATGGTTTGAACACATAGAAAGAATGAATGAAGAATGATTAGTAAAAGAGGTGTAGAAGGTAGAAGTAGAAGAAGTTAACATTAAGGAGCGACCAAGGGTGATATGGATGGATGTGGTATAAAGGGCATTGGGAAAGAGGGGAATGTCTGTTCAGGAAGGAAGGAAGGGAGAAGACAGAAGATAAGGGTGAGTGGAGAATGGTTGTGCATGGATGATGTTGTGATGCATGGAAGTTAGTTGGGCAAGGGGTGTGGGAGGGAGTTTGTGTGAATGATATTTTGACGCAGCCAGAAGGGATTTCTCCCCGTCTTCTCTTTTTATGAATGAGAGGACGGAGAGGGGGTCGATGATTTAATGAAGTATCTAGTATTCCATTTATTTGAATATTTGTAAAGAGCAATATTTCATCTAGACTGTACAGCTTCTTATCTTTAAATTGTATATCATTAAATCTATTTGCCATATCTCCTGAGTTCTTTACATGGGTTCCACTGATTGATCCTAAAATTTTTGAGAGTGGAGGAGGAGAAGGAAGGGGACGAAGATAGACGGAGATAAATAACGACAAGGGTAATGGTAAGGACAAGGATGAGAACGAGGACGAACTCGTAGAAGACGAAGATGAATATGGACATGAGGACAAACTCGAGGAAAATTAATTTGAGCATGGAGACTCGGACTCGGACAAGGACGAGGATGAAAAAAGATTTGGGTCTTGGCTGAGTATGAGAAGAATGCAGCGAAGGTGAGAAAAATGAGGATGAAGAGAAGGAAGAAGAAAAAAAAGAGGTAGCAGAAATGGAAAGAGAAAGATGAAAGTGAGAGGGAAGTAAAATTGGAGCAGGAAGAGGAAGGAAAGAAGAAATAATGAGGAAAAAGAGGAATAAGGTGAGGACAAGAAAGAATATATAAAAAGGAGGAAATGATGTTGATGAAAGGTGGAAGAATAGGAGGAAAAGAGGAAGGAAAAAGATGAGGAGTAAGAAAAGGATGGATGAGGATGAGACTTAGGACATGGAGGAAAACAAGGACATGAACGAGGGCGAGGACGAAGACATAACGAGTTAAAGACGAAGACGAAATCAAGGAAGACAAAATAGGGAGGCTTAGATAAAATAGAAGAAGAAGAAAACGAAGACGAAGATGAAAATAAGGACGAGGATGAGAGCAGGTACAAAGAGTAGCAAGATGGTGTGGAGGAAGAGACGTAGAAAGAAGGATAATGAAAAAGATCTCGGCGTAATTATCAGTAACGATCTCAAATCATCCAAGCAGTGTATTTCAGTCTCTGAGAAAGCAAATAAGATTCTAGAAGTGATTGAGCGACCTTTTGACTTCAAAAGTCCATCACTCATTAACAAGCTACACAAATCGTTAGTTCGTCCACATTTGGAATATGCTGTTTCCGTATGGTCACCGAATCTTATTAAAAACATTGACAGACTGGAAGAAGTACAACGGCGAGCCACAAAACTGATTCCAAATATCAAAAATAAATCATATGAAAATCGACTAAAACATATGAATCTGTTTTCCCTAAAAAAGCGTAAACTCAGAAGTGACTTGATACAGGTCTTTAAAATTCGAAAGGGAATTGACAACATCAGAAGTGACAAAATGTTCACATTGAATGAGAATCAGACAAAAAACAATGGCCTCAAACTGTCCGAAAATAGATTAAATTTGGAAGTAGGTAGAAACAACTTTGCCAACCGTGTAGTTCATGAATGGAATAAACTTCCTGCACAGGTAGTGCAATGTAGTTCAGTTCGAAGTTTTAAGAATCATTTAGATAAACACCTAAGCAAGATGCTGTAATGATTATAATTTTTTTTTATTATTTTTTTTTATTTTGTTATCATTTGTCTGTTTGATTTTCATTTATCATTAGTTATATGTCAACTTATTATTATTTACTATTTACCTGTTTGTTTATTATTTAACTATATCTATGCATTTATTTATGTATTTTATTTGTTATTTACATTATTATAATTTTTACTTATTAATCTATTATTATTATGATTTTTTCGCATCCGACCTAGATATGGACCAAAAGGTCTCCTGTCGGCATGCTCCGCCTTTGTAATCCTTTGTAAAAGAAGGAAGAGAATGTAAAGCAGGAAGAATAAGAAGAAGGGGAAAATAAAAGGAAAGAGGAAGGAAGTATTTTAAGAGAAAGTATGAAGAGTAAAAGAGGAAATAAATGGTGGAAAAAGAAAGGAGGGAAAAGGGGAGGGAAAATGGAGGGGGGAGGACTTAACGAGTGAAGGTAAGGATCAAAGTTGTATATATATGTGTATATATATATATATATATATATATATATATATATATATATGTATATGTTATATCT
>NC_134814.1:34445392-34450392 GCF_046742065.1 Oratosquilla oratoria | reverse complement strand
ATGCTGCCACCAAGTCTTCCCACTTGAGACGAAAAAAATGGGACGGGGGTTAGGACTAGGAATCCTGCTTAAAAATAAATAAATAAACAAATAAATAAATAAATAAATAAATAAATAAAAGTAAAGGCATAAGAGGGTCTAGGAGTTTTCCAACAGTACCCTAAGGTTTGGGTCTTTCAATGTGCGTGGATGTAGTACAGATGAGAGTAAAAGGGAAGATATAGGCAGTATGTTTGTGAGAAGAAAGATGGATGTGTTGGCTTTGAGTGAAACTAAATTGAAAGGGAGGAGAGAGTGTGAGTTTGGGAGTGTAGTTGGGAGGTTCTCAGGAATGAAGAGGGGACGAGGGCGAGAAGCGGTGACTATACTAGTAGATGAAGAAATAGGTAGACGTGTAGAGGAGTGGAAAGAGGTTTCATCAAGGTTAATGTGGATGAAGGTGAAGCTGGGAAGGGAGATGTGGGTTTTTGTAAGTGCGTATGAGCCTGGTAATGAGAAAAGCGTAAAGGAAAGGGAGGATTTTTGATGGATTAAAATGAATGCATAGAGGGATTACGGAGAAGTGTCAATGTAGTTGTATTGGGAGACCTTAATGCTAGGGTACCAAACGAACCAATAGACGGAGTGATTGGAAAGGACGGAGTTCCAGGTAAAATTCGTAGTGGAGGATTGATGGTGGAGATGTATCTCGAAAGAGAGTTGATAATAACATATACAGTGTTTAGTAAGAAAGTCAAGCATAAGTACAAATGGGAGAGGGTGGTGGATGAAAGGGTGGCAGATAGAGCGTCAATGGACTATATAGTGGTGACCAGGAGTATGGTAGGAAGGGTTAAGGATGTAAATTTTATAAGGGCAGAGAGTAGGGGAATATCAGATCATTTTCTGGTGGAATGTAAATTGAGAGTGGAGAATAGGTAGAGAAAAAGGAAAAGGGCTGAAAGTAGGTAGAAAGGTACTTAGAGTGAACTCCTTAAATGAGAAAAAAAAGGAAAATGAGCATAAGAAGAAGCTAAGAGAGGAGTGGGAGGGAGTGGAATATGGAGTAGAACTAGGAGTGGAGGAGGAATGGGGATGGTTCAAGGAGGGAGTCATAAGGTGTGCAGAGATGGTGTGTGGAACAAGGAAGGCGGGAGAAAATGGAAAGAAGGGTAGTGAATGGTGGTATGATGAAGCAAAGAAGGGTGTAGAAGAGAAGAAGCACGCATTCATAGATTGGTTACAAATTAGGACGAGGTAATCGTATGAGAGGTACAAAGTAAAGAGAAGGGAAGTCAAGCACAAGATAAAGGAGGCAAAGAGGAGAGCAGATGTGAGTTGGGGTAGGAGTATTACAACATTTTGAAAGTAATAAAAAATGGAAAGAAATTAAGAGAAGAAGAGGAGGAGGCGAATCAAGTAGAGAAGAAAAGGTAAAAGTTGTAGGTGGAGAGATGATAATGGAAGAGAAAGCAGTGAGAGGAAGGTGGGTAGAGTATTTTAGGGAGTTGCTAAACGTGAAGGAGGGTAGGTAAGGAAAAGTAGTTGCAGTGGGAAGCGCTAAGAAAATGAGAGTAATGAGTGAGGAAAATGGAGGAGAAACAGGGAAAGATGAAGTGAAAGCAGCTGTTAAGATGATGAGAGCAGGTAAGACACCTGGGTTGGATGGATTCAATACAGAATGTCTGAGAAAAGGAGGTACAGTTGTAGTGGACTGGTTGGTGAGATTATTTAATGTTTGTTTAAGAGAGGGTAGAGTGGCGGAGGACTGGAGGAGTGCCTGTAAAGTTCGACTTTACAAGGGAAAAGGGGATACGTGTGAGTGTAGTAGTTTCTGAGGGACCAGGTTGTTAAGTGTAGTTGGGAAAGCTTATGGGAGGGTCTTGATTGAGAGGATTAGGAGAGGAAGAGAGGGAGTAATTGGTGAAGAACAGTGTGGGTTTAGGATTAGTAGAGGTTGTATAGATCAGATTTTAGTGGTAAGACAGATATATGAGAAAGCTACAGGAAAAGGCAAGGATTTTGGGGGGCTTTTATGGATCTGGAAAAGGCTTACGACAGGGTAAACAGAAAGGCACTGTGGGAGGTATTGCAGATATATGGGATTGGAGGAGAGCTGTTAAGAGCAGTCAAAAGTTTTTACGAGAGTAGCAGAGCTTATGTTAGGATTACAAATGGAGAGGATGAATGGTTTGAGGTAATGGTGGGACTTCGTTAGGAATATGTTATGTCGCCCTGGCTGTTCAATCTATACATGAATGGGGTGGTGCGAGAGGTAAATGCAAGTGTAGTGGATCAGGGGTTGGAGATTGTTAGAGAAAATGGAGAAAAATGGGAAATAAGACAGTTATTGTTTGCTGACGACACTGCGCTCATGGCAGGACCAGAGGAGGGATTATGGAACTTAGTGACAGAGTTTGAGGTGTGTGAAAGAAGGAAGCTGAAGATAAATGTGGGCAAAAGTAAGGTAAAGATATGTACAAGGGGAGAGAGTGGCAGCAGGCTGGAAGTGAGTATTAAATGAGAGGGACTGGAGGAAGTGGATAGTTTTAAATATTTGGGTGCCAATGTGGCAGGAAAGGGAGGAGTGGGGGTGGAGGTAGAATATAGATTGAAAGAAGCGAGTAAATGCCTTGGTGGATTAAAAAGTGTAATGAGAAATAGACATTTGGGAATGGATGGTAAGAGAAGGTTATATGAAGGAGTGATTGTACCAACAGCACTGTACGGGGTAGAAACATGGAACATAAGAGAGAAAGTGAGAAGGAGCTTGAATGTGTTTGAGATTAAATGTCTGAGAAGTATGGTAGAGGTTGGATAGATAGAGTGAGAAATGAGGAGGTGAGGAGGAGAACAAGGGTGGAAAGGGAGTTGGGAGATAGTGTAGATGAAAGAGTATTAGGATGGTTCGGACACATGGACAGAATGAGTGAAGAAAAATTAGTAAAAGAGGTGTGGAGGGCAGAGGTGGAGGGAGTGAGTATGAGGGGCGTCCTAGAATGAGATGGGTGGATGGGGTAAAAGGGGCATTACGAAAGAGAGGAATGTCTGTTGAGGAAGAACGGGAGAGGACAGAAGATAGGGGTGAATGGAGAAGGGTTGTGTATGGATGATTCTGTGATGCATAAGGGGGTGGGGGATGGGGAATTGGGGTGAGGGAGTCTGTATGAGAAATAAATTGACGCGGCCCGAAGTGATTTCTTCCAGTCTTCTTTTCTGCATGAGGGGACGGAGAGGGGGGATAGCCGAATTAATGAAACGACCTTGCTGTGAGTGTGCTGTGTCTTGCGACACTGCTTCTGACCCAGGGCAGTGGACAGGATGTGGGGATGACCCGTCATCCAGGTGGTGCCAAGATGTGAGGGAAGGAAGAGGGTGGAGGGGAGTGGAGTATGTAGAGGATGGAATGGGTGGAGTGGTTTCTATGCCTATTTCTTTTCAACTATCTCCCGTGTAAGGGGGAAAAAGCCTTTGGTATATGTATGTATTTACATAAGTGTGTGTGTTCGTACATCTGTTTCTATGGATGGAGGCATAGTTTCATGTATAACATATTCAACCTGATTAACTTGTTATAAAAAATGTAATTCATTATAATTTGACGATTCAAAAATACCAGTCACAGTGTAATGACCAAATTGCTCCGAAATCATAATAATTAATATAGTCTTCTCTTTGAAAGCTTTGACAGCGTAAACTTAAGCCAGAAGAACAATTCATTGTTCATAAATTGCATATAAATTTAGTACTGTACAACAAATTGCATCATCGGGATATCGACAAATATAAATCAATGTTTTTACAATATGAAATAACATGTACCCACTATTCGACGTGTGGCAATTTGTATTCGTATGTGTGAAAGAGTGAGAGGGAAATGACCACCTC
Source organism: Oratosquilla oratoria (assembly GCF_046742065.1). Lineage (NCBI taxonomy): Eukaryota > Metazoa > Arthropoda > Malacostraca > Stomatopoda > Squillidae > Oratosquilla > Oratosquilla oratoria. The sequence goes on along the minus strand of NC_134814.1, from coordinate 34,446,525 downwards.
TGTAGCTAATCAACCACTTTTGCAGTTTAAACAACCTCTTCCGACGACTGGCTCTCAAGCCAGACATCCGAACGATTTCCCCAACCTACGTTGAGAGAGCAATCAACATCAGTTAGCGTCCTAGAATTTGGGTTGAATACATTTCGTAATCATTTTTGAGCCAGCTTACACTTGAAACCCGAGGTTACGATTGAGCCTCGTGCTGTTTTTCTAGCAGAGAGCATCGAGAATTTGTCAAATCGACTACTTCTTCACGTATCTCTCTCCACTCTCGACGGGTCGTCCTCCACAACATGCCATAACCATTAACACCTTTACCTGATCCGAGAAATATTCTCGCTTGGTTGATCTTCTTAGTCATGAAAAACAATCTCAGTGCCCGAGTTTGGTGTTTCTCGATTTTTTATTTTCAATGTTTGTATCACCGAGGAGAACAAATTAAAGCTTCTCTGCGAACGTAGCGTTTTCATCACAAACACTTGAGTCTCGAAAACCTATTATCCCCGCTTCTATATTTGTTAGATTTTTTCTGTTTAAGACTTGATGATAAAAAAAATGGAATATTCATCACTCATGCGCTACTGTGTCACGTTTTCTGGGGATCAGCAAGCATAAAAGCTGATTTTCTCTATATCTAGTCCTGCTTGAGGCACAAATAGATTAGTAACGTCATTGAAGGGGGGGGGGGCAATGCTAAAGAAATATGTATATATATATATATATATATATATATATATATCACTGAAAACAGTTTCTTGTAAATACATTCAATAATAGTACGGATCTCATGGTATGAAGCGCAGCGACCACAGATCTTACTACTCAAAGTTACCTAGCTCTATTTTCTCCATGTATACAAACGTAACAACACATTGCCCACCTCATAACTAGTAGTACCATGACAACTCTTTTCTCAACAATATGCGTTGTTTTGTCGTTTTCTGTGAAGAGATAAAAACAAAAGAATAAATGTTAATATTTTTGCACTTGACAGTATGGGACACAACATACATAGACTCCATGATGCAAAAGGATTATAATCACTCCAATTTACTTTTCAGTACAAACGACCAAATGTATGATATATTGACTACTTTTGAGTGATAAAGGTTGAGTAAATATTTTGTGGCAAT
>NC_134814.1:34437892-34440392 GCF_046742065.1 Oratosquilla oratoria | reverse complement strand
CGGTCAACAACCTTCCACAACTACTGTTTCTGGACACAGGATCCCCAGTTAATATAATGGCCAAAGTTTCTTGCGACCAATTTCTGTTCAGACACCATAGAGTAACAGTTCTAGAACCAACGGATATCACGTTACAAAATGTAGACAGAGTTCCCTTTCCCATCATAGGAAAAACCGAACTAGACATCTCCCTGCAGGCCAACTGTCCTCCCATTACAACGACAGTATACATAGCGGAAGTAGTGTTTCCCGCAGATATTCTTATAGGTTTGACATGGATGCAGAGAAATCGCATCATCATCTATCCTGCTCAAAACGGCATTGGTTTCAATAATCACTTCATACCTACTCTAAATACAGCCGACACGCATGCAAACACGGCAAACACGCAGGTCAAACGCTTGCATATGATCGAGCAACAGCATGCAGCAGCAGCAACAACAACAACAACAACAACAACAACAACAACAACAACAACAACAACAACAACAACAACAACAACAACAACAACAACAACAACAACAACAGCAACTGAACAAAACATTGACAAAACAGAAAAGGTGACACTTGTAACAGACACGCCCACTAGTGTAACAGATACGCCTACCCCATCCGCTCACCTTCGTAGCTCACAACACAAACGAAATAGGCGTAAACTGTTAGCGCGCATGTCAAAGTCAACTCGCGACCGCAAGAAACACGACGTTTTCACTAACATTCAGGAAATATCACCACAATACACTACCGTCTCCCAGATCTCTCTCACGAAATCTCACGCAGTTGTAATCACTGACAAAACACTCTATCCACGCGAGTACACGAAACTCAAAGTGCGTATCTTCAAAGCTCCCGACTCAGATGTTCTTTGCATCACAGACACTTGCCGTGTATTTGGTGTATCTCTCTTATCCGTCCTATCTCATACATCCAGCAAGATACACACAACAATCGTAGTGGCAAATAATACCAATGCACCTCTTCAAATGAACAAAGGAACAAACATTTGTGATTTTACAGTGTATCCCGCCCCAGTATACGTAATCGAGCATGACAACATACAACAATGGAGAACAGAACACACAGGAAACCATCCAAGCAACACACATTAACGAGGTAGATTTCCCTGAAGCACGAACAGATCTCCTAACACTCATGAACACGTACAGGCACGGAATTGCACTCCCAGGCGAACCATTAGGTCTCACAGACATCATAGAGCATCATATACCACTTCAACAGAATGCGAAACCACGGTACATACCCGCTTACCGTTTTCCTCACAGTAAAAGAAACATTGTTGACAACATCATTGCAGACATGCTCGACCAAGGCTTCATAGAACACAGTCTATCACCCTGGAATTTTCCTCTCGTTGTCGTTCCAAAACACGACGGCTCCTTTCGCCCTATTGCTGATTTCCGTGAGCTAAATAAACTCACCATTCCAGAAAAGGCACCCGATTCCTCATCTCCAAGACAAAATCTACTCCATAGGCGAACACAACACGGTCTTCTCGACTCTCGACCTTATGTCAGGGTATTTCCAAATACCTCTAGATTACGAATCAAAACCGCTAACAGCCTTTAGTACCAATACGGGCCATTACCACTTCAAAGGGTTGGCCATGGGACTCGTCTCTGCTCCTTCTGTTTTCACAAGAGTTATGTTCAAGGTCCTAGAAGGTCTTATAGGAAAAACTGTCTTCATATACCTTGACGACATTATCATTGCCTCACGGTCACTCACAGAACACCTTTCCACACTTCAAACTGTTCTCTCAAGATTAGCCGCTGCAGGCCTAAAATTGAAACTCAAAAGTGCTCCTACCTCAAAAAGGAAAAAGGTTCCTAGGACACGTCATAAACTCACAAGGTGTCATAACTTCTCAGGACAAGGTTAAGGCTGTTCTAGAATTTCCAACCCCTAACTCTACAGAACATGTAAAATAATTTTTAGGACTGTCAGGTTTTTACAGGTCGTTTTATCGAAGGCTATGCTCACATGGCAGCTCCATTAACAGCCCTTCTCAAGAAAGATACTCCTTTTAACTGGACGTCTGAACACAACACCGCTTTCCACAAGCTCAAACAAGCACTCACAAGAGCCCCGGTTCTGGCATTTCCAAACTTCTCTAAACCCTTCACAATATATACAGATGCTTCATACAAAGGCCTTGGCGCAGTACTAATGCAACAACACGACTCCAAACTTAGACCTATAGCATACGCCAGCCGCGCATTAAACAAGCACAAACAAAACTACTCTGTCACTGAAATCGAAGCGCTCGCAATCATATATACCCTCACATTTTAAAGACATCATTCTAGGATATGAAATACATGTACACACAGATCATCAACCCATTCTCCACCTCTTCAAAGGCAAGAACCTAACTGGAAAACTAGCTAGATGGTTCCTCACTATTCAGTAATTTATGCCTACCTTCCACTACGTCCAGGGTCGTGCAAACTCTGTCGCCGACGCCCTTAGTAAAAAAGTA
>NC_134814.1:34430392-34432892 GCF_046742065.1 Oratosquilla oratoria | reverse complement strand
AGAGGGCGAGGGAGGGAAGGGGTGGCTATTCTAGTAAGTGAAGAGATAGGTAAACGTGTAGTGGAGTGGAAGGAGGTTTCCTCAAGGATTATGTGGATGAAGGTGAAACTGGGAAAGGAGATGTGGGTCTTTGTAAGTGCATATGGGCCTGGCAGTGAGAAGAGTGTAGAAGAAAGGGAGCCCTTTTAGATAGATATAAATGAGTGCATAGAGGATTTAGGGAGAAATTTCAATGTAATAGTACTGGGAGACCTTAATTCTAGGGTAGGAAATGGTCCAATCGATGGAGTGGTTGGGAAATGTGGAGTTCCAGGAAAGAATTGTAGTGGAGAGTTGATGGTGGAAATGTGTCTAGAAAGAGAGTTGATGATAGCAAATACAGTGTTTCGGAAGAAAGTCAATCATAAGTACACATGGGAGAGGGTGGTGGATGGAAGGGTCGTAGATAGAGCGTTGATGGATTATGTAGTGGTAAATAGGATTATGATAGGAAGAGTTAAGGATGTACATGTGCTTAAGGGAGAGGGTGGGGGAATATCAGATAATTTTTTGGTGGAAGGTAAGTTGAGAGTGGAGGATAGATGGAGAAATAGGAAAGGGACAAAAGTTAGGGAGGTGCTTAGAGTGAACTCTTTAAATGAAAAGGAAAAGGAGAAGGAGTACAAGAAGAAGCTGAGGGAGGAGTGGGAGGGAGTGAAGGATACAGTAGAGCTAGGTGTGGAGGAGGAATGGGGATGGTTCAAGGAAGGAGTTACAAAGTGTGCATAGATGGTGTGTGGAACAAGAAGGACAGGAGGAAATAGAAGGAAGGGTAGTGAGTGGTGGGATGAGGAAACAAAGAAGGTTGTAGAAGAGAAGAAGCGAGCTTTCACAGATTGGTTACAAAATAGGACGAGGGTGTCATATGAGAGGTACAAAGAAAAGAAAAGAGAAGTAAAGCAAAAGGTAAAGGAGGCAAAGAGGAGAGCAGATGTGAAGTGGAGTAAGAGTATGACAGAAACTTTTGAAAGTAATAAAAATATGTTTTGGAAAGAAATTAAGAGAGGAAGAGGAGGCGAATCAAGTAGAAAAGAAAAGGTAAAAGGTGCAGATGAAGAGATGATAATGGAAGAGAAGACAGTAAGGGGAAGATGGGCAGAATATTCTAAGGAGTTGCTAAATGTGAAGGAGGATAGGGAGGGAAAGATAGTTGCAGTGGGAAATGCTAGGAAAATGAGAGTGATAAGTGAGGAAAATGGAGGAGAAATAAGGAAGGATGAAGTGAAGGTAGTTGTTAAGAAGATGAAAGCAGGTAAGGCACCTGGTCTGGATGGATGCTATGCAGAATGTCTAATAAAAAAAAAAAAAAAAAAAAAAAAAAAAAGGAGGTACAATGATGGTGGACTGGCTGGTGAGGTTATTTAATGTTTGTTGAAGAGAGGGTAGAGTGCTGGAGGACTGGAGGAGTGCCTGTATAGTTCCTCTTTACAAGGGAAAAGGGGACAAGTGTGAATGTAGTAGTTTCAGAGGGATTAGCTTGTTAAGTGTAGTTGGGAAGGCTTATGGGAGGATCTTGATTGAGAGGATTAGGAGAGGAAGAGAGGGAGTAATTGGTGAGGAACAGTGTGGATTTAGGACAGGTAGAGGTTGTGTAGATCAGATCTTTGTGGTAAGAAAAATATGTGAAAAAGCTTTAGGAAAGGGGAAGGATGTTCTTTGGCTTTTATGAATCTGGAAAAGGCTTATGATAGGGTAGACAAAAAGACACTGTGGGAGGTTATGCAGATATATGGGATAGGAGGAAAGCTTCTAGGAGCTGTCAAGAGTTTTTATGAGAGTAGTAGAGCTTGTGTCAGGATTAGAAATGGAGAGAGTGAGTGGTTCGAGGTAAAGGTGGGACTTCGTCAAGGATGCGTTATGTCGCCCTGGCTGTTCAACTTATACATGGATGGGGTAGTGCGAGAGGTAAATGCAAGGATAGTGGGTCAGGGATTGGAGATGGTTAAAGAAAATGGAGAAAAGTGGGAGGTGAGCCAGCTGTTGTTTGCTGACGACATTGTGCTTGTGGCAGGATCGGAGGAGGGACTGAGGAAGTTGGTGAAAGAGTTTGGGAGAGTATGTGATAGAAGAAAGCTAAAGGTAAATGTGGGTAAAAGTAAGGTGATGAGATGTACAAGGGGTGAAAGTGGCAGTAGACTGGAAGTGAGCATTAAGGGAGAGCGACTGGAGGAAGTGGATAGTTTTAGATACTTGCTTGCCAATGTGGCAAGAAAAGGTGGAGTGAAGGTGGAGGTAGAATGTAGATTGAGAGAAGCGAGTAGATACCTTGGTGGATTAAAGAGTGTAATGAGGAATAGACATTTGGGAATGGATGCTAAGAGGAGACTGTATGAAGGAGTGATTGTGCCAACAGCACTGTATGGGGCAGAAACATTGAACATAAGAGAAGAAGAGAGAAGAAGTTTGAATGTGTTTGAGATGAGGTGTCTGAGAAGTATGATGGGGGTTACTAGGCTAGTCA
>NC_134814.1:34415392-34425392 GCF_046742065.1 Oratosquilla oratoria | reverse complement strand
ATGGGGTATGGAGAGAAATGAACAGAATGAAGATAGATGTTAATGGGCTTAGTGAGGTTAGGTAGCCAGGAGTTGGAGAGGTGAAAAATGAGCATGGAGTATTTGTATATTGTGGAGGAGAAGGAGCAGAAAAAGGTGTAGGAATAATGCTGAACAAAAATATTACTAGTACTATGAAGGGATTCTGGGCAGTGTCAGACAGAGTGCTCTTGGTAAAACTTAGGGGAAATCCTTTTGACATATGTTTAATACAGGTGTATGCTCCCACGGTAGAAGCAAAGGAAAGGATAGTAGATGATTTCTATGACAAGTTAGATCAAGCAATGGAACAATGTGGAAATCAAGAGGTTAAGATAGTTATGGATGATGTAAATGCAAAAGTGGGTTCAGGTGGTGAAGAAGAGGTTGTGGGGCCATTTGGGTTAGGAGAGAGATATGACAGGGGAGAAAAATGGATAAGCTGGTGCATAGAACATCAACAAATAGTAATGAATACGTGGTTTAGGCAACATCCGCGAAGGCTATGGACATGGAAGGCACCAGGAGATACAGCAAGAAATCAAATAGACTTTTTTACTATCAACAGAATATTTAGAAATGCAGTGATAAAGGTGAAAACATACCCAGGAGCAGATTGTAATAGTGATCATGTGCCAGTTGTTGCAGATATTAGAATAAAATTGAAGAAATTAAGAAAGGAGATGGGGAAACCGAGAAGAGAAGTAAGTGTGTTTGAGAAAGGACGAAGACTTGAAACAGAGGTATTTGGTTACAGTAGAAAATAAATATGAAGTGCTGCGAGAAGAAGGGGCTGTAAATGATCCGGGGTTTCAGTGGCAAAGGTTATGTGAAGCAATAGAAGAAGGAAATAAAAAGGTGCTTCCTGAAAATAGAAGGAGGAGGAAAAACAAATGGATAACAGAGGAAATATTCGAACTAGTGGATAAGAGAAGAGAAGCTAAAAATAGGGATAGAAATGAGTATAGAGAACTTAATAGACAAATCAAAAAGAAGTGTATAGGTGCCAAAGAGAGTTGGCTTGATGAACAATGTAGAGAAAATGAGGACCTTGAAAAAAGGGATTCTAAAATGATGTATGATAAGATTAGAGAAATTACCAAGAGAATGGGGGGGGGGGCAATCAAAGATAGAGAAGGAAAGGTTTTAATGGACGAGGAGGATATTAAACATAGATGGGAGGAGTATGTAAGGGACCTATTTGAGGACGACAGACAAGAAGGAGAAGAGAAAAATTATAGATATCTAGATGGGGAAGAAATAATGGAAGAGGAAGTGAAATTTGCAATGAAGAAAATGAAAAAAGGGAAAGCCATGGATGAGGATGGTGTGATGATTGAAATGTTAGAGGCATTAGGGGATTTTGCAATAAGAAAACTCACTAGTCTAATAAACGAAATTTACGAAAAGGGTACAATAACGGAACATATGTGTAACTCGATTTTTATACCACTACCAATGATAAACGGAACAATGGAATGTAGTAAACATCGCACAGTCAGTATCATGAGTCAAATAACCAAAATTATATTAAGGATAGTTTTAAATAGAATAAGAAATAAAGTGAGAGAACAAGTTTCATGGGAGCAATTTGGTTTCATAGAAGGGAAAGGAACAGCAAATGCAATTTTTATAATAAGAACGATTATGGAGAGGATGATAGAAAAACAACAAAATGTATATCTTTGCTTTGTTGACTACGAGAAGGCGTTTGATAGGGTAAGACATGAGGATTTGATAGATATTTTGGAAAGAGTGGATATAAATAGCAAAGACATGAGTATCATCAGAAATTTGTATTGGAAGCAAAGAGCAGCGGTGAGGGTACGGGGAGGAAGAACAGAATTTCAAGCTATAAAGAGGGGAGTGCGTCAAGGCTATGTTATGTCTCCAGATTTATTTAATTTATATGAGGAGATGATCCTTAGGGAATTAGAGGGAATGGAAGGGATTAAAAATTGGAGGATTTAATATAAATCATATCAGATATACTGATGACACGGTATTGGTGACTGACTCAGAAGATAGACTGCAACATCTATTGAATGTAACCGTAAGAGCTAGTGAGGAGAAAGGTTAAGATGTGAATATGGAGAAAACTAAAATACTAGTGGCCAGTAAAACAGATCCACCAAGAGTGCAAGTACAAATAGCAGGGAGAAGAATAGAACAGGTAACCAAATTTTCGTACCTGGGAAGTGTATTGACAAGATTGTAGATGTGAAAAGGAAATAAAATCAAGGATAGCGATAGCTAAAAGCACGTTTCAGAAAATGAAAGGGGTTTTAACAAACAAGAAAATGTCTACAGATATAAGGAGAAGAACAGTTAAAACATTTATATGGTCAACACTATTATATGGTTCGGAAGCGTGGACAATCAGCAAAAAATTGCAGGAAAACTTAGAAGCAGCAGAAATGTGGGTATGGAGACGAGTATTAAGAGTACCATGGACAGCGAAGAAAACAAATGAAGAGAGATATTGAGACAGATAGGGAATTGATGACAACAATAAGGAAAAGACAGTTGCGATTCTTAGGACTTATAATGAGGAAAGAAGGGTTGGAAGAGGTGGTGATGACGGGAATGGTGGAGGGAAGGAGAGCAAGAGGAAAGCAGAGGGAGAAGTATATGGACGGGCTGATGAGGGCGACGGGTAAACAACTCAAACCAGCACAGATGTTACAAGTAACTAGGGACCGTGAACGGTGGCGCTCCATGGTTGCCGAAGTCCAAGAGGATATGGCACGACGGTAAGGTAAGGTAAGAGGTTGTGTAGATCAGATCTTTGTGGTAAGACAGATATGTGAGAAAGCTATAGGAAAAGGAGAATGATGTTTTTTGGGCTTTTATGGATCTGGAAAAGGCTTATGATAGGGTAGACAGAAAGGCACTGTGGGAGGTTATGCAGATATACGGGATAGGAGGAAAGCTTCTGGGAGCTGTCAAGAGTTTTTATGAGAGTAGTAGAGCTTGTGTCAGGATTGGAAATGGAGAGAGTGAGTGGTTCGAGGTAAAGGTGGGACTTCGTCAAGGAAGCGTTATGTCGTCCTGGCTGTTCAACTTATACATGGATGGGGTGGTGCGAGAGGTAAATGCAAGGATAGTGGGTCAGGGATTGGAGATGGTTAAAGAAAATGGAGAAAAGTGGGAGGTGAGCCAGCTATTGTTTGCGGACGACACTGTGCTTGTGGCAGGATCGGAGGAGGGATTGAGGAAGTTGGTGGCAGAGTTTGGGAGAGTATGTGATAGAAGAAAGCTAAAGATAAATGTGGGTAAAAGTAAGGTGATGAGATGTACAAGGGGTAAAAGTGGCAGTAGACTGGAAGTGAGCATTAAGGGAGAGCGACTGGAGGAAGTGGATAGTTTTAGATACTTGGGTGCAAATGTGGCAGGAAAAGGTGGAGTGAAGGTGGAGGTAGAATATAGATTGGGAGAAGCAAGTAAATGCCTTGGTGGATTAAAGAGTGTAATGAGGAATAGACATTTGGGAATGGATGCTAAGAGGATTGTATGAAGGAGTGATTGTGCCAACAGCACTGTATGGGGCAGATACATTGAACATAAGAGAAGAAAAGAGAAGGAGTTTGAATGTGTTTTGAGATGAGGTGTCTGAGAAGTATGATGGGGGTTACCAGGCTAGATAGAGTGAGAAATGAGGAGGTGTGGAGAAGAACAGGGGTGGAAAAGGAGCTGGGATATAGGGTTGATGAAAGAATATTAGGATGGTTTGGACACATGGAAGGAATGAGTGAAGAAAGACTAGTAAAAGAGGTATGGAAGGCAGATGTGGAGGGAGTGAACATGAGGGGACGTCCTAGAATGAGGTGGATGGATGGGGTGAAGGGGGCTTTGGGGAAGAGGGGAATGTCTGTTGAGGAAGGACGGGAGAGGAAAGAAGACAGGGGTGAATGGAGAATGGTTGTATATGGATGATGTTGTGATTGCATGAGGTGGAATGGGCAGGGGGATGGGGGGTGAGGTAGTATGTGTGAGCAAAATTTGACGCAGCCCGAAGGGATTTCTCCCCGTTCTTTCCTTTTATGCAATGGGGAGACGGAGAGGGGGGTCGTCGGTTTAATGAAGCGTCCTTGCTGTGGATTTGTTGTGTCTTGCGAAACTGCTTCTGACCCAGGGCAGTGGACAAGGTGCAGGGATGACCCGTCATCCAGGAGGTGCTCAGATAAGAGGGATGGTGGAGGGGTGTGGAATGAATTCCGGGATGGAATGGGTGGAAATGATTTCATGCCTTTCCCTTTTTGGCTACCTCCCTTGTAAGTGGAAAAAGCCTTGGTATATATATATGTATATATATATGTATATATATATGTATATATATATATCGTATATACATATATTCTACTGTAGACATACGAGGTTGAGTCTAAAGACGATTCGCTGTTCATTATTTCATTGGTTGTTGCTTCGATACAACGCACAATATTTTCGTTTTCAGAATTGACATTTTTCAATAATTCTGTGATTGTTGCCGACGTTTCAGCATTTCTAAGTTCCATCTTCTGAGCGATCTGATGTGCAGGGTTTGTGATAGCCTTATATGTACTTCGAGCTGGGATCATTGGGTTCTCTGCGGGAAGAGGTCTCCTCTGATTGGCTGCTATGGGCTAGTAGGGAATACGGGTTACATGAGGTTTGGGAGACCTCTCCCAGTGCTTAGAGTGGATCTGCCTGAGCTCAGTCTCTTCATGGAGGGTAAGGCCTGCATGTCTTCGACCTGAATGTTGATGTTTGGATGGTTACTTTGTATGTATATGGCTTCCAGGAACAGCAGCCTACGGGGATCCGATTCCCTGTCTATGATTGTTGTATTGTTGTCTAGGTATTTTCTTGTTAATGGTTTGTTGTGGGAGGAGGTGTAGTGTGGCTTGATTTATCCGTTGGACAGGTGGTCTGTTAAGTGTCGTGTTAATATTGTTGTTGACATACCTATGTAGATGTGAGATCCACAAGTCTCACTATTGCATTTGTATTGGTATACAATGTCGTCTTCCTGTAATGGTGTTTTTGTAATAGTGTGTTGATTACGGATAATCATTTGGGCTGTTTTCTTGGTACTGTAGTAAATGATAAGTTGGATTTTCTTTTAGGGATCTGTAGTTTGTATGTTCTTGTTTATGATTTCTTAAGTATCTTTTTTCACCTGTCTTGTGTTCGGTGGGTATGTGATTCTTGTAGTATAATTTCATGGAGTTTCTGCTGTTATGTGTCGTGTTATCTTCTTTTGTGTACCAATTTCCTAGAATCTTCCTTGTAATGTGTGTCACATCTAAATTTACGTATCCATTGTTAACCAAAACCTAAGTTAGTCCCTACAGTTTCTGGTGTGTACTTCTCCATGTGGAGCAGTGTGAAAGGGCCCTCCTGACATATGTAACCAGTTCTTTGCCTGAGGATTGCGTTTCTATTCAGAGACTTAATGAGGGCGAGATAAAATCTAAGCCGGCGTTTCTTCTATTTATTAATAATGATCTGGTTAAATATAACAGGTTACAATTACATCCTTTGACCATAATACTCTAAGTGGGTAGATGCCTGTCTTCTGCCAGGTTTGCTACCTGGGCAGACCTGAGTCTGGCAGGCTCTCAACCTGGCCAGCTCTGGTGGTCTTGGCTATATAGGTGTCCGCTAATAAAGGGGGTTAATGGGTCGTCGTATGTGACACATGTTAGTTCACATATCTAGGCATTGGTGTTAGTTCTATACATGGGGGTTAGTTGTATGGTTGGTGGTTGTGGTTAGACATGATATGTGTATGTTAGCTTACGAGTAATATAATTGGGGTAGGTATTAGAAGGGGGTTCAATGGGTTTCTCTGGTGACTGTCACAGATCACTTGTGACTCGTAAAATTTGGCTGAATTATACATATACATAAACAACTGATTAACTAATATAACAATTAAATGTTTGAAGAAACTGAGTGGTTTGCGAGAGTATCACCAATTTGCGTAATTGAAGTTCGAAACTCTGAAGCTTCAAATACTAAGACTTGGAAACTCTGAAGCTTCAAAACCCCGAAACTTCGAAACTCAAACTCCGAAGCGCGAAGGGTAGAGGAAGTGATAATGACCAGAATGGACAGTCAAAATTCGACAAAGCTGGTGGAGGTCGGACTGCTGGAGCAAGATTACGGTCTAGCCGGCGTATCTGACATAAAATGGCGCCCAACGTGGGGCCTTCTTGTGCGTTATTCACACTCTGGCAGTAAAAACTTTTATCATAACCTTGAAAGTTAGTTACAGAAGTGTGAGAGCCATACCCGTGCAGGAATTGACGAGTGAGGCGGCAACCCTGGGGTATACGGATACTGAGGAAATCCGAGAGTACGTCCGAAAACGGCAACAGCAACTTCGGGATGACAGAGCAGAGGAACGGGAGTTCGAGAAACTAAAGTTGGAACACGAAAAGGAGAAGTTGGAACATGAAAAGGAGAAACGGCTGCATGAGAAGGAGATGCTACAGCTCAAACTTTCCCAACCTCAGACCGATGGTACCAGCTCGCCAGTTGTCAACCCTGTTGCCCAAACCCAGTTCTCTACACACCGGTTCAACATTCCAATGTATGAGGTAGGTCAAGCGATTGAGCCTTTTATTGACAGGTTCCAGATGGTGGCGACTACGTACAAATTGAATGAAGATTGAGTTTATGAACCTCTTCGACGGGAAGCCTCTCGACATCATCCACCGTCTTGACTCCTCAATGCGGGATGATGAAGGTATGAAGAAGGCATTACTTCTAGCTTATGGTAAGACACTGGAGGATAAGCGTGACCAATATCAGCGAGCTATGTTTTAGGACAAGGAGACGGTTGCCCAGTTCTGCGCTCGATTGAAGAGTTACTTGGACCATTGGATGGAAAAGGACGAGACTCCGCAAACTGTCGAGGGTCTGCTCCTGGTTCAGCCTGGCAAGGTAAATGGTGTCACCGCGGAAGACTTAAGGGACAACGGATCGACGGGATGTTGTGTCAAGGAGAGGCTAATAACGCCTGACAGTTACACCGGAAATTCTGTAACCGTGAGTCTTATCAACGGGACTCGGGTGAACTTAGCTACGGTTGAAGTGGTTAGTCCTTTCTACACCGGACGAGTCATCGCTGCAGTCATGGAGGAGGTGGTAGCAGACTTGGTTATTGGAAACATTCCTGGAGCCAAGAACTTTTGCTCACACGAAGCCACCACCCAAACCTGTGCACCGGCGGTTACCAGAGGAGCCGCCAGAGCAACCAACCAGGTAAAACCTCTGATACTTTCATCTGTTTCAGATCTTGCAAATAGTGAGGACGTAGTTGCCGAGCAAACGACCGATCCCACACTTGCCATGGTTTGTAAGAAGGTTCAAGAGGGACATTGCAGAACTTCTCGGGGAACGGAAACCAGATTCCTTAAGAAAAAGGAAAGACTTTATCGCAGTATGGTATATCCAAGCGGGGACTCGAGACTACAGTTCGTCGTTCCAGAGAAGTACCGCCTGACAGTGTTAGCTGGGTCATCATGCTGAACTAGGTGGACACATGGGAGTACAGAAAACTCAGGATAGAATTTAGTCTAAATTTTTCTGGCCTGGAATAGGCAGAGAGATAGTGAGGATGGTGAGGTCATGTGACGTATGTCAGAAGACTACAGATCGCGGCCGAGTGAAGCCTGCACCACTCGGACCATTGCCTCTGATCTCTGAGCCATTCCAGCGAGTGGCTGTGGACATCGTTGGACCTATCATCCCAAGGGCAGCTGACGGAGCCAAATACATCCTTACCTGCGTGGACTTTGCGACGAGATGGCCTGAAGCAGTACCCCTTCGCAATATTGAAACCATAACTGTCGCCGAAGCAATGTTCGAAATTTTTTGTTGCGTGGGCATTCCTAAGCAAGTGTTGTCCGACCGGGGAAGCCAGTTCACTTCAGTCATGATGGAAGAGTTGTTGAGGCTACTGGCTGTAAAAGGGCTCAGGACTACCCCTTACCACCCCATTTGCAACGGGCTCTGTGAGCGCTTCAATGGCACCCTCAAGAAGATGCTGAAGCGGATGGCAGCTTAGCAACCTAAGGAGTGGCCACGATTTATCGCCCTTCTACTATTCGCCTACCGCGAAGTACCCCAAGCTTCACTACAGTTCTCGCCATTTGAGTTAGTCTACGGCAGGTCAGTTCGTGGTCCTCTGCAAGTACTGCGAGAACTCTGGGACGAAGAAGAGCCTGACCCCGCAGTGAAGACAACTTATGCATATGTGATGGACTTGGCCGAACGACTACGTTAGAACTGTGACGTAGCAAAACAAGAGCTACTGAAAGCTAAGGAAGTTCAGAAGGCGTACTACGACAAGAAAACGAAGCTGAGGATACTCGAGGTAGGAGACCAGTGCGTCCTCCTTCTATCCACCGCGCACAACAAGTTGCTGTCGCAATGGCAAGGACCTTTTGAAGTAGTCAAACGTCTCAGTGACTTGAACTACTTGGTGTAAGTGGGATCAGACCAAAAGAGGTTCCACATCAATATGCTGAAGAAATATTACAGACCTCAAGTTACATGCTCGGCAGTTTGTCAAGAATGTTTGCTGAATAGGGGAGATCGTGTGCTATCACCTGAACAGTGCGAGTGTTTGCAGCTTGTCGAAGGCCAGTTTAAGCAGTCGCAGATGGTCTCTGCTGCCGTGGTTGTACCAGAGGTTGAGGAATTGACAGATTGCGCACCCCTTACCCCGGAAGCTATCCAAGGCGAAACGGTGGAGGATGTGCAAGTACCTCCGAGGCTTGGTCCAGAGCAGAAGAGACGCGTAAATTATATTATCCAGCGACATTCTGCAGTGTTCTCCGATAAGCCTGGAGTCGCCAAGGTGGACTGCCACGAAATACGGCTGACGAGCAGCGTACCAGTCAGATTGAAGCCATACCCGATACCCATTCGTATGCTGGATGCAGTCAAGAAGGAGATAGACAACATGGAAGCTGCAGGCATCATAGAAAAGTCATCGTCTCCCTACTGCAGTCCTATAGTCAATGTACGCAAGAAGGATGGAGGTGTACGAATCTGTGGAGATTACCGCGGAGTAAATGCAGTAACCCAGGTGGATGCAGAGCCAATGAGTGATCAGCAGGAAATATTTGCAAAGGCCGCCAACTCCAAAATCTTTTCAAAGATGGATTTGGCGAAAGGATTCTTCCAGATTCCGCTGGAGGAGAGAAGCAAACAGATCACGGCAGTCGCAACACCCAACGGACTTTACCAGTTCAAAGTACTACCTTCTGGACTTACCAACTCCCCAGCAGTTTTTTACCGTGCCATGCGACAAGTTCTGCACGGCATCCATGGAGTGGAAGCTTTTGTGGACGATATACTCACCCACTCTTCTACCTTAGAGGAACATCTGGAGATCCTGGAGAAGGTACTTAAGAGACTTAGTTCAGTGAATATTACAGTCAAGCCGTCCAAATGCGAACTTTTCCAACAGGAAGTACAGTTCCTGGGACATACCTTAGGCGAAGGACGATGTGGATGCCAGGATAATAAGATAATAAAGATCAAGAATGCATCTCGGCCGACCACGAAGAAACAGCTCCGATCGTATATGGGACTTGTGGGCTACTACCGCAGGTTCATTCCGAATTTTGTTGTCCTCGCCTTGCCACTCACAGAGCTTCTCAACAAGAATGCTCCTAACAAGTTGACACGGAGGCCTGAACAGGAGGAAGCGTTTACGACGCTTAAGAACCTCCTCTGCAAGGAGCCGATACTTCAACTACCGGACTTCAACCAGCATTTCATCCTCCGGACCGATGCGTCCCAAGAAGGCATTGGAGCTATCCTGATGCAAGAAAAGGATGGGGATATTTTTCCTGTTAGTTATCATAGTAGGAAGCTGAAGCCAGTGGAGTTGAACTATAGTACGGTGGAAAAGGAATTGCTTGCAGTTGTAGAGGGCATCAAAAAGTATTACTACTTCCTCTACGGAGATAAATTTATT
>NC_134814.1:34395392-34405392 GCF_046742065.1 Oratosquilla oratoria | reverse complement strand
AGCTTTGTTCGTGCTTGTTTATGCGCGGCTAGCATATGCTATCGGTTTAATTTTTTCGCTGTGTTGTTCCATCAGTACTGCGCCGAGTCCTTTGTAGGAAGCATCTGTACAGAGTGTGACAGGTTTTGAAAAGTTTGGAAATGCAAGTACAGGGGCTGTTGTGAGTGTTTGTTTTAGATTGTGGAAAGCTGTGTAGTGGTCAGGCGTCCAGTTAAAAGGAGTATCCTTTTTGAAAACGGCTGTTAATGGGGCTGCCATGTGAGCATAGACATCAATGAAACGTCTGTAGAAACCTGATAAACCTAGAAATGACTTTACGTGTTCGGTAGAGGTAGGGGGTGGAAAGTCTAGTACAGCCTTAACTTTGTCCTGAGAGGTGATGACACATTGAGAGTTTATGACGTGTCCTAGGAAACGTATTTCCTTTTTGAGGAAGAAACACTTCTTGAGTTTGAGCTTGAGACCTGCCGCAGCTAATCTTGAGAGGACAGTTTCGACTGTGGAAAAGTGCTCTGTAAGTGACTTTGAGGCAATGATTATGTCGTCCAAGTAAATAAAAACTGTTTTTCCTATGAGTCCTTCTAGGACTTTGTACATTAATCTCGTGAACACTGAGGGAGCAGAGACGAGTCCCATGGCCAACCTTCTGAAGTGGTAGTGGTCCGTGTTGGTACTAAAGGCTGTTAGTGGCTTTGAATCATCATCGAGAGGTATTTGGGAATACCCTGACATGAGGGCGAGAATTGAGAAAACACTTATGTTCACTTATGAATTAGAGGGAGATAATTCAAAATACGCTCACTAAGATGATTCAAACTTACATTCCTTTTAAGGACAGACGTCCCCCAAATCAGGCTCGCCCAAAGTGGCTCGACAAAGAAACAGAAAAGTATTGCTAAAAAGAGACAGGCTTATAAGAAATATAAGTGCTCGGGTGCATCTAATGACTATGAAACTTATGTATCAATACAGAGAGATTTAAAAAAGACAATAAAAAAAAGAAAACGACAATACGAAATGAACATCGCTGATAAATCCAAAGAGAATCCCAAAGAATTCTATAGTTACATTAGAGATAAAAAGGTTGTTAGGAATCACATTGGTCCACTATTATCTGCTGACGGTCAACTTGAATATTCAAATGAAGGAATGTACAATATCTTAAACAATTATTTTAGCTCGGTATTCGTAAACGAAACACCTCAAAGTGAATTCCAAACTGAATCCTGTGAAAAGTCTAGGGTAAATTACTCACTACGGTAAATATAACAAAAGAAAAAATTAAAAGGTGTATAGACAAACTCAAAGTTAATAAAACACCAGGGCCTGACGGTTGGCATCCAAGAATCTTAAAGGAAATGAAAAATGAGATTGTTGTTCCATTAGAAATTATTTTCAAAAAATCCATCATATCCGGAGATGTCCCAAGAGAATGGAAGCTAGCTAACGTTACTCCCATATTCAAAAAAGGTGACAAAAAGAAGCCAAATAACTATAGGCCTATAAGTTTGACTTCAATCGTTGGGAAAATAATGGAAACTATCATCAGAGATGCTATCGAACATCATTTAGAAAGTAACCGTTTGATAAATGATAGCCAGCATGGTTTCAGACTGAAACGTTCTTGCATGACTAACTTACTCGAATTCTACAACACAGTTATCTCGAATTATGACAAAAGAAACAATATAGATTTAATATATCTAGACTTTGCAAAAGCTTTTGATACCGTTCCACACGAAAGACTACTTACTAAATTAGCTTTACACGGAATAAGTGGTAGCCTATTAGGTTGGACTAGTAATTGGTTGAATGGTCGAAAACAGAGTTGTTTTAAATGGAAAAACTTCTAGATGGAAAAATGTTACAAGTGGAGTTCCTCAGGGTTCCGTTCTTGGGCCACTTCTATTCATAGTATATATAAATGATATAGACCATGGACTAAAATCTACTGTTTTCAAATTTGCTGATGATACAAAACTGTGCGGAGTGGCAAATGATCACTCAAACCAATTACATATTCAAGAAGATTTAGATAGATTACAGCAATGGTCTGAGAAGTGGCTAATGAAATTTAACACAAGTAAATGCAAGGTAATGCACATAAGTAAAAATAACAGTAAGTACGATTACAAGTTATTTGGAAATTCGTTAACAAAAGTGGATAGTGAAAAAGATCTCGGCATAATTATCAGTAACGATCTCAAATCATCCAAGCAGTGTATTTCAGCCTCTGAGAAAGCAAATAAGCTTCTGGGACTGATTGCGCGATCTTTTGATTTCAAAAGTCCATCACTCATTAACAAGCTATATAAATCGTTAGTTCGTCCACATTTGGAATATGCTGTTTCCGTATGGTCACCGAATATCATTAAAGACATTGACAGACTGGAAAATGTACAACGGCGAGCCACAAAACTGATTCCAAATATCAAAAATAAATCATACGAAAATCGACTAAAACATATGAATCTGTTTTCCCTAAAAAGGCGTAGACTCAGAGATGACTTGATACAGGTCTTTAAGATTTTAAAGGGAATTGACAACATCATAAGTGACAAAATTTTCAAATTGAATGAGAATCAGACAAGAAACAGTGGTCTCAAACTGTCCTGAAATAGATTCAATTTGGAAGTAGGTAGGAACAACTTTGCCAATCGTGTAGTTAATGAATGGAATAAACTTCCTGCACAGGTAGTGCAATGTAGTTCAGTTCGAAGCTTTAAAAATCATTTAGATAAACACCTAAGCAAAATGCTGTAATGATTATAATTTATTTTATATTATTTGTTTTTGTTTTGTTATCATTTGTCTTTGATTTTTATTTATTATTAGTTACATGTCAATTTATTATTATTTACTATTTACCTGTTTTTTTATTATCTAACTATTCCTATGCATTTATCTATGTATTTTATTTGTTATTTACATTATTATAGTTTTTATTTATCACTCATTAACAAACTATATAAATCGTTAGTTCGTCCACATTTGGAATATGCTGTTTACGTATGGTCACCGAATATCATTAAAGACATTGACAGACTGGAAAATGTACAACGGCGAGCCACAAAACTGATTCCAAATATCAAAAATAAATCATACGAAAATCGACTAAAACATATGAATCTGTTTTCCCTAAAAAGGCGTAGACTCAGAGATGACTTGATACAGGTCTTTAAGATTTTAAAGGGAATTGACAACATCATAAGTGACAAAATTTTCAAATTGAATGAGAATCAGACAAGAAACAGTGGTCTCAAACTGTCCTGAAATAGATTCAATTTGGAAGTAGGTAGGAACAACTTTGCCAATCGTGTAGTTAATGAATGGAATAAACTTCCTGCACAGGTAGTGCAATGTAGTTCAGTTCGAAGCTTTAAGAATCATTTAGATAAACACCTAAGCAAAATGCTGTAATGATTATAATTTATTTTATATTATTTGTTTTTGTTTTGTTATCATTTGTCTTTGATTTTTATTTATTATTAGTTACATGTCAATTTATTATTATTTACTATTTACCTGTTTTTTTATTATCTAACTATTCCTATGCATTTATCTATGTATTTTATTTGTTATTTACATTATTATAGTTTTTATTTATTATTTCATTGTTAATATGATTTTTTTCACATCCGACCTAGATATGGACCAAAAGGTCTCCTGTCGGCATGCTCCGCCTTTGTAATCCTTTGTAATGAGGTATCGGGTATCTTTCAGCAATAGTGAGTTTATTTAGCTCACGAACGTCTACAACTGGTCGGAATGATCCATCGTGTTATGGAACAACGAAGGGAGGGAAATTCCAAGGGGATAGACTTGGTTCTATGATGTCTTGGGCGAGCATGTCTTCAATGATGTTGTTAACAATGTTTCGTTTACTATGTGGCAGACGGTATACTGGTATGTACAGTGGTTTTGCATGCTGTCGAAGTTGTATGTGATGTTCTGTTATGTTTGTGAGACCTGGTGGCTCACCTGTGAGTGCTATGGCGTGCCTGTACGTGTTCATGAGCGTAAGATCTGTTTGTGCTTCTGTAAATTCTATGTTGTTTATAAGATCTGCTTGGATGGGTTGCTGCGTGTTCTGTTCTCCGGTGTTGATGGTGCATATGTTTTGTATGTTGTCTTGCTCGATTATCTGTACTGGAGCTGGGTATATGGTAAAATCACAAATGTTTGTACCTTTGTTAAGGTGGAGAGGTGCATTTGTGTAGTTCGCCATTATTATGGTTGTATGTGCTTTATAAGATGTGTTTGATATAGCGGATAGGAAAGAAACACCAGATACGCGGCAAATGTTCGCGATGCAGAGGACATCTGAGTTTGGAGCTTGAAAGACATGAACTTTAAGCTTTATGTACTCGCGGGGGATACAGTGTTTTGTCACTGATTACGACTGCGTGAGGTTTCGTGAGAGTGATTTGCACGACGATTGTGTATTCTAATGTGAGCTCAGGGATGTTTGTGGAGATGTGTTTCTTTTGTTTGCGAGCCGATTTTGACCTATGTGATGACAGTCTGCGTCTGTTCCGTGTGTGTGTCGAGGTACCTCGGTGAGTGGTGGAAGTGGGCGCGTCTGCTGCGAGTGTCACTTGTACGTTTTCTTCAATGTTTATTTCACCTGTTGTTGCATGATGATGCTCGGCCACGTGAATGTTTGTGACATACGTGTTTGGTGTTTGGGCATGCGTGTCGGCTGTGTTCAGAGAAGGTAAGAAGTAGTTATTGTAAGCAATAACGTGTTTATCAGGATTGCCTTGCATCCATGTCAATCCTATAAGAATGTCTGCAGGAAATATTACTTCAGCCACGTATACTGTCGTAGTAATGGGAGGGCAGTTTCCATGCAGGGAGATGTCTGAGTCGATCTTGCCAATGATGGGGAAGGGGACTCCGTCTACGTTAGCTAACGCTATATCCGTGGGTTCTAGAATCGTTACCCTACGGTGTCTGAAACTTAACTGGTCGAAAACAAGTTTTGACATGACGTTTACGGGAGAGCCTGTGTCCAGAAAGTGTACTTGCGTGTGTTGACAGTGACTTGAAGTGTCATAGAAGATGGGGATGGTCAAGAGGCTGTCATCGTGAGTACCGGTAAGGGGGGGGGGAGTGACTGGGTCTCGTGAAGTCGTGTATATGGGTCACCGTGAGACGATAGTCATATCGTGTTTTGTTTGTTTGTGTTGCCGCTAGTCGGGTGTTGGGGAGACGCCTATGAAGTGTGGTTTTGAGATTTCAGAACACGACATTGGTTTGTGTCATGGAAGGATGGGCCGTGGTATTGGCAGTAGTTTGTCGGTTGTCTGTAATAGCACCTACTTGTGCTATGTCCCGGTTTGTTGCAGATAGTGAAAAAAAAAAGAATTCTTGAGTGATCGCTTATGTGACCGTGTGCGTAACCTTTGTCTACCTCTGGTGTGGTTAACTTGTGAGATTTGTGCTACTGAGGTTGTCTGTGTGATGGGGACGATTTGTTGATGGATCTGTGTTTTTGCCGTAGTTGTGTCTGAAAACTTCCTAGAGAAATCTACGAGTGTTGTGTCTGGAGCGAAAGGAATGGTGGCTATTTTCTGCAGTGTTCCTGGGTTAACTTACGCTATCAGTCTAAGGTAACCAAAGAGTGCGAGTACGTTATCTAAGCTAACTGTGTCGTTTTTAACCCAGGGGGATGATGTGAGTGCGTCTCTGAGTTCCTGCTTGAAATCGCTTGCGATTTTGACTGCTCATTCCTTGGTGGTGTAAGGGCCTATGTTAAAGGTCTTAACGAGTGTGTATAGGGGAGAGAGAGAGCCTAATTGTTCGTATGCAGCGAATGATTTCCTGTACTGTTTTACGAACTGGTCAAATGTTTGTATTTGATTGAATGCGTCTGACTGTACAATGCCACTGGCTAAGGTGTCATTAAAGTCGATTCGTGATTTGAGAACCGCGATCTTTGTCTTGTCGTCCTTGACTTGTGTACGCCGTATTTCTGAATTTACGTCATCTAATAGAATATGAATGGCAATGTTGGTTCCGTCAAACTTCGGAAGAGTATTGTTATGCTTACTAAGTTGGAGTAGATTTGTAGCAGAGCGTTGTATTTCTGGTTGGTTGACTGTGGAATCTGTGTTATGGCTGAGTGTGGACTCTGTGTTATTTTTGTTTGGGGTTGCCATCTTGGAATGTATGTTATAAGAGCGTGATATTTTGGGTTGTGAATTGGTCATGCAACTTTCGTACTTTAAAAATAAAAATAAAATAATTTGAAAAATAAGGCTTGAAAAAATATGAAAAAATCACATAAATACCTTAATTTTGGAACTCACACACGCTACTGACAGAGCTAGAGGTAGCCCAAAAATTTAAGCATTTACTTACAGACCGATAGATATGGTGCGATGGTGAAGTGGTCTCGTAGAGGTGGGTGAATGACCAATGAATTAGTGTGATGGTGCAGAATATCTCTAATTGTATAGAAAAAAGTGTAGGGAAGTGGGGATAGGGGTGAGTAGTTCATTTGTGGAAATTTTTAATAGTTCAATGTATCGACCCGAATTTGCAGACGTGGTGGAGCGATACTTCCGTTGGAGAATGGTTGGTCGAGGAATTTGACGGCGTCCTAGATTTGAGATTCTGTACGATGTGCTGGGCTGGCTCACAGCGAGGTAGATGGACTTGTCTCGTTCCAGGTGGTCCTGGGGTTGTGTTGACTCCGGCTGCTGGATTTGCTGGGCGAGTTGATAGATTCTGTCATCTTTCACTAGGTTGGGCGCACTGCGAAGTTGATGGCTTGTGGGCTTTTGTCCGCTTTCGCTGGGTTGGGTACACAGCGAGGTTGATGGCTTGTCTTCTTGTGCTGGTTGAGTTTTCTTTGGATGTGGATCCCACTTGTGCCTCCAGATATGTAGAACTTGTGTAGCAAAGTCAGCAACATATATCTTGGTGATGGTAGCGGTATGTGGCTTTGCGGTGCGTGGCTTTGGCGAGCGGCGTGGATAGCGAACGCATGGAGGCGATCTCAAACAGCCGGGGGTTTTCTGATCTTTATTTGTGTAGAGAATCCCGCTCTCACAGAAAGTATAAACCTATATATACATGGGCTCGTGGCAACGTTGCCGACGAGGCACTAGTATACATAACGCTGTTTAACAGCGAAATTATACATTTAAATGACCTTTACATGGTTTATACAATTAAGGAGAAGATGATACATAGTTGTGTGATATTGTACAATGGTGTTCGAACTTGGACAGGAGAAAATTGCTTCAAGGGAAATTTATTGTGAAATTACAATAACATTGGTTAGCAAGGTATCAGAGGTGCTGCACAGCTGCGCTTTTCTTGAGAGGTCATGACCCAGAATAACAACAGAAACTTGACCGTGGCTTGATCCTTGCGTTTCTAGTGAGGTCAAGAATACCACCTCGCTCCTAAAGCGTGGTGCAGCGAGATGTATAGCATATTCTGTGTATATGTGCGAGAGCCGATAGATGACGTGTAGAGGCGGTAGATGTGGTAAGGTAGATAGGTAGATTGCGGCAGTAGATTACGCTGTCTAAAAGCTCTAGTTGTCCAACACACACGCACACACACACACACACACACACACACACACACACACACACACACACACACACACACACACACACACACACACACACACACACACACACACACACACACACACACACACACATGGTGGCGCGATTGGTAGAGCCTCCGACTGTCACTACGGCGGCCCGGGTTTGAATCGAATCCTGCCCAGGGCTGAAATATTTTAGTATCGCTGTGCTTTAAGTCGTTACTCCAACTCTCGTGGACGAGGAGTTGTGTGTGTGTGTGCGTGTGAGGTCACAGCATTACTCATGGATCGATCATACGAGCTCTGAGCTCTCTTCCGGGAGGGAAATTCCTGTCGACCACGAGTCCAACGCGTGATCCGAAGACCATGGTGAATACACACACACACACACACACACACACACACACACACACACACACACACACACACACACACACACACACACACACACACACACACACACACACACACACACACACACACACACACACACACACAGCCGGAAAGCGTTGAATGCTCATTATCACACGTGGGTATTCCTGAGGGACTTGAAACCATATGGGTTAGATTGACCTCTCCCCTCCACCCTCGCCACACAGCCTCCATCTTTATGTGTGTAATGTACCACCCCCCACGAAATCCCTCGGCCGATGCTTTGGTGGAACACACTGTTAATACGCCATACAGTCTCAGGGCGAAATACCCCGTTTCTAAGTTGGTTCTATGTAGGGATTTCAATGAGTTAAACACCAGCGATAGTCAAGATTATCTACATATATCACAACTCGTCAACTTCCTCACACACGGTTTCAACACGCTTGACCTCATTCTAAGTGACATGAGTAAAGTGTACCTTCCCCACATTTATCTTCAGCCAGGTGTTGGTGCTGAAGAGGTCCCGTCGCTGTGGTAGGGTCCTTCTGATTTTGGTTCATGCTATCGTCTCCCTGTCTAGTCGGAGGATCTTAGCCACCCGGGAAGTCACAATCTTTTGAACCCTGGAGGCCAGAGGTACCAGCCGAGTCTCACTTTGTATAGTGGACATACTGGTTGATCGAGGTGCCCCGAGCATGGTCCTCATGGCCTGGTTCTGAATGCACTCGATCCTCCTTTGTTGGGTGGGTGACAGGGAGATCAGCACGACAGTGCTGTAATCAACCAGCGAGCGGACAGCCTGTATGTAGAACAGGCGCAGCACGTCATGTGAGGCTCCAGAGTGTGTCCTTGTCATCGTCCTAATGACATTAATTCTCCTCCTCGTCCTCTCCCTTAGATAGGTGACCTGGGTGTTGGAGGATAAGCCTTGATCAACCCATACTCCCAGGCAATGGTACGAGCTGGTCCAAGCTAGCTGGATACCCTGAATGTGGAGGTGGGTGTCCGGGGTGGTGGACTTAAACATCAAAGCCTTGGACTTCTCAGCTGAGATCTTGAGGTCCTATTCTCCACACTTGCCGGAGATAAGATCAAGGGCCTCTTGCGCTCTGGCTATCTTATTGCCTCGGGTTCTGCACGAAACAACGAGGACTAGTCGTCGGCATAGCTGAGAAGCGCCGTGCCACCCCGAGAGGGTAGGCTCACCGAATGTTCTATCAGAAGTTTGAAGAGGACGAGGCTGACAACTCCACTGTACGGAGTGCCGTTGTCTAGTTCCCGATAGGCTGAAAGGTGGCCTTGGAACCTGACCCGGGCGCGTCTGTGAAACAGGTAGTCCTCTATCCTGGAGAGGAGTCGTCACTGGATACCCCGCTGTACCAGCGCATCTAGGATGGCGTGCGCACTGGCTAATTCGAGCAATTTTTCCAGGTCGAGGAAAATGGTCACGGCAGGGCGGTTGTCTACGTGACTCAGGAGGGTCATGATGCTGTCGGCCGTCCCTACGCCCTTGGAGAATCCAAAGATGTGTGGGTGGAAGGGGGTCTAACGCCACATGAGACTGGTGAGTACCATACGCTCCGCTGTCTTGGCCGTGCAACTCAGCAGGGAGATGGGACGTGGTTTGGAGGGCTCCCTGGGCCTAGGGATAGGCTGGATGTCCGCTCGTTTCCAGGCAGTTGGGAGACATTCTACTAACCACGAATGGTTGACCATGTCCAGTAGTACTGCCTCCCCGGCAGGCCCCGCCTGAGCTAGCATAAAGTAGGTCACGCCATCCGCTCCTGTAGCCGTGTCTCGACCTTTCTTGGCCCCGGGGCAGTTCTTTTGGCGTGAAAGGTACATCGGTGACGTCAGGTGCTGCTCGCGCCATACCGACGGCCTGCTATCGTGCCGGCCTGAGCTGCTGTTGGAGGTTCTACATCTGTGCGGGAAACGGAAAATTGGCGCACTGTGCGGTAAACATAACCGCCAGTCGTTCTGTTTCCTGTTGTGGCTCTGGGTGTGAGGCAGGACGAGGGGTGCGTTTCCCGGAATCTGTCCTCAACTTAGCCC
>NC_134814.1:34370392-34380392 GCF_046742065.1 Oratosquilla oratoria | reverse complement strand
TGAATACAAGGGACAGTCTCCTGCTGAATCACTATATGTTAGCAAGTCTAGAACTTGTGAAAATGGCATTGGTGGTTAGGAATTAATGTACATACATACATATACCAAGGCTTTTTCCCCCTTACATGGGGGGTAGCCAAAAATAAAAAGGCATAAAATCATTACCACCCATTCCATCCCTGAATACACTCCACACCCCTCCACCCTCCCTCTTATCTTAGCACCTCCTGAATGACGAGTCATCCCTGCACCTTATCCACTGCCCTGGGTCAGAAGCAGTGTCGCAAGACACAGCACATCCACAGCAAGGCCGATTTAAAATTGCTGCAGAAACAGGTCCCTCGCAAAACAGCGAGAATGAATAGTGTCACAACTTTAAATGTAATACTCACCGAAGCAAAACATATTCTGAATATTAAGTAAGGTAAAGCAAATATATATCAATATTCAATAACAAAAGGGAAGGGTAGGAGATAGCGGAGAGTAGATTCGGTAGACTTACCGTAAATATATATATATATATATATATATATATATACATATATATATATATATATCTATGTATATATATACAGTATATATATATATACATATATATATATATATACATACAGTATATACATATATATATACATATATATATATATATATATCTTAAAACCACGAGGAAATCGAAGATCGGAATACTGAACGTTTTCGTCTATTTAAGACATTTTCAAATGTCTTTCAAAATGTCTTAAGATAGACGAAAACGTTCAGTATTCCGATCTTTGATTTCCTCGTAGTTTCAAGCAAAATATCTTTATTCACGTGCTTTTATGCGATTACTGTTGCATATATATATATATATATATATATATATATATATAGATATATATAGATATGTATATATATACATACATACATATATATATATATATATATATATATGTATGTATGTATATATATGTGTACCCCTGTAGTCCAACCCATATCATAGCGAATAAAATCGTGAAAAGTAATCCAATTCGTTTTATGTTACAGATTCCAGTAGAGAAGAGGATAACAACAAAAGAAAAGAACAGCCAGCACTAAAAATGCCTTGGACAACTGAACAAAAAACATTTTGCGTTGAGACCAATTTTGAGACGAAATCGTTCAAATCAGTTCAAGCAAGATTCCGAAGGGAGTTTACCTTTAACGATTATCCAGATAAAAGTCAGATTTACCGATGGGTGAATAAGTTCAGGAGATCAGGAAGTGTGCAAAAACTGAGCTGAAAATGTTGCTGCTGTCTATCCGACGTCTATCCGACGTCGGAGCCAAGAGCTAGACATTGCACGGGAATCAGTTAGACGGATACTGAAAAAGGACCTTCACCTGTATGCATACAGAATTCAGATCAAACAGAAGTAGACGCAGGCAGATAAGGACAAAAGAGTCGTTATGTGTCAATGGTTTTGTGGCAAAATTGATGTGGATCCCGACTTTCTTGATGATGTGTGGTTCTCAGATGAGGCACATTTTCTTCTGTCTGGCCACGTGAACAGTAAAAACTGTATTTTCTGGGGCACAGCACCACCAGAGGATGTTCTTGAGCGTCCATTACACTTATTTAAATGCACTGCCTGGGTGGCCATGTCAAAGCATGGCATCATTGATCCTTTTTGGTTTGAGGACTAACCGGAAAGGTCCGTCACGGTCAACACAGACCGTTACATCAAAATCCTGAGGAAGTTCTGGACAACACTCGGGTGGGCCCCGCACTCACCTGACCTTAACCAGCCAGATTTCTATCTGTGGGGTTATTTGAAAGACCATGTCTATGAGAACAACCCCCAGACAATCATGGACTTGAAAGCTGCAATAACAACAAGGATCAGAGAGATTCCAGGGGCAGAGTGTGTCGGCGTGGTGAATAATTTTACACGGCGCATTCAGGAGTGCCTCCGTCAACGCGGTAGACATTTGGAGCTTGCATTTGAACGTCGCTGACATGTGAACCACCAAACTGAAATAACTCAAATTCTCTGAACTTAATTGTTATTATCTTACATTGATGTGTACAAAAATTAATACAATCCATTTACATTTGTATTAGTTGTGGGTACTTTTATGAGTTGCATTCATTTTGGGTCACCCTGTATATATATATGTATATATATATATATATATATATATATATATGTACATATGTGTATATATATGTATATATATACATATATATGTATATATACGTATATATATGTATATATATATATGTATATGCATATATATGTATATATATGTATACATATATATGTATATATATACATATATATATATATATATATATATGTGTGTGTGTGTGTGTGTGTGTGTGTGTGTGTGTGTGTGTGTGTGTGTGTGTGTGTGTGTGTGTGTGTGTGTGTGTGTGTGTGTGTGTGTGTGTGTGTGTGTGTGTGTGTGTGTGTGTGTGTGTGTGTGTGTGTGTGTGTGTGTGTGTGTGTGTGTGTGGGGGTGGGTGGGTGGGTGTATTCACTTGGTCTTTGGATCACGTGTTGGACTCGTGATCGACAGCTATTTCCCTCCTGGAAGAGAGCTCAGAGCTCGTAGGTCCGATCTATGGGTAATGCTATGACCTTGCACACACACACCCCCAACTCCCCGCCCACGAGAGTTGGAGTAACACCCCTCAGCGCTGCGATACTGATATTATTTCAGCCCCGGGCGAGAGTCGAACCCAGACCTTCGTAGTGGCAGGCCAGAGCTCTAACCACAGCGCCATGAGAGGTGTGTGTGTGTGTGTGTGTGTGTGTTTGTGTGTGTGTGTGTGTGTGTGTATGTATATATATACATATGTATATATATATATATACATATATATATATATTTTGGAAGTAGGCCGTTATTAATGCATGCGTTGTTAAAGTCAACAGCTGAGATAGCATTATTCTGTTTATAGAATATCTTTTCTATGTTACGCACTAATATGCGGTCGTCTGGATGCAGATTTCCGAGTAGGATACTGAAGTCCATGGTGTTTTCCTCTAGACGTCTTTCGGCTCTAATTAGCCATCTTCAGGAGGTGTTGTCTGGTGCTACTATGTCTTCAGCCTACAAGGATGACGAGAAAGCCATCAAAAATATAATTTATAAGAATGTCACACCCACCGACCCTTCTTCAAAAATCGACCTCGTCATCTACTACAAAACAAGAAGGACATCCAAGTTAGTTGTCAAGAATAGCTGCCTCCCTAAGACAAGTGAAATACAGGAGGTGAACGTCGTGTACCAACATACCTACTCGAGTGGTGACTGCAGTCGCCTAAATTCTCGGTACATTGGCGTCACCACTACAGCACTGTCTAAGAGAATTTCAGCACATCTGCAGGACGGCGCCATAAGAAGACACTACTTGTACGAGCATGGACTAACACTTAAGAGACACCATATGGAAGGCACCACCGCCATCATTGAAAGAAATAATGACACCAGAAGACTAAAGATGACAGAAGCGGTGCTAATTTACAATCAAAAACCCGCTATTAATATACAACAGCAACCTGAAACGTCGTTACCAACGAGAAGACAGAGGATGCACCCCGCGCGCTGATTGGCGGGCGGACGTTTGGGCACTCCGCTCTCCGCCGATATATACCGCCACACGATCAAACCGCGTCATTCTCTGTCAACAATTCAACCAGACAACACCTCCTGAAGATGGCTAATTAGAGCCGAAAGACGTCTAGAGGAAAACACCATGGACTTCAGTATCCTACTCGGAAATCTGCATCCAGACGACCGCATATTAGTGCGTAACATAGAAAAGATATTCTATAAACAGAATAATGCTATCTCAGCTGTTGACTTTAACAACGCATGCATTATTAACGGCCTACTTCCAAAATATACTTTTCGTCGCTCGGCCAACAGCAGAAGAGTAACCCCTGAGGAAAGATTAGCGTTCCTCAAGGAAGAGCTCAAGGAAAAGCAATTCCTCCTCGCCACGCTGAGGAGTGAGTTAGCTCTACTGCATCAACAATGGGATGATAAGAATGTTCCTGACGACCTACGGACATCTATCAACACTGTCCTCCAAGATCTCTCTGCAACGCATCTTGCTAAAGTCAAGCGGCGCACCGGCCGCAAACTTTCTGCCCTATATGGTGGGCCACTCGAACTTCCGACAAGATTCGACCACTTCCTCAACCTGAGCAGCTTCACTCTTACTGAAAAACAGAAGGAGTTTCTAAACCTCGGTCTCAATTGCCACTACATGAGCAGAGAGAAACCACTAAACAAGCGCATCGAACTGGAGATTCTGCTAGACGACATTCAACACCTGGAAAATGAGAAGAAAGTCACTACATCACCAGACTTGCAAGCAGAAATCATCCGCGAGGCAAACATCACAAGAGGACATAATCGCAGTTCCCTCCTTACACCCGAATTGAGGGCTGCTGCCCTAGAACTTAAGAATAACGACCAGATCGTGATCCGCAGAGCAGACAAATCCTCAACTTTCGTTATTCTCAACAAAGAGGACTACCTTTCCAAAATGGCTTCCATCCTGAACGACACCACCAAATTCAAAAGAATTTCCAGAAACCCCACCAATGACATCAAGACAAAACTCAACCGCTTAATTCGGGAAAACAACAACTCTAGCACAACAAAGCTCCCCTTGATAGAAGGTGACCATAAGCTTGGTTATGCTTACGGAAATGTGAAGACCCACAAGAATGGACATCCCCTTCGCCCAATCATCAGCCAGACGCCATCAGTCACCTACAAGCTCGCTAAGCGCCTCAACGCACTATTATCTCCGTTTGTCCCTGCCTCCTTCAGCCTGAAGTCTTCAGAAGAATTTCTCGATATCCTGAAGACAGCCCGACCTTCCAACATAATGGCATCGATGGATGTTGAAAGTCTTTTTACGAACATTTCTACTGACGAAACTATAGACTTCATATGCCAACGCTTGTACCACCCGGAACAGAAAATCGCAATTCCAGAGAACACACTTCGCCTGCTATTACAGGCATGCACCAAAGAAGTTCCCTTCTACGGGCCCGATGGCAACATGTAAGTGCAATGTGACGGCGTTGCCATGGGATCACCTCTGGGAGTGCTCTTCGCCAACTTTTATATGGGTCATATTGAAGAAGAGATATTCTGGCAGCAGCACCATCCAAAACCAGAAATCTACGCAAGATACGTGGACGATATTTTCATCAGTAGCAACACAGAAGAAGAAGAAGTGAACTTAATTTCCAAGTTCAAAACAAATTCCTGTCTCAACTTCACCCACGAGATAGAACAACACAGCAAGCTCCCTTTCCTCGACATTTTGGTCCGTCGTGAAGCCGCTTCCTTTTCTACGGAAGTTTATACCAAATCCACCAATCTCGGATTTTGCCTTAACGGTGCAAGCGAGTGTCCTGAGCGGTATCGACGCAGCGTCATCAACGCCTTCGTCAAAAGAGCCCTCACCCACTGCTCAACATGGACCGCCACCAACGCAGAGCTCAAGAGAATAACCCAGCTTCTCAGCAACAACAATTACCCCATCCAAGAAATAGATAGTGTTATCCGGCATCGACTGAACACCTTTATGCACCAACAAGAACAACAGACAGTTACACAAAACATAAAACTCTTTTACAGTGCTACTATGTCTTCAGCCTACAAGGATGACGAGAAAGCCATCAAAAATATAATTTATAAGAATGTCACACCCACCGACCCTTCTTCAAAAATCGACCTCGTCATCTACTACAAAGCAAGAAGGACATCCAAGTTAGTTGTCAAGAATAGCTGCCTCCCTAAGACAAGTGAAATACAGGAGGTGAACGTCGTGTACCAACATACTTGCTCGAGTGGTGACTGCAGTCGCCTAAATTCTCGGTACATTGGCGTCACCACTACAACACTGTCTAAGAGAATTTCAGCACATCTGCAGGACGGCGCCATAAGAAGACACTACTTGTACGAGCATGGACTAACACTTAAGAGACACCATATGGAAGGCACCACCGCCATCATTGAAAGAAATAATGACACCAGAAGACTAAAGATGACAGAAGCGGTGCTAATTTACAATCAAAAACCCGCTATTAATATACAACAGCAACCTGAAACGTCGTTACCAACGAGAAGACAGAGGATGCACCCCGCGCGCTGATTGGCGGGCGGACGTTTGGGCACTCCGCTCTCCGCCGATATATACCGCCACACGATCAAACCGCGTCATTCTCTGTCAACAATTCAACCAGACAACACCTCCTGAAGATGGCTAATTAGAGCCGAAAGACGTCTAGAGGAAAACACCATGGACTTCAGTATCCTACTCGGAAATCTGCATCCAGACGACCACATATTAGTGCGTAACATAGAAAATATATATATATATATATATATATATATATATATATATATATATATATATATATATATATATTACAGGTGAAAAATGTAATCACACATTTGTCAATAACGTAGAAACCACTGTTGGAGTAGAAAAGACTGGAAACGGGGAATCTATATATTTCGATTGCAAACTGCAATCCTCTTCAGTAGATACAAATAAGAGAGAGGGCGTACTGTTTAAGTAGCACCCTTAACAAAAGAAAGGGGAACATGGGAAGATATCTCTACCCTCTTCTCACTCCGTATGTGAGGTCAGGAGGCAAATGAGCTTTCACTAGGTTGGAGATGAAGAGTCCGGACATTATGTCCGGGGACCATTACCCCTTTGAAATATTCATGTTGGGCTGAAATTCAATGATCGTAGATTCTACCATTTTTCTCCTGAACTCACATCTGGATTTATAAATAAGCTCAGCTCTGTCCCAATCTAAACAATGTTTAAATTGCTTAACATGTTGGAACACAGCTGAGCTATCTTGTGCATATTTAATGGAACGTTTATGTTCAATCATCCTGGTATTCAAATCCCTTCCAGTCTGTCCGATGTAAACTAAGTCACAACCTTTACACGGAATCGAATAAACCCCTTGGCTCTGTTCTTCTTTTAACCTTTGATGGACATTTACCACCTTTTTATTAATGGTGTTAGGGTAATAATTAATCAAATTTAATTTGTCTTTGTGAAGAAACTTGGTCGAGGGAATGAATGATTCAGAAAAGGGAACGATTAAAGAGCTCTTACCCAATGAAAAATTAGAGGAAGTGGGGGTGGTGTTGAAAAAATTGGATCTCGCTCGGCTGAGGGCTTTGACCAAGAACCAATCCGGGTAAGCTAAATTACTAAGTTGAGATTTTATAATGTTAAATTCTCCTTCAAGAAACTGGGGGCTGCAAATTCTAAGAGCTCGAAGGAATAATCCTGAAGCGACGCTACTTTTTACTTTGGCATAGGAGGAAATGTGTTAGAAAGGATTACAGCTTGGATCAATGAAAGAAAATAGTGGGTCACCATAAATGGTGTAAAATCCAAATGGGGGTTGTTTCTAGTGGGGTTCCCCAGGGCTCTGTCTTGGGCCCCTTATTGTTCATTATGTACATAAACGATTTGGACAATGGGATTGATAGTGATTTTAGTAAGTTTGTGGATGACACTAAAATAGGAAGCCTAATTAGGTCGGACACGAAGCCTAGATTCTGCAGGATGATCTTAACAAAATGTTCACATGGTCGGTGAAATGGCAAATGAACTTCAATATCTCAAAGTGCTGTGTGTTAAACGTAGGGTTACACAACTCCGAAAATAGATATTGCTTATGTAGCACGTTTTTAGAGAAAACTGAGTGCGAGAGAGACTTGGGAGTTCTAGTAAGTCCTGACATTAAATTCAGGAAACAATGCATTAGCGCCAGGAATAAAACAAATAGAACATTAGGTTTCATTGCTAGGACGGTAACGAATAGAAGTGCAGCGATAATGATCAAACTCTATCTAGCGACTGACCTATCCTTGACTATGCGGTACAGTTTTGGTCTCCGTCTAATAGAATGGACATCAATTCACCAGAATCACTACAAAGGAGAATGACCAAAATGATACATGGACTCAGAAATTTATCTTACGTAGAGAGGCTTAGACACCCTAACTTACACTCTTTTGGATGACGCAGAGTGCGGGATGATCTAATAGAGTTGTTTAAGTGGATCAAAGGCTTTGA
The DNA here is from genome assembly GCF_046742065.1 of Oratosquilla oratoria. Lineage (NCBI taxonomy): Eukaryota > Metazoa > Arthropoda > Malacostraca > Stomatopoda > Squillidae > Oratosquilla > Oratosquilla oratoria. Next base: position 34,372,288 of record NC_134814.1, on the reverse strand, counting down.
GGGTGACACAAACAAGATCATTATAACATAAGAACATAAGAATGAAGGAGACTACAACAGACAATAAGGCCTACACTAGGCAGCTCCGTATCCGTCACCACCTATCATCCCTATCCATAAAGTTTTCTAATCGTTTCTTAAAACAACTGATAGTTTCAGCGCTTACTACATGGTTACTAAGTTTATTCCATTCCTCGACCACCCTATTAGTAAACCAATTCTTGCCTATTTCTTTTTTAAATCTAAATTTGTCCAGTTTATAACCATTACTGCGAGTCCTGCCCTGTTGTTTTAATATGATGACCTTGTTTGCATCACCCTTGTTAAAGCCTTTGATTCACTTGAACACCTCTATTAGATCACCCCGCACTCTGCGTCTTTCCAGAGAGTGAAAGTTAAGGTGCCTAAGCCTCTCTTCGTAAGGTAAATTACCGAGTCCATTCTTCTCAGCACTGAGTCTTATGAACTGATGTCCATTCTGTAGGATGGAGACCAAAAGTGTACCGCATAGTCAAGGATGGGTCTAAATATCACTAGGTAGTTTAATAATTACCTCTGCACTTCTATTCGTTACCGTCCTAGCAATGAAACCCAATGCTCTGTTAGCTTTATTCCTTGCGCTATTGCTCTGTTTCCTGGTTTTAAGGTCCGGACTCACTAGAACTCCCTAGTTTCTCTTACACTCAGTTTTCTCTAAAAGTGTGTTATCTAAACTGTATCTATTTTTCGGGTTGTGTAGCCCTACATTTAACACGCTACACTTAGAGATATTGAAGTTCATTTGCCATTTCACCGACCATGTGAACAATTTGTTAAGATCATCCTGCAGAATCTCTGCGTCGTCTCCTGACATAATTAGGCATCCTATTTTAGTGTCGTCCGCAACCTTTCTAATATCACTATTTATCCCGTCGTCTAAATAGTTTATGTACATAATTAACAACAAACGACCCAAAACCGAGCCCTGGAGAACCCCACTAGCAACTTTGCCCCACCTAGATTTTACTCCATTTATGATGACCCGCTGTTTTCTGTTATTAATCCAAGCTCTAATTTATTCTAACACTTTTCCTTCTATGCCATGGGCTTTGGTTTTATTTAGTAGTCTCTGTCAAACGCTTTACTAAAGTCAACGTAAATAACATCATAATTATCATTGTTATCTGACGACTTATATACTTTAGTGTAAAAGGATAGAAGATTAGTCACACATGACTTACCCTTGGAGAAACCATGTTGTGAATCACGAATTGAATTATGTCTTTCGATGTGTTCTCTAAGTCTATTTACTATTACTGATTCAAGCATTTATCCTATAACCGATGTCAAACTGATTGGCCTGTAGTTGCATATAGACGAGCTATCTCCCTTCTTTAAAGCAGCAACAACGTTTGCTTGCCTCCAAGCAGTAGGCACAAAACCAGTGTCTATTGATTTATTAAATACTTCAGTTAACTGGTCGCAGATTTTAAATTTACACTCCTTTAGCATTCTCGGAATGTTTTCGTCTGGACCCGGGGATTTAGTAGCTTTAAGTCTTTCAATCTGCCTGATTATTTCTACTTTGCTAATGCTGATATTAGATAGACTACTTTCTTCATCCCCTCTGAAAATCGGATCGCAGTCAGGTACTTTATTTAACCTCTCATTAGTAATCACTGATAGAAAATTATTTTTAAACTCCTCACTCATTTTTCCTCCGATTCTATCATAACATTTTCATCGTTTTTATTTGGTCGTATTCTTTATTTTTTGTTCTATAATGATGAAAGAAACCCTTTGGGTTGGATCTTGCTTGACCAGCAACTTTGATTTCATAATTACGTTACGCTGTACGTGTATTCTTTTTAACCAGCTTTGCTATTTCGTTATATCTTGATCTAAGGTGTGTTTCTC
>NC_134814.1:34352892-34365392 GCF_046742065.1 Oratosquilla oratoria | reverse complement strand
GTAATAATAATAATAACAATGATTGATGATGATGATGATTGATGATTGATAATGATGATTGATAATGATGATTGATAATGATGATTAATAATGATGATTAATAATGATGATTGATAATGATGATTGATAACGATGATTGATAACGATGATTGATAACGATGATTGATAACGATGATTGATAACGATGATTGATAACGATGATTGATAACGATGATTGATAACGATGATTGATAACGATGATTGATAACGATGATTGATAACGATGATTGATAACGATGATTGATAACGATGATTGATAACGATGATTGATAACGATGATTGATAACGATGATTGATAACGATGATTGATAACGATGATTGATAACGATGATTGATAACGATGATTGATAACGATGATTGATAACGATGATTGATAACGATGATTGATGATGATCATTGATGATGATGATTGATGATGATTGATGATGATGATTGATGATGATCATTGATGATGATCATTGATGATGATCATTGATGATGATCATTGATGATGATCATTGATGATGATCATTGATGATGATCATTGATGATGATCATTGATGATGATCATTGATGATGATCATTGATGATGATCATTGATGATGATCATTGATGATGATCATTGATGATGATCATTGATGATGATCATTGATGATGATCATTGATGATGATCATTGATGATGATCGATGATGATGATGATCGATGATGATGATGATCGATGATGATGATGATCGATGATGATGATGATCGATGATGATGATGATCGATGATGATGATGATGATGATGATGATGATGATGATGATTGATGATGATTGATGATTGATGATGATTGATGATTGATGATAATGATTGATGATAATGATTGATGATAATGATTGATGATAATGATTGATGATTATTTTTAAAGTAAAACTAAGGCGAGTCACACTGCTATCTTCTCTCTCTCTCTCTCTCTCTCTCTCTCTCTCTCTCTCTCTCTCTCTCTCTCTCTCTCTCTCTCTCTCTCTCTCTCTCTCTCTCTCTCTCTCTCTCTCTCTCTATCTATCTATCTATCTATCTATCTATCTATCTCTCTATCTCTCTATTGTGGATATGAGTCCAAGCTTTTTTCGAGTTACTTCAATCAAAAAGTTCTGGGTTTCTGATAAGGATGTTGGTAAAGGTCAGTGAATACTAGAAAGTTATTACGTCATATGATGATTGATGATAATGATGATTGATGATAATGATGATTGATGATAATGATGATTGATGATAATGATGATTGATGATAATGATGATTGATGATAATGATGATTGATGATAATGATGATTGATGATAATGATGATTGATGATAATGATGATTGATGATAATGATGATTGATAATGATGATTGATAATGATGATTGATAATGATGATTGATAATGATGATTGATGATAATGATGATTGATGATAATGATGATTGATGATAATGATGATTGATGATAATGATGATTGATGATAATGATGATTGATGATAATGATGATTGATGATAATGATGATTGATGATAATGATGATTGATGATAATGATGATTGATGATAATGATGATAATGATGATAATGATGATAATGATGATTGATAATGATGATAATGATGATTGATAATGATGATAATGATGATTGATAATGATGATAATGATGATTGATAATGATGATAATGATGATTGATAATGATGATAATGATGATTGATAATGATGATAATGATGATTGATAATGATGATAATGATGATTGATAATGATGATAATGATGATTGATAATGATGATAATGATGATTGATAATGATGATAATGATGATTGATAATGATGATAATGATGATCGATAATGATGATAATGATGATCGATAATGATGATAATGATGATTGATAATGATGATAATGATGATTGATAATGATGATAATGATGATTGATAATGATGATAATGATGATTGATAATGATGATAATGATGATTGATAATGATGATAATGATGATTGATAATGATGATAATGATGATTGATAATGATGATAATGATGATTGATAATGATGATAATGATGATTGATAATGATGATAATGATGATTGATAATGATGATAATGATGATTGATAATGATGATGATGATGATTGATAATGATGATGATGATGATTGATAATGATGATGATAATGATTGATAATGATGATGATAATGATTGATAATGATGATTGATAATGATTGATAATGATGATTGATAATGATGATAATGATGATTGATAATGATGATAATGATGATTGATAATGATGATAATGATGATTGATAATGATGATAATGATGATTGATAATGATGATAATGATGATTGATAATGATGATAATGATGATTGATAATGATGATAATGATGATTGATAATGATGATACAATTGGAGTATATGGCAGCAAATTGAAAGTGCGTATTAAGGGTGAGAGACTGGAGGAAGTGGATAGCTTTAGATACTTGGATGTGAAAGTGGCGGGAAAGGGAGGAGAATGTAGATTTAAGAGAAGCAAGTAAATGCCTTCGGAAGTGAACAGTGTAATAAGAATTTGGGAATACATGCTAAGAGGTGATTGTATGATGGGGTGATTGTGGTGACAGCACTGTATGTGGCAGAAACATGAAATATAAGAAAGGGAAAGATGAAGATTTTAACCCGTACGTCGCCAGGCGAATGTTGTATATACTCCCCCCCCCAAGCGTCGTAGCCAATTTTTTTTATCACTTTGAAATTATGTAAAACCAACAAATCTTGCTTATTTTGACTCATCTAAGCCTAGAAATGGAGAAACTGGGTCGATTTTGTCGTGATATACGTGCAAAGGTTTCGTAGAAAATCCGTAGAATTTCTTTCTCTACTCTGCTGGTTGAACGAGAATGTCCGTCTTATTTTTTAGGGTAATCTTTGTTAGAATTTCAGAGAGTGAATGAATTTGACATTTGTTATGTTCCAAGTCAACGTACAGTTGCCAATAATAGTCTTACACTTACGAAAAACGTGTTTATAAATAGTTCCTGTGGACTTTTTGGCAAATGTTTATTACTTTGTTATGTGGTAGTTTTTTTTTTATAATTTCATGGAGGATATGTGATTGCGATGTTTCTTATTGATTTGATAAATGTTTTAGTAAGCAGTGTTAGTGTCTGTTATTAGTTATTATTGAATATTATTATATTTATGTATGCCATAAAACATCAGTCACTTATTATAATTTTATTATAGATTATTACCATATTTCATTTTCATTTATCAATAAATGTACTTAGTTTTTACAATAATTGCTTTTGCGTGACATATACACTAAACTATACACTATATACAATGTTCTTTCAATATATACATTGTTTATCTGTCAAGATAGTGTGATAGTCATAAAAATACTGTGGGAAGCACAATCCCACATCGCACTGCACACACTCGTAGCGAGTCATTTTTTTTTCTCAACTCGTGGTCGCATGATAGAGTGGCTGCACACTTTACACCGACTTTGAGGGTTTCTCCCAGCAACGCGGTGGTTGATCGACCAACAAAAAGTCGTGCAGTTAATCTTTTGGGGATGTCAGTTTGAGTTGTGTAGGGTTGAGAAGCTGTCCGATGGGGTTGTTGTTTTAGCAGGTAGTGGGCAAGCATTTCCCTTGCCAGCTCAGTGATGAAGTCCTCGTAGCTTTCCTTACGTCCTGTAATGACTTTGTGGAGGATGTGGGCTTTATGAGTGGACAGGTCGAGGAAGTAGAAGAAAAACTTCCTGTACCACTTCATATTCTTTCTTGCATATTCCACGGACGAAACCATGGCATCGGACTTATCCACGAGTCGTATGGTCTTAGTATAGTCGAGGACTGCAGCGGGTTTCGTGATGTACTTGCACTGTGAGACTGTACCATACGAGACTCGTGGACAGTCGTCAGCAGGTTGACCTCGCGTTTAACGACCCATGTGACAGCGACGATGATTCTCGTCGTGAAGTACTTCACGTCACCCCTTTCAAGCCGTTCGTTCTGGTCACGTCGTGGTATATGCTTTCGGTTACGCTTGACAGTGCCACACACTCCTGTTTTGTTTTTTATGCAGAAAATGAGCCAACATGGGATTTGTGTATTATTGTCTACATAGAGTATTTGCCCCCGGTCCACGTAACTTTCCAGGAATGTGCCAAACGACCTTGCCTGAAGTTCCGGTGCCAAAGGGAGAGACTAGTTGTGTTGCACCGCCTGTGTACATGATAATGTCTTGAACATATCCTTTAACACAGTTACATAGGACCAACAGTTTTGAGCCGAACCAGTGTCGCTTACTCGGAATATATTGCCGGAAATGGGCCCGGCACCTCCGCAACATCAGGCTCTCGTCGATGCATAGTTTCTAATGTGGCTTGAAAGCTCTGGTGAAAGCCTGCTTGAAGTGGTCATATGCACGACGTAATCGGCGCATTGTGTCGGTAGAGAGGTCGAAAATGTTATTGGGCAGGATGTCGTAGAAATGTAAATTGCGCATTATATCTACAAATCGGTTCAAGTGCATGATTTTGATGAATATGGGGCTGAAGAGGATGGGTTTACTTGTCCAGTACCTCTTATATGATGACTTTTTTTACTATTCCCATCAGCAGCACAGCTGCGAGGAAACAAAACATTTCCGCCATTCCAGTGGGCCTCCAAGTCAGGCGCCGTGTTTTAGCCTTGACAATCTTGCTGCCCAATGGCAGGTTGTTATAATTGTTTATTTGAGTAGCAACTTCCCCGACAAACTCCTCATTTACAAACTCCTGGAAGAAGGCCAGGCGTGTAGAATCTCGTGTGAGGTTGGCGTTGGTTTTGCCAGGATTCGCCTCGTCCAGGAAATGGTTTATTACTGGCACAAAATTGCTGCTATCCTGTCACTCCCACACAACCTCGCCGCTTAGTCTGATCCCTCGCCACCCCTCCCGTCACTTCCTCCTCCTCCTCCTCGTCCTCCCCGCCTGGCAAGTGCCGAGCGACCTAGAACTTGCCTGCCACGTCTAGCCCGGTAACGTCGACCACGGCCACGGCGGCCCCGACAATCACGGCGGCGTTGTTGGGGCACTACAATGGCCACTTGTTGTTGTTGTTGTTGTTGTTGTTGTTGTTGTTGTTGTTGTTGTTGTTGTTGTTGTTGTTGTTGTTGTTGTTGTTGTTGTTGTTGTTGTTGTTGTTGTTGTTGTTGTTGTTGTTGTTGTTGTTGTTGTTGTTGTTGTTGTTGTTGTTGTTGTTGTTGTTGTTGTTGTTGTTGTTGTTGTTGTTGTTGTTGTTGTTGTTGTTGTTGTTGTTGTTGTTGTTGTTGTTGTTGTTGTTGTTGTTGTTGTTGTTGTTGTTGTTGTTGTTGTTGTTGTTGTTGTTGTTGTTGTTGTTGTTGTTGTTGTTGTTGTTGTTGTTGTTGTTGTTGTTGTTGTTGAGGAGGAGCCCCAGAGTCAGTTGCTTGGGCCAATGCAGCACCCAAGTTCCCTCTCACCCACTGAGTGGAGAAAAAAAAAGTAAGATATTTGGAATTTGTAGAAGGTACATGCAATGGTAATACACACATATCACCCTACGCATGTTGGAGGCTACTTTATTTGTAAATTCTTTACTATTATAAATCTATCTAAAACACTGGGAAGACATATTTTACATAACTATGAACATAAGGTTCTTTACGTGAATATAGGATAAATAAATTGTAGGAATATAAAATGCGCGTTTGCAAATATTAGACATTCTTATGCAAATTTATGATAGTTCAGGTGTCGTAATCTAAGGTAACAAGGCTTACATAATTTATTTCACATACCTAAAATTTAGGGAAAAAACAATACCTGACGTTGGGTGGTAGGACTTCTAAGCCTCATTATGGAGGACAGGAATGCAGGTTGCGTGTGCACGTGATGCACATCCCAGGGTGTGCTGGTTGAAGGGCCAGGCACAGGTTCAGGGGTGGATGAGGGGTCCATAGGTGGTGGGGTGGATGGTTCCTCCTCCACATTTTCCACGTCCTCGTCTTTGGTCTGGGACCCCTCCTGCTCCCCAGACCCCTCCACACGGTGCCTTTTGGCCAGCATAGAGCTAGTGTATAACCACTGACTGCGGGTGGGGACCTCGTCATAAGTAGTAGGTGGTCCAGAAGGGGCAGAGGCGCCGTCTGTGACCCCCACCAAAATCATGCGTGGCCTCCACGAATGTCACAACCACTAACACCACTAGGACCTGGTTGAGGATCACTTGCACTATCCTTCTTTCTTTTTCTCCCTCGCACACTAGCCCCACTAGGCCCAGGTCGTTCTGGGTCATCGTCATCGGTAACGAACTCTTTGGTTCTTTCCAGAGTCTTCCTTAGATGGCATATAATCTTCATCAAACACGTCATCGTCAAGTAATTCATATTGCCTCTCGTCCTCACTCTCAGTGCTGGGAGACGGTGTATCATCACTGTCAGCAAACAGGATGCGTTATATAGCTTCGTCACCACAACCTATATACGGCATCTTCACTCTCTGAATTCTATAGTAAAAATGTTGTCTGTGACTCACGCAGTGACCCATATCAATACAATGGAAAGTTCCAAGACAGTAAAGTAGGGAGGGACACAAAGGGATGGAAAAGTACATAGACTTGTTTTGACCAGTCGACCCTACTTCATTATCCGTGGGTCGACTTTGGCCGATAGTGACCCTCGCTACCAAGTCACGGGCTGTTTACGTGCTCCAGTAAGTTACTCATGACGCCCCAACAGTGTGTGACTAACCCCAATGATACAAAGTTGCACCACCACCTTGCCCTGAACTGTATTTCAGAGGTTACGGTGATAAAACTTGTGAAAAAAATATAGTAAAACTGTTTGAAAAAGTTGCTAGAAAACTATTGCCCACAGTGGGCAACATATAATAGACCCTTTTTTTCCTTCCAATACCTCTCACCAACCATTATCTGATGGTTAACCTCACCAGACTTCCGTACCTTACCACATCCTATGACCCTGACCAGACCTCGCGAGGGGGGTGCTGGTTGAAAGGCCAGGCACAGGTTGAGGGGTGGATGGGGGGTCCATAGGTGGAGGTTTTCCTCCCCCACATGTTCCACGTCCTCTTCTTCGGTCTGGGACCCCTTCTGTTCTCCAGACCCCTCCTGACCATCATCCACTATTATTGCCGGGCAGTGAGAAATTGCCAGTTCTATACGTACTAAATAGCACCTTCCTAATTGTCAAAGTACAACTTCACCTCCTCATACTTCGTTTCGTACACTAGAATTGCCTAAATTACGTCCTAAAGACCGATTTTGTACCCAAGCTACTTAGAAAAATTGATGCCAGGGTTACCAGTTTTGTCAATAAATCATTATTTTGGGTGCCTTTTATAGCCATTGGATAGGACGACTTGGCCATTACCACAATGTTGACCCTCGAGGTAATGCCTATTTTTAGCGAATTTTTGAAAGTGCGGCATAGGAGTATGCCGCTGACGCTCTATCCATAAAACGATTGCGGGATACGACGTATGCCGCTGACGCTGTAGGGGTTAAATTTGCTTGAGATGAAATGCCTGAGAAGTATGGGACGGGGTTACTAGGGCGTGAACATGAGGGGGCAACCAAGGATGAGATGGATAGATGGGGTAAAAGGGTTATTGGTAAAAAGGGGTATTGTCTGTTGAGGATGGAGGGAGAAGACAGAAGATGGGGGTGAATGGAGAACGGTTGTTTATGGATGATGCTGTAATATTTATATCTTGTCGCACCAGAACCGTGTCCATATAAGGGCAGTTTCATTTGCTTCCCTAAGGTCTTGGTCGGAGCAATGGGGACTCAATGGACATTCCCGGAGGACGTGGACCATCGTCTGTACTTCGCCACAGGGACATTGGGGGCTATTGGTGTATCCCCACTTGTGTTTGTTTTCTTTCGTTTTGCCCACCTTGGCTCTTCCTCTGTTTAAGGTAACCCAGTCCTTCCTGGTTAGGTTTGCTCCTGGGGGCAAGGTCTCGTTTGGGCATGGTATGGCCTCGTTATGGCCCAGATTGTCATATTCCTGCCAACATTTTAGTCTATGGGCCACAGCTTGGGTTGGATCCAGTCCCTCCACCGTCATGAAGCTTTGGCGAGACTTCAGTCTCTGTCCAACCTGAAGGTGACCGTATAGTGGATGCCTGGGATCATTTTGTTGTTTATATTTTTCTATCTTGGTCATTATTTTGCGCCGAATGTGGGGAGGTGGAATCCCTGCCAGTCTGTAGATAGTATGTAATGGCGTTGGTTTTAGGGTACCTGTAATTATTCGACACGACCTGTTCAGTTCTGGATCTATTTTGTGTGCATGGCATGACCTGGCCCATACTGGTGCGCAATATTCTGCAGTGGAGTAACACAGTGCCAAAGCTGTTTGTCGCAGGGTGTTTGGATCTGTTCCCCAGCTGGTGGTGGCAAGTTTGCTGAGGAGGTTGTTTCTGGTTGAGATTTTTCCAATCAACTTGTTGATATGCTCTTTGTAAGAGAGAGTCCTGTCGAGAGTAACCCCTAAATAGACAGGGTGTGGGTGGTGTGCCAGATCAGTGTTGTTCCATCTGATTCGTAGCTCTCTCTTGGCTTGGTGATTTTTAAGGTGGAATGCACACACCTGTGTTTTGTTTGCGTTCGCATTGAGATGCCACTTTTTGTAGTACGTGGAGAGTGTGGTTAGGGCCTCTGATAGTCGGTCTTCGATGGTGTTGAAGGAATCAGACTGAGTGGCAATGCACAGATCATCTGCATAGATGTACCTATGGGTATTCTGATACTGTGGCTGGTCATTGGTATAAATGTTGAACAGTGTTGGAGCCAACACAGATCCTTGTGGGAGTCCGTTCTTCTGGAAACGGTACCTGCTTTTCTTGCCATCCATTTCCACATAGAAACGGCGGTTTGTTAGAAGAGACTGGATGATGTGAACCAAGGTGTGATTCTGTAGTGTTTTGGCGACTTTCAAGAGGAGTGCCCTATGATTGACTGTATCGTAGGCGGCTGTAAGATCTACAAAGACAGCGCCAGTGATTTTCTTTTTCTCGAATCCATCTTCAATATATTGCGTTAGGTTCAATACCTGACTGCAGCATGAGCGGCCTGGTCTAAAGCCTGCTTGATCAGCTGAAAGTTGTTCATCAACTGTTCCCTCAATGCGTGCAAGGATCATTCTTTCATACAGCTTGTATAAGGTACACAAGAGGGATATTGGTCTATAGCTTTTGGGAGATGATGGATCTTTCCCTGGTTTGAGAAGGGCCACTACTCTGGCTTTTCTCCATATCTTAGGAATTTGGTAGGACATGGCGCAGTTGTTAAATAAGGTCAGTAGCCATGTCTTGGCGTTTTCCCCAAAATGTTGTATCATCTCTGGAGTGATGCCATCCTCTCCAGAGGCCTTGCCGCATTTCAGATGTTTCATTGCAGCATTTAAATCAGCTAGTGTGAAGGGTACAAGGCCTTGTTTACAATCTTGCATGATGCAACCCATCTCATGCTTCATTTTCTTTAAAAAGCCTCTCTCTTTATTGGCTGGCTTGCCGTTGAGTAGCATTTGATTAGCCACCTGGTTCGGTGTGACAGCAGCTACTCTGGGCTGGGGGGCCTTGTCTGAATTGAGTTTTTTAATTGTTGCCCAAGCTTTCTTGCTGTTATGGGTCATGTCAATATTAGTTATGATCTCATGCCAGCGTTCTTTCCTTTCCTCGCTGATTGAGGCAAGTAGGCTATCTCCGAGCTCAGTGGTACTTTCAGAGAGAGGATCTTCATTATATGCCTGAATATACTCGTTGTATTGGTCTTTGCTTTGCTCAGAGAGGCCAGGGATGTAATTCTTTCTGCATCCTCTGGGGATGTTTGTCTTTGCAACCCTCCAAACTTGTGTTTGGAATTCACCATAATGTTTGGGTGCAGGGATGATGTTAGTAAGAGCATCTTCTAGGTCTGTTGTAAAACCTACCCAATTGGCTCTGCGAAAGTTAAACCTCGGCTTGGGCTTTATTATTTGGGGTCTGATCACTGGTCTTACTGTGATTACAATTGGGCGGTGTTGGGTTTTTGGTATTGGGTCGCCGATGGATTTATCAAAGTTTAAGACGTGCCTAGATGATACAAATGCTAGGTCGGGGTTGTAACCCCTTCTCCATCGTGCACTTTGGAAGGATGTGCTATCCTTCGCATCATGGAGGATTGTTAGGTCCTTTGATGTTGCCCAATTCTCCACTGCTTCCCCATCTATATTTGTATGGCTGTACCCCCAGGTAGTACTGTGGCTGTTAAAATCACCGACAAGCAAACTTGCCTTGTCGATTTGGGGTATATTTGGCCATGTGAAGGGGGTTGATGGGGGTTTGTACACTGTAGTGACGTTGAGGTGTACAGTGTCTACCTGTAGGATCTCTAGCCCTCTTTCTGAATAGTCAATACTGTTCTTGATAATTGACTTGTCTCGTGCATAAATTGCGCTGCCATGAACGGGGCTTGCGTGATGGATAATTAGGTGCATACCAGATATTTTTGGTGGCACATGATCCTTGTGTGTTTCCTGTAGACACAATATGTCAGTGTCCAGGTTGGCGAGAATCTCAGATTTTGATGCAGACATTCCCTCAATGTTGACACTGAGGACTCTAAACTTGGTCGACGACATGTCCTGGGGCCGAGGGTTCATCCTTTTACCACCCCAGGGGTGAGCACGGGTCTGTGCGTGGTGTAGCAATTAGTCTCCGAAGATTAACAGGGGCACCACGTGAAGGTTTGCTACTTGCTGTAATGCATGGACGGGAGTGGGTGGGAAAAGGGAGGGATGAGGGAATACGTGTGAATGATATGGCAGCCCAAAGGAATTTCTCCCTGTATTCTCTTTTTCTATACGAGGGGATGGAGAGGGGGGGGGGGGGTCGCCGATTAAATGAAGCAGTCTTGCTGTGGATGTGCTGTATCATGTTACATTGATTCTGACAAGGGCAGAGGACGAGATACAGGGATGACCCTAGATCCAGAAAAAGCCAAGAAAATAGTGAATGAGTAGTAGTGAATGCCAGTGAAGTATGTGGGGATGGAATGGGTGAGAGTGGATTTATGACTTTCATTATGGCTACCTCCTTCTAAGGAGGAAAAAGTATATAATTATATATGTACTATTCTTTATTATTATTATTATTATCATTATTATTATTATCACTTATTATTATTATTATTATTATTATTATTATTATTATTATTATTATTATTATTATTATCATTATTATCATTATTATTATTATTATTATTATTATTATTATTATTATTATTATTATTATTATTATTATTATTATTATTGTTATTGTTATTGTTATTGTTATTGTTATTGTTATTGTTATTGTTATTGTTATTGTTATTATTGTTATTGTTATTGTTATTGTTATTGTTATTGTTATTGTTATTATTATTATTGTTATTATTGTTATTATTGTTATTGTTGTTATTGTTATTATTGTTATTATTGTTATTATTATTATTATTATTATTATTATTATTATTATTATTATTATTATTATTATTATTATTATTATTATTATTATTATTATTATTATTATTATTATTATTATTATTATTATTATTATTATTATTATTTTATTTATTTATTATTATTATTTATTTATTATTATTATTTATTTATTTGTTATTATTATTTTTTATTATTTATTTATTTATTTATTATTATTATTTATTTATTATTTATTATCTATTATTTATTATTATTATTTATTATTTATTATTATTTATCTATTATTTATTATTTATTATCATTTATTATTTTTATTTATTATAATTTATTAATTATTATTATTATTATTTATTTATTATTATTTATTTATTATTATTTATTTATTATTATTTATTTATTATTATTTATTATTATTATTTATTTTATTATATATTATTATTATTATTATTATTACTTTTATTATTATTATTTATTATTATTATTTATTATTATTATTTATTATTATTATTTATTATTATTATTTATTATTATTATTTATTATTATTATTTATTATTATTATTTATTATTATTATTTATTATTATCATTTATATTATTCTTTATTATTATTTATATTATTCTTTATTTATTATTATTTATATTATTCTTTATTTATTATTATTTATATTATTCTTTATTTATTATTATTTATATTATTCTTTATTTATTATTATTTATATTATTCTTTATTTATTATTATTTATATTATTCTTTATTTATTATTATTTACTATTTATTATTTATTTATTATTATTTATTATCATTTACTTATTATTTATTATTATTTATTTATTATCATTTATTATTATCTATTATTTGATTATCATTATTCAATTATTACTATTTAATTATTATTATTTAATTACTATTATTCAATTACTATTATTTAATTATTATTATTTAATTATTATTATTTAATTATTATTATTTAATTATTATTATTTAATTATT
>NC_134814.1:34330392-34340392 GCF_046742065.1 Oratosquilla oratoria | reverse complement strand
ACACGGTTATTATACACGCTTTAGTTCCAAGATGTCCAATACAAATTCCACCCCACCTCAACCAGCATCACCTACAAAAAACATACTCACACTCAGTTCACATGAGAACAAGTTACCTAAATTTAACGGTTTCAAGGTCCCACTCCACACTCTTTTGGCTGACGTACAATCAGAAATAGATCGGACAGGCACAAAGGACGACAAAACTAAGATTGATATTCTCAAATTGAGAATTGAACTCAATGACACGGTAGCAGGAGACATCGTACAGAGTGACATTTTTCAAGAAGCAAAGACATGTGACAAGTTTTTCAAACGATTTCAACAGTCTTTCACCAGACTCAACCAACTCGATTCTCTTTCACCACTCTACGCTCTAGCTAAAACATACAACACTGGACCATACATAACAAAAACACAAGCGGTCAAAATAGCTAGTAATTTCACAAGTGAAAATAGGGAAATCCTCACCCACTCTGCCTGGGTAACGGATAGTAAGATAGACCTCGAACACCTTGTCTCCCTCCTCACATATTTCAGTCTACTCTCACAGCTCTACCCAGACACACCCCAAGCAGGTGGTAAATGCGCTTTTACGCCAGGTACCACCTTAGAAGAATTCTCTAGAAAAGTTTCAGACTCAAATCAGACACTCTTTTCCATCCACAACCAATCTCTTTCTCTCACCCCTACTCACACCATCACATTAGCGCAGCTCAACACATCTCACGCCTAAACCACACGGTCACGCCATCGACCAACCTCACGCACATCCTTCTTCTGCACTTACTGTAACAATCCCGGACACACCACGAACAGATGCTACTATAGATACACAACACAGCCAACCAATCACTGCGATTACCACGTGCATGCTACCACACCACGGAACATTGTAGAGTTCTCCAAGCGCAAACACAGCAGAAACATGTTTCACCACAATGCTCTCCTACCAGGAAAACACACCATAATACTTCAGTATGACTGCCACACAGAAGGAACACACGTACTCACACAAGCTCAACCACACAAGGATTTTGACTCACACACTCTCCCCGCACTTACCATGACCAACGCAGAATATTCATCACCTTCCATGGTTTTCAAGGCTAGTGCAAACGACAGCAAACTAACCATATTCTTAGACACTGGCTCCCCAGTGAACATAATGTCCACATTCAACTTCAACAACCTCCGTTTGAAAACTAAGAGAGTCACGATCCTAGACCCCCCTGATATTCACGTAGCTAACGTCGATAGTGCATCCCTCCCTATCCTTGGTAAATTCTCGTTGGACATTTCCCTTCACGCTCAATGACCACCCATCTCTCTTACGGTCTACATAGTCGATGTCTATTTCCCCACCGACATCCTTATAGGCTTGACCTGTATGCAGCAGAACGACATTGTCATATATCCTGTCCAGCACGGCATCCTATATGCCAACTATTTCATTCCTGCCTTGAATCCCCCAAGCACACAAACTGTTAACAAAACACACGTGGCCAAGCAAGAGCAGACAGACACAAAGCAAACAGACACGCGCTCACAAACTCATGTTCCACCACAGCACTCCACTTCTAACATGCCCACACCGAGTGACATACATCACACACATGTCAAAGTCAGCTAGACGCAATACTAAGCACACTTTGCGCACCGAAAACACATCAGCGTCTAACACAGACACTTAACCTCTCATGCAAGAGTTCAACCTGCAATCTGCCCCTGTCTCTCAAGTTGCACCTACTTTCACTCCCACTCATGCAGTTATCATCAGCCCAAAAATGCTGTTCCCTTATGAGTACACCAAGGTACACATACGCATTTTTTCAAGCCACAGATACAGATGTACTATGCATACCAGAGACATGCAGTGTAAATGGTATATCCCTCTTTTCCACCATCAGCGCTACTTCTAAGAAAGGCCATACGTGCATACTTATTGCAAATAATTCAAATGCTCCCATCAATCTCACCATTGGCACCAACATTTGTGATTTCCTTGAATCCAACACGTATGCAAATATTGAAAAAACGAAACCCCTTCTTAAATATGCACCGTTACCTCCAACGTCCTCACCGCACAGGAGACGATTCAAGCATCATATTTCAATCCCGTAGATTTTCCTGGTGTTCAAGCTGATTTACTCACTCCCTGTAACAAATTCAGACATGCAATTGTGTTACCAGGTGAACCTCTTGGACTCACAAACCTCATTGAACAGTATATACCCCTTCGGGAACACGCAAAACCACTGTACATCCCTGCATACAGTCTACCACACAGTAAACGAAACCCTGTAGACGCTCTCATCACGGATATGATCAAACAGGATATTATAGAGCCCAGCCTGTCGGAATGGAATTTCCCTCTTTTCGTTGTTCCCAAACACGACGGTTCATTCCGTCCAGTTGTTGATTTCAGGGAACTCAACAAACTCACTATACCCGAAAGACATCCACTACCTCATCTACACTCCATCGGTAAAAACAACAATGTCTTTACAACTGTCGACCTCATGTCGGGTTATTTTCAAATTCCCCTTGATGCACAGTCCAGACCTCTCACAACTTTCAGCACAAACAATGGACACTATGAATTCAAACGCCATGCCATGGGACTTGTTTCAGCGCCCTCTGTCTTCACTCACCCCATGTACACAGTATTAAAATGTATCATAGGACACAGAGTATTCATGTACTTAGATGACATTATCATAGCTTCAAATCTATCAGTGAACATTTAAACACGCTTGAAACTGCAGCTAATACCCCGTCTGGGATATCAGCTGCATGTTATTCCCAGTCTGGGATATTGGCTCCATGTTATTCTCCGTCTGGGGTATTGGCTGCATGTTATTTTGGCAAAGTAGCATGTAGTTGATACTTTAGGGTCTATATGGGGCGCCCTTACGGACCAGAGCCACATATAATTTTGTCTGTGATAGAGGAAAACTCTGTTCATAGAGAAATGATGACACTTGTATAATACGACTGTCCCTCCGTTATGCTGTCCCCCAACCCCTTGTTACTGCCCTGTACAATTTCTCTGAATATTCATTTCCTTTTTCACCTACCTACCCTGTGGTGGGGGCAAAAGATTACTGCCACCAAGTATTTCCTCTTGGATCGTAAGAGGCGAGAAGAAAGAGACGGGGAGTGGGACCAGGCATCCTTCTTCCTGTAGCCCCACAGGGGACATTCATAAAAAAAATTTTTAAAGGCATAAGAGGGTCTAGGAGTTTTCCAACCAGCACTCTAAGGTTTGGGTCTTTTAATGTGCGTGGATGTGGTACAGATTAGAGTAAAAGGGAAGAGATAGGTAGTATGTTTGTGAGAAGAAAGATGGATGTGTTGGCTTTGAGTGAAACTAAGTTGAGAGGGAAGGGCGAGTGTTAGTTTGGGAGTGTAAATAGGAGGGTATCAGAAGTGATGAGAGGGCGAGGGAGAGAAGGGGTGGCTATACTAGTAAGTGAAGAGATGGGTAAACGTGTAGTGGAGTGGAAGGAGGTTTCCTCGAGGATAATGTGGATGAAGGTGAAGCTGGGAAAGGAGATGTGGGTTTTTGTAAGTGCATATCGGCCTGGTAGTGAGAAGAGTGTAGAAGAAAGGGAGGCTTTTTGGATAGATTTAAATGAGTGCATAGAGGGATAATCGTTGTGAAGAGTTGATGGTGGATATGTGTCTAGAAAGAGAGTTGATGATAGCAAATACAGTGTTTTGGAAGAAACTCAAGCATAAGTACACATGGGAGAGGGTGGTAGATGGAAGGGTGGTAGATAGAGCGTTAATGGACTATGTAGTTCTAGATAGGAGTATAATAGGAAGAGTTAAGGATGTACATGTGCTAAGGGGAGAGGGTGGAGGAATATCAGATCTTTTTTTGGTGGAAGGTAAGTTGAGAGTGGAGGATAGATGGAGAAAAAGGAAAAGAACAGAAGGTAAGGAGGTGCTTAGAGTGAACTCTTTAAATGAAAAGGAAAAGGAGGAGTACAAGAAGAAGCTGAGAGAGTGAAGGATAGAGTAGAGCTACGAGTGGAGGAGAAATGGGGATGGTTCAAGGAGGGAGTCACAAAGTGAGCAAAGATGGTGTGTGGAACAAGAAAGACAGGAGGAAATAGACGGAAGGATGGTGAATGGTGGGATGAGGAAACAAAGAAGATTGTAGAAGAAAAGAAGCGATCTTTCACAGATTGGTTTCAAAATAGGACGAGGGAGGCATATAAAAGGTACAAAGAAAAGAAAAGAGAAGTAAAACACAAGATAAAGGAGGCAAAAAGGAGAGAAGATGTGAAATGGGATAAGAGTATGACAGAACATTTTGAAAGTAATAAAAAGATGTTTTGGAAAGAAATTAAGAGAGGAAGAGGAGGCGAATCAAGTAGGGAAGAAAAGGTAAAAGGTACAGATGGAGAGATGATAATGGAAGAGAAGGCAGTAAGGGGAAGATGGGCAGAATATGTCAGGAAATTGCTAAATGTGAAGGAGGATAGGGAGGGAAAGATAGTTGCAGTGTGAAATGCTAAGAAAATGACCATGATGAATGAGGAAAAAGGAGTAAAAATAAGGAAGGATGAAATGAAAGCAGCTGTTAAGATGATGCAAGCAGGTAAGGCACCTGGTCTGGATGGATGCCATGCAGAATGTCTAAAAAAAGGAGATACAGTGATGGTGGACTGGCTGGTGAGGTTATTTAATGTTTGCTGGACAGAGGGTAGAGTGCCGGAGGACTGGAAGAGTGTCTGTATAGTTCCACTTTACAAGGGAAAGGGGGACAAATGTGAGTGTAGTAGTTTCAGAGGGATTAGCTTAAGTGTAGTTGGGAAGGCTTATGGGAGGATCTTGATTGAGAGGATTAGGAGAGGAACAGAGGGAGTAATTGGTGAGGAACAGTGTGGATTTAGGACAGCTAGAAGTTGTGTAGATCAGATTTTTGTGGTAAGAGAGATATGTGAGAAAGCTATAGGAAAGAGGAAGGATGTTTTTGGGGCTTTTATGGATCTGGAAAAGGCTTAAGACAGGGTAGACAGGAAGGCACTGTGGGAGATTTTGCGGATATACGGGATACGAGGAAAGCTTCTAGGAGCTGTCAAGAATTTTTACGAGAGTAGTAGAGTATGTGGCAGGAATAGAAATGGAGAGAGTCAGTGGTTCGAGGTAAAGGTGGGACTTCATCAGGGATGCGTTATGTCGCCCGGGCTGTTCAACTTGTACATGGATGGGGTAGTGCGAGAGGTAAATGCAAGGGTGGTGGGTCAGGGATTAGAGATGGTTACAGAAAATGGAGAAAAGTGGGAGGTGAGCCAGCTGTTGTTTGCGGACGACACTGCGCTTGTAGCATGATCGGAGGAGGGATTGAGGAAGTTGGTGATAGAATTTGGGAGAGTATGTGAAAGAAGAAAGCTGAAGATAAATGTGGGTAAAAGTAAGGTGGTGAGATGTACAAGGGGTGAAAGTGGCAGCAGACAGGAAGTGAGCATTAAGGGTGAGCGACTGGAGGAAGTGGATAGTTTTAGATACTTGGGTACAAATGTGGCAGGAAAAGGTGAAGTGAAGGTGGAGGTAGAATGTAGATTGAAAGAAGCGAGTAAATGCCTCAGTGGATTAAAAAGTGTAATGAGAAATAGACATCTGGGAATGGATGCTAAGAGGAGTCTGTATGAAGGCGTGATTGTGCCAACAGCAATGTATGGGGCAGAAACATGGAACATAAGAGAGGAAGAGAGAAGGAGTTTGAATGTGTTTGAGATGAGGTATCTGAGAAGTATGATGGGGGTTACTAGGCTAGATAGAGAGAGAAATTTAGGAGGTAAGGAGGAGAACAGGGGTGGAGACGGGGTTGGGAGATAGGGTTGATGAAAGAGTATTAGGATGGTTTGGACATATGGAAAGAATGAGTGAAGAAAGATTAGTAAAAGAGGTATGGAAGGCAGATGTGGAGGCAGTGAACATGAGGGGGGGACGTCCTAGGATGAGATGGATGGATGGGGTGAAGGGGCTTTGGGGAAGAGGGGAATGTCTGTTGAGGAAGGACGGAAGATGACAGAAGACAGGGGTGAATGGAGAATGGCTGTATATGGATGATGTTGTGATGCATGAGGTGGAATGGGTGGGGGAATGGGGAGTAAGGTAATATGTGTGAGCAAAATTTGATGCAGCCCGAAGGGATTTCTCCCCGTCTTTTCCTTTTATGCATGGGGGGGGGGGGCGGAGAGGGGGTCGCCAATTTAATGAAGCGGCCTTGCTGTGGATGTGCTGTGCCTTGCGATACTGCCTCTGACCCAGGGCAGTGGACAAGGTGCAGGGATGACCCGTCATCCAGGAGGTGCTAAGATGGGAGGGAGGGTGGAGGGGAGTGGAGTGTATTTGGGGGTGGAATTGGTGGGAGTGATTTTGTGCCTTTTCCTTTTCGGGTAACTTCCTTGTAAGGGGAAAAAACCCTTGGTATATGTATGTATGTATGTATGTATGAAACTGTCCTCTCTCGGCTATCAAAGGCAGGTCTTAAACTGAAGCTTAAGATGTGTTCCTTCCTCTAGAAGGAAATACGCTTCCTAGGGCACGTCAGAAGTTCACAAGGCATATTAACCTCGCAGGACAAAATCAAGGCAGTCATAAAGTTTCCACGCCCTACTTCTCGTGATCACATCAAATTCTTCCTTGGTCTCTCAGGCTTTTACAGAAGGTTTATCGAAGGATACGATGGGATAGCAACACCCTTAACCGCCTTACTTAAGAAAGACACTCCCTTTAATTGGATTTCAGACCAAGAGAGATCCTCCATTGACTTAAAAACAGCCTTAACAACGGCACTTGTCCTAGCGTTCCACGACCACAAGCTTCCATTCACACTCTACACAGACACATCCTACACAGGCATCGGCGCGGTGTTCATGTAACAACACGACTCGAAACTCAAGCCTATTGCTTATCTAGCCGCATGCTTCACAAACACGAACAAAATTACTCAGTCACCAAAATCGAAACACTAGCTATCATTTACGCACTCAAACACTTCAAAGACATCATACTTGGCTATGAGATACATATACACACAGACCACCAACCAATTCTGCACCTTAAAAAAAAAGGCAAACTAGTACTTTTGTTCCTTACAATTGAAGAATTCATGCCCACCTTCCACTTTGTTCACGGCAAAGCGAAAGTCGTCGCTGACGCCCTAAGTAGACATGTAGCGACCATCAGTCAAGTGTCAATTCTAGCGCAAAAGTCAGATCACATTTGAAAGCGCGTGATATATTTCCTCATTTTAGACGATACAGTGAACACTGATAATTTTCTACCAAGCATCGAAAACTACACCATGATAGACAAAGTCCTGTATCACAAAACAAATACGAACCTAACCGATCAGTGCTCCAGCTCGTAGTTTCTACCGAACTCATTACTGAAGTACTGAAGCTGGTACACAATTTATCCATTGCTGGTCACCCAGGAAAGGAAAAGTGTCTCTCACAAGCCAGATAGTGATATTTCTGGCTCACTATGAAGAAATATATCCACGATCATGTAGATTCTTGTCATTCATGCACGTCCCACAAGTCACATTAGCTGTCAAGCTCCAATTTCAACATAACTAGCTTCTTGCAAGCCCTTCGAGACCATTGCTATCGATCTTCTTAAATTGCTACGTAACCCTAGCGGGAACCAATACCTCATTGTCTGTGTAGATAATTTCTCTCGTTTCTCCATTCTCTCACCACTCCAAGACAAGACTGCACAACAGGTCGTACAGACACTGGTTGACAAGGTCTTATGCCCATACACCACACCAAAAACATTCATCCCAGACAACGGCACTGAATTCAACAATGACATACCCACAAACATATGCAACATTTTAGCACAAAAAAAAATGTATCACCTTACCTTACCACCCTAGCTCCACCGGACTAGTGAAGCGTCAAAACAGGAAAATACTTAGTGTTCTCAGACACCTTGCCTCAGACATA
Organism: Oratosquilla oratoria; assembly: GCF_046742065.1. Classification (NCBI taxonomy): domain Eukaryota; kingdom Metazoa; phylum Arthropoda; class Malacostraca; order Stomatopoda; family Squillidae; genus Oratosquilla; species Oratosquilla oratoria. Next base: position 34,332,416 of record NC_134814.1, on the reverse strand, counting down.
CACTCATCTTGGGATGAACATGTAAAAATGATCCAAACCTCCATGAAATGTGCAATTAATAGGTCAATATCGGACTCTCCACATTTTGTCCTATTTGGTTCGGATAAAAAAACTCCCATATGATCTTCTCACTTCAGACTTACCCCCCCCCCCATATATAACTTCAGTGATTATGTTAAAGTCAAAATACAGAATTTCAACACTCTCTTCAAGAGAATTCATGACTCCCTAAATCTCTTAAAGATGGATATGGCACGGCTCCATAATGCAAGAGCAAGGCATTGCAACATTGTAGTCGGAAACATTGTGTACGAACAAAACCATACTCCAACATCAAAACTCTGAAAAATTCACAGGAACATTTCGCGTTCTTGACATCCTACTAAATGATAAAATCAAAACCCTTTGCTTGCAACACACTTCCTCGCAACATTCAGTAGAAAAGATCCTCCACATAGACAATTGTAAGATTGTTCCCCGAGGCCTCGACTTCACACGTATCCCCTCACCTGCTCCAGCGCCCATTCCGGCTCAAGATTCTCCCACCCCACCCACCCCAACTCCTACTTTTCTTCCTAGAAACAGTCTAAGACGAAGACCAACCTTGTAGATAACATCCTTGGGTGAACTTAATTGTATCTACTTTTTCATCATGTCATAATAGCTATCTTCATGTTTTCCATCTCAATCATACGGTACCCTTAAAAATGCCACATATATCATGTCTATGCCAATATTTTTACTTTTATGGTGATTACTTATGCCCTATACAAACATTCCGGGTGAGGTCACCTGATGGCAGTCGGACCGAGCATTCATGTTGCAAGCATATTCATTCCAGACAGCACCAGTGCACACAGATGCACACACGCATGAAGAGTTGGTGTACTGACCTCGCTCAAGACCTCATCTATCAGGTCAAGTAGAGTCAAAAAGCAATTATCTCCGAATTACCAGCCAGCCCACGCCGCCGTTTTGACTCCAACAGTCGAAACATGATACCACAGACTGCAGTATTGATCATTATTTTTTTCCAATGATTATATGTCTACTTGGACTTAGATTGTATATATACATAATTAAGATTAATTTTATGTACTCAATAGCAAGTATTTGAGCCTTAGCTCAACTCTAGTCAGGCCAAATTGACTCCATGTAATTAAAATTCTTGTATGTACTTCCTTGTTGGCAACTCGTCCGAATTTCCCCTTATAAGACTCAGTCATCAGGCTTGTGGAAGGACTTGGAAATCAACAAAGCGCTAGTAGAGGTCGGACGTCCCTTCAAACCAGCTCTCTCAACAAACTCCAAGGAATCTTCGCCGGCCGGTGGTGGCTAGGAGATATATCTCCTAGCTGCTGCCGGTCTGGCATGGCCGACCTCTACGTTGACGTCGGCAGGCGGGTTTACACCAAGACAAATACACACATTTCCCAAGTCACGTAAATCTCTGTTTTCAGAGTGGTGCTTGGAAGAAAAGAGGCACACGCACACTTGCTCGCTGGCAAAGCAGAGTCCCAAACCGCCTAATTCAGAACGCTCAATCTGATCGCAGGCTGGTCGGCGATGAGACTTGGGACACCTCTCTGTCCAACCGGCCCGCAACCTAACGCTGGCCTCTTCGCTGACGCTGGTGAGCGAGTTTATACTTCTGACATTTACACACAATTCCCAATCGCGTAATTCTCTGTTTTCAGAGTTGTGATTGGAAGGAAAGAGATCATACAACACCCGCCCGTCTGCCCCTCCCTCGCACCGCCACTGAATCAACTCTTCAGGAACTCAAACCCAACCTGGGGAAAAACAGGCAACGCACGCCCCACCTGTGGCTTATCAGGAACGCGCTCGCCAGCGGTGGTGGCGAGGAGTTATATCTCCTTTGCCGCTGCCGGTCTGGTTACGGACCGATCTCTTCGTTGACGTCGGCAGGCGGGTTTTACACCGCCCGCCTGCCCCCCCTCGCACCGCCACTGGATCAGCTCTACAGGAACTCAAACCCAACCTGGGGAAAAGCAGGCTACTCA
>NC_134814.1:34322892-34325392 GCF_046742065.1 Oratosquilla oratoria | reverse complement strand
TGCACACAACCACAGCCACGCGTATGCTGAATCCAATGAACAAGACGAGGAACGATGGGTCTACAACACTGCGAGCAACTACTACGAGGGGTCTACAAGACGATCTTCAAGGCAGTGAGCGAAGAGGCTGATGAATGACGAGGCTAACGAACGACGAGGCTGATGAAGGACGTCGAGGTTGACGTACGCAAGGAGGACTACGTGGAGACAGTCAAGTCAAATCAACTACTGAAGGTATGAATAACACAGTACTTAGGCATGAGGCTCATACCTCCAATATTAATATTCCCAAATTTATAGGAGATGAAAACACTTTAGGAGTTAATAAGTTCATTAATCAAATAGAAACATTAACTATGAACAAAAATATATCAAATGAAATAAAGAAAAAAAATAAAGGAAAATATAGATTCTGAGAAGGATAGAGCTAGGTTTATCATAAATTTCCGGCAAATGAAAGATATCAACCAATGTGAAGCTTATAAGAAAGCATTCATTAAACATTTTATGTCAAAATGTGATCAGGATCCTATCAGGTCTTTAGTTAGAATGATCAAAGAAGTTAGAACAAGTGAATCAGACACAGAATTCTTAGCCAGATTAGATAGATGGTCAAAAGACATGAATTCTATCTTGAAAGATTCAGATTGGATAGAGAGATCTAATGATAAAATGAAAGTTTCTCAGGTAATAAAATTTTATCACATTTGGATTGTTAACTAAAAATAGTGATGATTTAACGGCAGAAAAGCTATATAAATATTTCAAGTCAAATATGAATTTAGGGAAGGTAGATTATCTATTGCAAGGGTACAGTGAGACCAGAATCATAAATCCATATGTGATGACTGTGGGACAACAAAATTTAAGAAAATAGAATTAGCACATAGACAGAAACTTAGAATTTCATCCAGGGATACTAGAATTATATGTTTTAATTGTTAAACTTGGGGACACAAACCACAAGACTGTTATTATAGAATTTTTTGTAGAAATTGCAAATATGAAGGTCATGATGAGTATCAGTGTAGAAACACACCTTTCTGTATTTATCACCAAAGAATAAGCCATAATACCCATGAATGTAGAAATTTTCCTATGCATCAGGAAACAAGAGGAAAACCCCCCTACACAGAATAAACCAATATTCTAGAAATCCCCATATATATAAAAATAGACAGTATTGTGTTAAGTATAAGAGTGATAGAAGGGTGAAGGAAAACTCCAACATCAAAGATAGTCATAAACTGACAATTACAATTGGAAGGACTTCTGTAGGACCTCTCATTGCTGGTAGAGTGTTCAATAAGCCTATTCAAGTATTTATTGATACAGGATCTGTAGTCAATGTTATAACAAGTACAGTTTTAAACCAGTTGAAACTAGGAGTGAAAATCTTGAAACCAATCCATTACTCATTGCAAGGAGTAACTGGAAATCAGTTAAAAACATTATGTAAGGTTGAACTAGAAGTTATCTTATATACAAATTAACATTTCCATATTCCAGTGAAAGTTGTAGTAGAATCTGTTTTTGCAGGAGATTTATTGATAGGATTTGCAACTATGAAAAAAGAGCACATGGTCATATGTCCTGTTGACTTAGGGATCTAAGTGAAATCACAATTAATCCCATTTTTAAACCAACCAGACTTAAGACCGGTGACAGGAATCAATGAATCCCTAGACATATATAAGAAATATAAAAAAATTACTTTAGATAACGAGGCCGAGCGGTCCAGACCAACAGAAAGTAAAGCCTCATATAGTGAACCCAATTCAGATATTCAAGAAATCCCAGAAATTACTAATTCATCAACTACAAATGAAGACTTGCAAATTGTGGATGGTGGCGTAATAAAGTCGACATTATTACACTCCAGAGCAATTAACAGGAGGGTTGTGCAGTTGAAAGGAATCACTGTAGACTCTGAAATTCTAACCCTCCCAGAATCAATTAGATTAAAAGGTTTGAAATTGGATTCAGGGAGCTATAAGTCAAATAAGAACATAGTAGAAATATTATTTATTAATACCTGAAACAAAGATATAATTTTAGGGAAAGGTACACAAATAGGATGTTTTCAGGTGTGTACCAAACCCATCAAGATTTTGAATGAGAGTAGTGAGGAGGTGCATTACTAATTACATCAATCTGTTCAGTTCAAGAAGAAATAGAATTAAGAAAGAAATACAAGAATCAATTATATTCGACTAATTGCCCTGAGGTGGATGAAAGTTTAGTTGCTTTGGTTGTGAAGCACAATAAAGCAATTGTTTTGCCAGGGGATGCCTTAGGCAAAACTGCTGTTTTAAAACATCAGATTAAAATAAAACCAAGTACACAGTCTATTTACTTAACCGCCTACAGAGTTCCTCACACTAAATTAGCAATAGTAGATAAACTGATCACTGAAATGTTATCGCAGGATATCATTGTACATAGCAAAAGTAAGTAGAACTTTCCTTTGATTTTGGTACCAAAATCAGATGGTACTATG
>NC_134814.1:34295392-34302892 GCF_046742065.1 Oratosquilla oratoria | reverse complement strand
TGTTATTTACATTATTATAGTTTTTATTTATTATTTTATTATTATTATGATTTTTTCGCACCCGACCTAGATATGAACCAAAAGGTCTCCTGTCGGCATGCTCCGCCTTTGTAAAGATTTAAACGAGGACTGGAAAGCCTTCCATTCAACGATCACGGAAATTGCAGAGGAAGTAGTCCAATGTAAGACATCATACAGTAAAAAGAAAAAAGCAAACACCCAGGTGGACAGAAAAGGGCAAAGAAGCTGTCTAGATAAAAATTAGGAAATTTCGAAAATGAATGAGAACAAGGCAAATGGATGATAGACTGGAATACATTGAAACTAGAAGAGAAGCGGAAAGAGTAAAGAACCATGAAAAAGATCAAACATGGGAGAAAATTGTGAGAGGTTTTGCACAGTATTTTACTAGGAATTAGAAAGTTAACTTACAACTTGGCTAGAAATTATAGGAAGAAGTCAGCACCACTACCATCATATGCCGTTAAAGATGAAAATGGAGAAGAGCTCTTAACAGATGCAGAGAAAATTAACAGTAGATGGAAAAACTATTTCGAAAACTTGATCAATATATCTAATAACGTAGAACAAAATGAACCAGAACACAGTGTAGAGGAACTCTTAGAATCGGACGAAAATCCAATTACCGTTGAAGGGATCAAATCATCCTTAAATCAAATGAAAAATGGCAAAGCAGCAAACGAAGACATGATTCCATCTGAGATATTAAAAAACATCGGGGAAGAGGGAATTCTATAAGTAAAGGACATCTTGAATAAATGCTGGGATAAAGGAAGAGTACCTAAACATTGGAATAGATCAATAATATGCCCTATATATAAAAACAAAGGATACAAAACTGACTGTAAACACAACAGAGGAATAGTCATAATACCACATATAGCAAAACTTTATAAGAAAAATATTAGAAAAGAGATTAAGGGTGATAGTAGAGACAGCTTCGATGAATGGAAGTATGGTTTTAGACTTGGAAGATCTACCACCGATCTAATTTTTGCCCTAAAAATGCTTTCTGAGAAAATTTGGGAATGAAATAAAAAAAGTTTACTTAGCCTTCGTTGATTTGGAAAAAGCATTCGCTCGGGTTCCAAGAAAGATCTTGAGGTACTTCTTGGATAAAGAAAAGTATAAAATTCCTCCCAAAATTAAAAGAGCAACAAAAAGCACGTACATAAATGATGCATGCCGCGTTAAGACCCAGTAGGCAAATGGGGAATGGTTTAGCATAACTTCAGGAGTAAAACAAGGAAGTGTGGAAAGTTAGTAACGAGAAGAGCGGAAGGAGAAATATTCAGCTACACAGACGATCTGGCATTGATAGTAGAAACAGGAGAAGTGTTACAGAGGTTCATTTTAGTTTGGGATGAAGAATTATCAGCCAAAGATATTAAATATAATAAAGGAAAAACAGAGATTATGCTGCTGAGTAGAAATCAAGAAGACATGCGAGATTAGGAAATACAATTTTGAACCAAATAAATAAATCTAGATATTTAGAAGTAGCTTTCAGTACAGAAAATGATACCTTGATTAAGATAAATAACAGGATCACGAAGTTTAATGCGATTCTCTACTTATTATATTCACTCATTAAAGACTGCCACGTACCAAGGAAAGTAAAGACCATCTTATATACGAGGCATGGTTGCTTACCACCAAGATTAGAAATAAAATTCAAGCAACATAAATGAAAATTTTAAGATATATAAAGAATGTCACAAGAAGAGGCAGAGGCCGAAATTTTTCTATCAGACAAGAATTAGGAGTGAAAAATATCTTTGAATTCATTGAGAAAGGACAGTTACGATGGTTTGGTCGTATGAAAAGAATGAACATCAACAGATATCCAAGGAAATATAACGAGTGTAGACCTGAAGGAACAAGACCAGAGTGAGGTGGAGGGACAATATTAGTAGAGCAGTGGAAGCCAGGGGATAGAATCTTGAAAACAAAGACAACCAGCATCTATATGAAGACAGGATCAGATGGAGGGACTACATAAGGCAGAACAACTGACAAGCTTTAATGCTCAACAGGATACTGGCAAGAAAGGTAAAAAAGCCGTTAGTATCATTGCTCTTTGAATAATTCGTGTTTTGTTACGTATTCAAGGATATATTGTACTGTGAAGACATAATTTTGCAAAACATTAGTGTATGAATAAAACGAAACAGAAAAAATGGGCTAATTAGTCATGTAAATGACATGGCAGTAATGTATGTTGGCGAGTGATCAGCTGGTTCAAAATATACCGATTAATTGTCGTATTCTATATATATATATATATATATATATATATATATATATACATATATATATTCTATTTCACTATTTTACAAAGACGGAGCATGTCAACAGGAGACCTTTTGGTCCATACCTAGGTCGGATGCAAAAAAAAAAAAAAAAAAAATCATAATAATAATAAAATAATAAATAAAAACTATAATAATGTAAATAACAAATAGAATACATAAATAAATGCATAGGTATAGTTAAATAATAAACAAACAGGTAAATAGTAAATAATGATAAATTGACATATAACTAATAATAAATGAAAATCAAATAGACAAATGATAACAAAACAAAAACAAATAATATAAAATAAATTATCATCATTACAGCATCTTAGGTGTACGAGTATATCTAAATGATTCAAAGGTGTTTATCTAAATGATTCAATTTACTCCCTGATTCTCATTTCATCCTTCCCTAATATCAACACTCATCTTCTAAATCCTTGTTCATACTTAACAGTTCTATAAGGTACAAGCTCCTTCTTTAAAGTGGTACTTTCTTGATGAAGCTTTCCATTACTTACTGACTGAGTTTGCGTGCAGTGTGGTAATGGATTGGTTTTCTTTGAATCCATGATGATTTTACAAGGTTGTGTAAGCTTTTTTATTCCTTCTTGGTCCTATAAACTAGTTTAGATACAATCATACAACACATAGTAGAAATGTGCTTGTGAGATGCTGGGTTCTCCAGTGATATATTTTGTTTCAAAGTGGAGATTAAATGTGTCCTACACATCATTTGGACGCCATTGTGCAAACAGGAATGGTTAAAGATATCCACCAAATCTTTTACTGTTATGAGGTCCAAATGTTTCTAATGGTACTCTGACATCTTGTCTGTGCCTTCCACCTGTATTTTTCAGTTTCCTGTTTTTTTATATATCTGCTGAAAAAATATATATGTATATATTGCATTATAATAGTATGATAGCTTTAGAGAGTATTTGGGATATCATATAGAGAAAGACTATATAAGAACAGTACAAAATTAACCATGGGAATGGAAATATGCTTAGCCTACGATCAACTGTTATGAATGTAAATAATGCATCAAAATGGCTTGTGGGTGGAACAGCTGATTCTGAATATATTGATTATTTTTCGTGTTCCATGGATATATAAATACGGTGTGATATTTAGGGTCGTAGGAGTGGCCGTCATTAGTCCGTGGACGAGGGGGCGGAGGGCCCCATTGCATTGGTCCGTGGCAGGCGGGCTGATCCGTCGCCCCGCCCCCCTCCCGGACCCGGGTGGCAACGGGTCAGGGTGGCGACGGTTCGGAATACAGCGACTGGTAGAGGCGGTGATATCAGCAGGAGTCGTTCGTCAGCAGCACCTGTGGAGTTCACTTACACATGTCACCATTTGTAGGTATAAGACATCTCCGGGGTCACCAACTGTTGGTTTGGGTGATAACAGCTCAGGGCGGCAGCTCACACGGCGGTGCCTGGGGTCGGCGGCGTTAGTGGCGACGGCTCGGGATGGCGATACCAGCTCGGCTCGGCGACTCAGCAGGCAGCGACTGGACAGGGCAGGCCGGGGCGACGACTCAGCAGGCGGCGGCTGGGCAGGGCAGGCCGGAGCGACTCTGCAGGCGGCGGCTGGGCAGGGCAGGCTGGGGCGACTCTGAAGGCGGCGGCTGGGCAGGGCAGGCCGTAGCGACTCTGCAGTCGGCGACTGAGCAGGGCAGGCCGGCGACTCGGCGGGCGGCGACTGAGCAGGGCAGGCCGGCGACTCGGCGGGCGGCGGCTGGGCAGGGCAGGCCGGGGCGGCAACTCAGCAGGCGGCTGCTGGGTAGGGGAGGCCGGGGCGGCGACTCAGTAGGCAGTGGCTGGAACGGTCACTCCGGGGTTACCAATTGTAGGTTTGAATAACTACGTAGTTTTGTAGAGGTGAATGAGACTAATTTTGATGTCTTGGACATATCTGGCAAGATATGTCTATTGTCGAAGGTTATCATATCGTAGTCTAAAATTCATATGGGGACCTGCACAACAGCAAGCTTTTGACAAGTTGAAAGATAGATTCATGAGTTCACCTATTTTAATATTTCCTGACTATGATAAAGAATTCATTCTTTGCACTGATGCATCTGACATAGGATTAGGAGAAATATTGATGCAAGACAGAAATGGAACTTTGAAACCAATAGCTTACACTTCAAGACTTTGTAATAGTGCAGAGAGAAACAACTCTATAACAGAAAGAGAAACTTTAGCAGTAATTAATTCTTTAGAAAAATTCAGGGATATGATCTCAGGATATCCAATCAGAGTTTGGACTGATTATACAGCTATTCAGAACTTATTTAAGCATAAGAATCTTAGGGGCAGACTTGCTAGATGGTTTGCGATACTTCAGTGCTATGAAGTTCAATTTGAATATATTCCGGGTAGAAAGAATGTTGCGGCGGATGCACTTTATAGAAATATTAGCCAACCAATGACAGGGTTGGTTAATTTTGTTTGTAGTATAGATGAGTTAGTAACCTTAGATGAGGAAATGCTAATAAGAGAACAAAGGGATGATAAGACATGCGATTCATTAGTCAAGTACTTGATGAACCCAAGAGGAGATCCTCCAAAACTACCAAAGGGGTATAAGATAGAGGAATTTCATTTGACTAATGGGTTTTTGTATAGAAAAACAATTGTAAGTGGAAAAGATATTTCTAGAGGTAAAGTAAATCAGCTAGTAATACCACAAACTCTTGTAAAGGAGATATTGAAGTTACTTCATGGTAGTGATTGTAGCTCACATCCAGAAAAGGATAAAACATAGATAAACACAACTTAAATACTTTTGGCCGGGTATGAAGAAAGATACATACAATTATATTGAAATTTTTTTGAAATGTGTTAAGGTGAAAGGAAATACACCAAAACCTGCTCCTATACTTACCTATCCAATTCCACAGAAACCTTGGGATAGAGTTCACGTTGATACTTTGGAGTTACTTATGTCTGAGAGTGGATATAAATATGTATTTGTTGCTATTGACTATTTTTCAAGATTTTGTATTATACAACTCATTCCAAATAAGAAGGCTGAAACTATTGCTCCAGTAATCTCTGATCAGATAATCTGTAATTTCACTACACATAAGATCTTTGTTTCGGATAATGGAACTGAATTTAATAACAAAATCTTGGGAAAATTATGTTGTTTATTTAAGATCAAGAAAGTCAATATCTTAGTGAACCTTTCACAGAGTAATGGAGTTGTAGAGAGGTTAAATAAGAAAATAATTACGTGTCTTAGAAGTATGATAAGTCCTCATAGTATAACCTGGGATACTTGGATTCCTTGTGTTAAGTGTACTCTGAACAACCAAATTAGTATAGCAACAGGGGATACACCTCATTTTGTAATTTTTGGGGAAGACAAAACTCTTCCATATGAAATTTTGACTGCAGATCAGGAGCCTGTGTATAATATAGATGATTATTTATCAAATAGAATAAATACTTTTCAAAGTATTCACCAAAGAGTTAGGGAATATATGCAGGAGTATTCACAAGAGATGAAAAAGCAACAACACAAACTAGCACATAAACTAGAGTTGAAAATAGGAAGTTTAGTCATGGTCAAACTACATTCACCCTATAATAAACTTTCACCAAGTTACTCAGGTCCATATAGGGTAATTGATCCTGCAGGTGGAAATAAATATAAAGTAGTCCATTTAGAAACAAGAGAAGAATTGATAGGTCATTTGGATGACATAAAGAAAGTTAGGTTACAGATCTATGAAGATGATTGTTGTGATACCCTATGTATCAATTTTAATGAACCAGAAGAGTTCAATAATATTCATTGTGATTTAAATATTAATCTTGATGCATTTTAAAGATGAAGGCTGCAATATTAATTATTCTATGCTTGGTGAGTGCCCTGGACTGGAATCCAATTCGTCCTGGAGCATTGGTACGACATCAAAGTAACCTAATATTGGTTGACAAGCTTATAAGGGTAGTTCTGAATTACAAGAATGTAACAATAATTCAAGATAATGCTGACTCCTTGAGAGTGAAGTTGAAATTGTTAAAAGAGAACATTTCCAGTAGGAATGTTGAAAAGAAACTTGAAAATAAGATAGAGGACATAGAACATAAACTTGATGTCATAGATTGAAATTTCAAAAGAAATGGTAGACAAAAGAGCAGTATGTTAGTAGTGGCTTTAGGAGCTCTTGCTGGATTGGGAATATCCAATTTTGCCTTCCTTGCTTATTTAAAAATTTATATGAATAAATTGAATTAGAAGGTTTCAAAAATTTATGAATTACAAACAAGTATAAAAACATTGAGGAAATGATCTCTGAAATTTCAGATAACTTAGAGAATCTCAGTTTAAAACAAAGTGAACAGGAGCATATAAAGCAACTTTTCTTATTACTCAATACTATGCATTTGTAATTATCTGAGATGCACGTTCAGTTGGAATCTTTTGTACAAGGTTTAGCTCTAGCAAATTCAGGTCAAGTAACATCTTCTCCTCTCCCAATACCTCAACTTATAAATATAATTAAGTCAGCAAAGAAGGATTGGAACTTTGAACCTTTCTTTGATGAAGCTAATGTGGCATTATATTACCCTTTATTAAATTCACACTTAAATATTACTTCAGTGATAATAGAAATTCCTTTTTCTTCCAACATAAGATTTAACTTATTTAAATTGATACCCTTCCCTGTGAAGGTAAACAATTCATATTATGTAGTGGATATTCCAGTTGCAGATCCAATCAACTTCATCCTTTCTGTAGACAATCTAAAAGAGAGCATGATCGATAATGATAAATTAAATTATTGTAAAAGAGTTAATAAGAATCTTTATTTTTGCCATTCTTCTCTTTTTTGTGTTTCGGGAAGCTTTAAAAAATTCATGTGAAGCTTCTCTGGTTAGAAATGTGTCTGTGATGAATAATTGTCATTATAAGAAAATTTTGGTAGACAAGATTTCTCATGGTAACATACAAGGATCCCATTATCTATTTTTCCCTAATAAGACCAAAATTTAAGTTAACTGTAAGGGACTAAGTCCTAAATTGAAAGTGGTTAAAGGTCATATCTCAGTTGTTAATACCTGTGAATTACATGGAGGTCCTATTTCCACTATTGCTAATACCCTTAATATCATGCATTTAACTGAAGATTCATATATTTTAACTTTCAACTTCA
>NC_134814.1:34282892-34290392 GCF_046742065.1 Oratosquilla oratoria | reverse complement strand
TTCACAGGTTTCAGTTTGGAATTCACTTTGAGGTGTTTCGTTTACGAATACCGAGCTAAAATAATTGTTTAAGATATTACACATTCCTTCATTTGAATATTCAAGTTGACCGTCAGCAGATAATAGTGGACCAATGTGATTCCTAACAACCTTTTTATCTCTAATGTAACTATAGAATTCTTTGGGATTCTCTTTGGATTTATCAGCGATGTTCATTTCGTATTGTCGTTTTCTTTTTCTTATTGTCTTTTTTAAATCTCTCTGTATTGATACATAACTTTCATAGTCATTAGATGCACCCAAGCACTTATATTTCTTATAAGCCTGTCTCTTTTTAGCAATACTTTTTTCAGTTTCTTTGTCGAGCCACTTTGAGCGAGCCTGATTTAGGGGACGTCTGTCATTAAAAGGAATGTAAGTTTGAATCATCTTAGTGAGCGTATTTTGAAATATTTCCCACATCTGATCTACAGGCCTTTCGTTTAATTTTGCCTCCCAATCTGTAAGCTGAAGCTCCTGACGTAGTTCTATGAACTGAGCTTTACTGAAATCGGGTATTTTAGAAGCACACGTATCTATTCTAAAATTGTTTAGGAGTTTGAATCTGACTAAGTTGTGATCGCTATTTGCAACAGATTCACCGACTTCTACATCAGTTACCATGCTTTCGCGGCTAGTGATCAATAAATGGAGTAAGTTTCCATATCTTGTGGGCTCTTTTACATGCTGAATTAAGTAATTGTCACCAAGAAAATCAATCAAGCGACTACCTATATGGCCATGTTCAAGGGTCATCCAATCAATGTCAGTAAAATTGAAATCACCCATTATCAATAAATCCCGGTTGCAGAAACTAGACAGTTCTTGAAATAACAGTTTGTCGTCTGCTAATGATAATGTCTTTGGCCTATATATTACACCTATATTCATTTTTTGTCCATTTGTTTGGGTTAACTCAACCCACAAACTATCATATGCATCCTGTTTCACTTTCTCTAAAACACAAGCATGAACATTGTTTTTAACGTACAATAGAACACCCCCACCTTTCTTGCGGTTTCTATCCTGATGAAAGTGTTTAAATCCCGCAATATTAAATTCAGCTTCGAACTCTGTACCATTTAACCATGTCTCAGTTATTCCTATCATATCGAGATTTTCGCTTTTGACATACACCTGTATTTCTTGAAATTTTTTCGTAATACTACGAGCATTAAAGTACATAGTTTTAAGAAACTCGTGATTATTTCTTTTTGACACATTTTGAGTTTCAATATCATGTCTTATATTATCATTTTGTTTTTTATTTATGCCTTGCTCTATATTATTATTATTTGGTCCTTCATTGACATTCAATGCCTCATTAACATTTCTCCTATCAAAATTAACATTTCCCCCATCACGGACATCTGGTCGATTACGGTCATCCGATCTATTTTGTACATTTTGTCCCCCTACGTCACCGTGATTCACGCCGGCCTCCCGTCGTTCAGTGACATACATACGTACGTACATATATACATACACACACACACACACACACACACACACACACACACACACACACACACACACACACACACACACACACACACACACACACACACACACACACACACACACATATATATATATATATATATATACGTACGTACATACATACAAACATACATACATACATATATAAGTATATACATACATACATACATACATACATACATACATATATACATACATACGTACATACATACATACATACAAACATACATATATACATACATACATACATACATACATAGATGCATACATACATACATACATACATACATACATACATACATAAATACATACATACATACATACATACATACATATATACATACATACATTCATGAATACATATATACATACATACATGCATACATACCTACATACATACATACATACATGCATGCATACATACATACATACATACATACATACATACATACATACATACATACATACATACATACATACATACATACATACATACATACATACTGTTACGGGACGCGCTGGTTATGTGAAGAGACGTTACGTATAACGGATAAGTGCTTAAGAACCAGCTCACTTCTAGAAGCCACTGTAGGACTGAACTATCTGGTCAGGGCCTAGATAATTCGTAAGACTAGAAGTAAAGGTAACAAAGAAGATTCCAGGAAAGGAATATTAAACTAGCGATAAAACTAGTAAACGAAATTATTAATATCATGGAAAATATTTACAGGCAATCAACACAAAAGAGAATGGGCAGTAGGGTCAATGGGACCGTTACATGATTATAAGAATATGGAAAGTATCGTTCAAATAAGAAACACAAGATACGTATACAATATGGTACTATCTAAGTACAAAGAGATCAGGAACATGTATCAAAATAAGTAATAAGTACAAATATAAGTATAAAGTAATGCAATGTATATAAGACACGTAATGTAGGCAAAAAGGGTGATCACTTCACACCAATCGTCTCATGAGTCTAAACTTCTAGTTTTTATCAAGAGATCAATATGCGAGAAAATGACAAGGTGTGAGTGATTTCCACCGCTTATATACCATTGGACCGGAAACGGGATACTTCCGGTGAAGGGTGCGGGTGAGCGCAAAGGGGGGAGGAGGGTAAGTTAACACACGTCAACATGGGTAGTTTTAAGACCCTCGACTCGCTTGAACAATCTACTTATTTAGTAACTGTCAAATCTGTGCGCTCCGAACTATTCAGGATTTCGCTTGTCTGTTTGTTCTACAAGAGTGCGCACCTTTCTCCGCACGTAGGCAAGATTACATATAGTGGACGGGCGTTACTACTTAACATTGTTACAATACATACATAGACAAGAAATATGAACATAGTTATGTAATACAAAGGAACACAATTCTATAACATAATTACACATATGACGTAATATCTAATATTACGTTACACCTCCACCGTTTGGTAAAGCTTTTCACTTTCTGTTGAAAAGCTATGTTCTAGAAAGGACGTCGGCTAAAACATTAAAGACGCCTTTAATGTGATGAATTGTTAGATTAAAGGGTTGGAGAAATAAACTCCAACGTGTAAGTCTCGGATTCTTGTTTTTCATAGTCTGTAGGAATTTAAGGGGTTGTGATCCGAATATAATTGAATGGTAGTTGAGGAACCCAGGTAGACTTCGAAGTGGATAAGGGCCTGGACCAAAGCGAGCGTCTCCTTCTCAATTGTTGAGTAGTTCTGCGCAGGGGGCAGCTTCTTGCTGTAGTAGGCGATAGCGTGAAGAACTTCATTGTGTTCTTGCAAGAGGGCGGCACCGATACTGGTGTTGCTGGCGTCGACTTGCAGAAGAAAGGGTCGTTGGAAATCGGGTGCCCTTAGAACTGGTGCGTTAGTGAGAAGGGACTTCAGGTTTTTGAAGGCCGTCTCACAGGTAGGTGTCCACACGAAGTCGTGGTCTTTTCTCAACAGGTCAGTCAATGGTTCTGCTACATCTGAAAAATTTGGACAAAAACGGCGATAATAGCCACTCATTCCAAGGAATCGACGTACCTCTCTACGATTAGTGGGTGTTGGTACATCATTGATGGCTTTTATCTTGGCGTCTATTGGAAACACTTGGGAATTTCAAACTTTAAATCCCAAATAGGGGACCTGTGTATGTCCGAAATCACATTTGGACAAATTGATGGTAAGGTTTGCTTGGTCTGCTCTATAAAAGAAATTATTTAAGTGTTCAATGTGTTCTGTCCAAGACTGACTAAATATTATCACATCATCTAGGTAAGTTTTTACTCCTGGCAATCCTGCAACAAGATTACTTATCATTCTTTGGTAAGTGGCAGGGGCATTTTTAAGCCCAAATGGCATTGCTCGGAATTGAAACAATCCCTCTTCCGTAATGAAAGCGGTAACTTCTCTTGAGCGAGGGTGTACCGGGATTTGATAGTATCCCCTTAACATATCCAACTTGGATACATACTTGGCAGTTCCTAGACTGTCTATGATATCATCTATCCTAGGGATAGGAAAAGCATCGGCCTTAGTATGGGCATTGATTTTCCTGTAGTCAATGCACAGGCGATAAGAATTGTCAGATTTAGGGACAAGAATGCAAGGAGATGCCCAAGGACTACTGGAGGGTTCAATTATTCCCTGTTGAAGCAGAGTGTTTATTTCTGCTTTTATGAACTCCTTCTTTTTTGGATTGACTCTATAAGGGGCTTGTTTGATAGCTCTTGGTGAGTCTAGAATTATTTCATGTTCTATCAAAGAAGTGAATCTTGGGGAATCTAGAAATAATTTTGGAAAACTTCTTAAGAGAGAAAGAATGTCTTTACCTTGTTTCTCAGATAAGTGTCCTACTTTTATCTGAAGATTTTGTAGTATCTGAGAGTTTTCCAAGGGAATCTCAGGAGGATTAGGCAGGTTATCAGGATGCTCCTCCGATTCTATTGTGGTAGAGCTGCAAATTGGAATTGGATCTCTGGAATGATAAGGTTTTTAAGGTATTTATGTGACAGAGACGGGAACTCTTTCTTCTGTCTGGAGTTTTGATTATGTAGTTGAGATCACTGGCTTTGGACAAGACTTCATAGGGTCCTTTGTATTTAGCCTGCAATGGATCTCCTGGTATGGGAAGATAAAGTAACACTTGATCTCCTGGAGAGAAAGTTCTAAGTTTAGAATTTTTATCATACCGACCTTTCATTACTCGTTGAGCATTCGTCAAGTTCTCTCTTGCCAACTTCCAAGCTTCTAACAACTTCTCGGTGACCTGGGACACGTATTTCAAAGAAGGAACTGGTGGTTCTTTTTTCATCCATTGTTCATGAAGTATCTTTAGGGGACCACGGACTTCATGACCGAAGACTAATTCTGACGGGCTGAATCCAAGGCTTTCTTGAATTGTTGTTCGGGTGGCGAACAACAAAAAGGGGAGTCCGTCTTCCCAATTTCGAGTGTTCTCAGCACAGAAGATCCTTAACATTGTCTTGAGCGTTTGGTGAAAGCGCTCTAGAGCACCTTGTGATTGAGGATGATAGGCGGAGGAAGTTACATGATTTATACCTAGTGTTACAAGAATTTCTCTAAACTTGTTGGAAAGAAAATTACTTTCTTGATCACTTTGAATGTTCTTGGGAAATCCTACCATAGTGAAATATTTCAACATTTCTCTGATTATGTTTTGAGCTTTAATATTTTTCAAAGGAATTGCTTCTGGAAAACGAGTGCTCATACACATGATTGTGAGAATGTACTGATTTCCTTTACTAGAAGGAGGTAAAGGTCCTACACAGTCAATAAGAATTTTTTTAAATGGCTCTTCCATTACAGGAATGGGATGGAGTGGAGCTTCTACAATTTTCTGGTTGGGCTTACCTACAAGTTGACATGTATGACATGTTTTACAATATTGGGCAACATCTTTGACAACCGTGGGCCAATGGAAATGTTGGGTTATGTTGAACAAGGTCTTTCTTACCCCTAAGTGACCTGCTAAGGGAGTATCATGAGCCAATCTTAGAACATTATTCCTGAAACCAAGAGGGAGGACTATTTGATTCCTTACTTGCCATGGCTGGTCAGCGGTTGCGGTGGATGCTCTCCATTTTCGCATTAGGACTCCGTTTTCTATATAGAAACCTCGTGACATATTTTCAACTTCTTCTGGAGATGAAACAAACTCGTACAAATTTTTAAGAGAAGGATCTGACTTCTGTTCTTTGATTAATTCTGCTCTAGATAGAGAAACTGGTGAAGAGGAAGATGGGTCAGTTTGGGAGAATAGGGATTCTAAATTATAGGTCTCTTCTTCAGATTTCTTGTACTGAGATCTGGTTACAGCACAAGCGGGAAACAACTATAAGTTATCTGAAGGTTCTACTGAGGTCTTAGGGTTATTTGTTATTAAAGGAGAAATGACTTTGCTTCCAGCGATGTCATTGGCCAACAATAAGGATATTCCTACTATGGGAAGAGAGTCTACTACTGCTACTTTAACCATTCCGGTTGTTAAATCAGACCGCAAGAAAACATTATGTAATGGACATTTTACAATTCCTCCAACTCCTTCTATCAATATATCATAACCTGTATATGACTCACCCAGATTCTGCAAGACAGAATTTAAAATCAGACTTTGCTTTGCTCCTGTGTCTCGGAGTATGGAAATAGGATATTGTTGTGAACTACTACTATGAGATATAGTTCCTGAAGATACAAATGGTTTGAAACAAGGATCATGATCTGATGAGGGGGGTTCTACATTACTTGACAATACCGGCTTCTTTGGTAGTTTATCCTGAATAGAGGATTTTGAATCATCTGATTTTATATTACTTACAAGAGTTGGTGTCTTATTGGAGAATGAGGGTGCCAGTCTCTTTCTGCAATTTGAAATGTGATGGCCAGCCTGTTTACAATATGAACAAGTTACAGGGGGATTAGTCTTAAACCTTTCCATTCTTTGTCAAGGTTGGTTTGGAGGATCTTGATTGAAATCAGACCTGTAACTGAAATGTGATGGGCTAGACTGATTTTCAAAGTGTTTCTTTGGGGACCAAGGATCAGAGTATTTTGTTGAATCTGGAATATATGACTTTGACTTTTGGGATTCCATTTGTCTTGACTTAGGTTTATGATTTAGTGTGAACTCATCAGCCAATACAGCAGCTTTAGTTAAAGTTTCGGGAACATGATCATCTATAAAAATCCTAAGATCTGTCTCTAAGGTATTCTTAAACTGCTCCAATAAAATCAATTGTTTAAGTCTATCTAAGGTGTCCGTTTCACTAGCCAAACACCACCTATTGAATAACCTCTCTTGTTGAGCCGCATATTCTACGTATGTTAACTGAGGTGTCTTCCTATAATTACGGAATTTCTGTCTATAGGCCTCTGGTATTAGTTCATAAGCTTTTAGAATACAAGCTTTCATATTATCATACTCGCTTTCTGCTTCTGAAAGAGAAGTATAAATTTGCTGAGCCTTACCCTTAAATTGTGTTTGAATGATTAATGGCCAATTTTCTTTAGGGATTTGTAACTGTTGCGCCAATTTTTCCCACTGAAGAAAGAAAATTTCTGGCTCTCCTTCTGAAAATTGGGGTAAAAGTTTTACATACTTGGAAATATCTATATGACCTTCCTGAACTACGGGTTGTCTATCAACAATCCTAGCTTCTACTTCTGCCTTCTTTAATTTTAACTCTGCCAATTTGACTTTAGTTTCGTCCTCTCTTTCTATTTGTTTCACTTTTGCTTCCTCTTCTCTAGCTTTAAATTCTGACAATTTGATTTTAGTTTCGTCCTCTTTAGCTACTTGTTTCACTTTAGCTTCCTCTTCTCTAGCTTTAAATTCTGCCTCAATTTTCATTTGTTTCAGTTTAGCTTCCTCCTCTCTAGCTTTAAGTTCTGCCTCAATTTGCATTTGTTTCAATTTAGCTTCCTCCTCAATTTCTACTCTCCTGACCTTTAATTCA
>NC_134814.1:34244792-34252292 GCF_046742065.1 Oratosquilla oratoria | reverse complement strand
CAATCACAACATATCCATACACAACTATTCTCCATTCACCCCTATCTTCTGTCCTCTCCCGTCCTTCCTCAACAGACATTCCCCTCTTCCCCAAAGCCCCCTTCATCCCACCCATCCACCTCATCCTAGGACGTCCCCTCATGTTCACTCCCTCCACATCTGCCTTCCATACCTCTTTTACTAGTCTTTCTTCACTCATTCTTTCCATTTGTCCAAACCATCCTAATATTCTTTCATCAACCCTATCTCCCAGTTCCTTTTCCATCCCTGTTCTCCTCCTCACCTCCTCATTTCTCACTCTATCTAGCCTAGTAACCCCCATCATACTTCTCAGACACCTCATCTCAAACACATTCAAACTCCTTCTCTCTTCCTCTCTTATGTTCCATGTTTTTGCCCCATACAGTGCTGTTGGCACAATCACTCCTTCATACAGTCTCCTCTTAGCATCCATTCCCAAATGTCTATTCCTCATTACACTCTTTAATCCACCAAGGCATTTACTCGCTTCTCTCAATCTACATTCTACCTCCACCTTCACTCCACCTTTTCCTGCCACATTTGCACCCAAGTATCTAAAACTATCCACTTCCTCCAGTCGCTCTCTCTTATATATGTATATATATATATATATATATATATATATATATATGTGTGTGTGTGTGTGTGTGTGTGTGTGTGTGTGTGTGTGTGTGTGTGTGTGTGTGTGTGTGTGTATACATATATATATATATACACATATATATATATATATATATATATATATATATATATGTATATGTATATGTATACTCGTATACGCCCTATCCGAGAGTTGACACCTTGACGTGGTGGATAGGCTTGAGAATCTTAATGATTACAAAAGCTATGTCAATAGAGAGGAAATCTCTGCAGGGTTACCTATATCGAAAAGACTTTGTAAGAAAGATCGAACAAAGAGCAGCTCACACAAACAGTAGCAGGATACACTGCTAACTGGCACGTCCCTGATGGCAAACAGGGAAATTCCCCACAGATATATGGGGTACCTTCATAATGACGGCGTGGACCATTGGGCACCCTATATATATTTGTGGCTTCACCGAATATAATGAATAAGGTGACACAAGAGAAATATCTCACCAGAAACTAGTTGGCAGGGAGGTGATATTACTGCCAAAAGCCTTTCATAACAAACATGAACAGCACAAACAAAACAAAACCGGGCATTCCTGTTGGATCATCGTCTCCTAAAGGTCCAACCGCATTGCCTCATGTGCTTACGGGCAGTGTGCCACCGAATGTAAGTAAGCACTGTCCTAGCAGATCCAAGCCTTGGACATTAAACAGTATGAAGAAAATGATGATCTAGAAGGTACACGTTAAAAATAGTTCAAGTTTATGCGCCAACTTCACAGAGTTTAGACGATGAAATTGAGTCCTTCTATGATGATTTAAGTCAGATAATGGATCAGGAAAAAAGTAAGTACACGTTGGTAATAGGCGACTTTAATGCTTAAATGGAGAAGAAGATGGGAGATGAGTCGTGCATTGGGGAGTTTGGAGTAATTGAAAAAAATAAAAAAGGCGAGATGTTAGTCATATTTTAAGAGAACTACAACATGAGGATAAAAAATACTTTCTTCAAAATGCATGTAGGTCGTAAAGGAATCTGGAGAAGCAATGTTACGGTGATAAATAAAGTCAACATAGGTAGTGACCATAGAATGGTAGGTTGCACAGCTAAATTAAATTTCAGATCCAAGAAGAATAAACTAATTTAAAAAAAGAAAATAAGCCTTGCAAAGGTTAAGGATAATAATAAGAAATTTCAGTTGAATATTGAAAATAGATTCGACGCTTTAAGAACTAACGTGAACACCGTCGAAGATACGAATTTGAATTTAGTGAATATCATTAGGGAATCGGCAGAGAAAGTAGGAAGTACAAAAAGTATTAGAGAAAACAAATATTCCAAAGCTACAAAGGACCTAATTAAAAGAAGGAAGACTATGCAGATCAAAAGTAGGAGAGGTATAATAGATAGAGTAAAACTAAACAAGCTTATAAACAAAATGCAAATATCAGAGGAAAGAAAGAAAAGCATAAAAGAAATAGGGGAAACTATTCGGAAAGGTAAAAGTAATAAAGTGACCGAAGAAATTTTTAACTGTAGAGACAGAATGGTAAAAAGAGTAGAAGAGTTTAACCAAGAGCTTTACTCGTTGAAGACCGTAGTTGAGACAGTAAATTCATGTGTAGACGTTAATAGTGTACCAGAGATTACAAAAGAAGAAGTAGAATTTGCTCTATAAAATATGAAACGAGGAAGAGCACCTGGGGAAGATGGTATATCGATAGGTCTCTTAAAAGACGCAGGGAAAGAAGTTCATATAAGTTATCTCAGTCATACACCCAGTGCTTACGTCAAGAAAGCGTTACTGAATCGTGGTGCAATGCCATAATGATTTTGCTTCATAAAAAAGGAGACTAGAAAGATCTTAGTAACTATCGACCGATTAGCTTGCTATCAAATATATATATATATATATATATATATATATATATATAAATATATATATATATATATATGTATATATAGTTTTCCTCAAGATCCTTACAAATAGACTAAGTCAAGTTTTAGATGGAAACAAACCAAGAGAATAGGCAGGCTTTAGGAGCGGCTACTAGACTCTGGACCATTTGCAGGCGATGAACCAACTAATCGATAAAAGAGAAGAATGTCTCTCTATTTAGCTTTTGTAGATTACGAGAAGGCATTTGACTAGGTAGAACAAAAGTAGAACTAATACCAATACTAAACTCGCTACGCAATCAGGGTAAAAACGAACAGATCGTAGGAGTTTTAGAAAAAAATTATGCGAAAGGTACCGCTATGATTCGACTACATAAAGATACGGAAAAGACCAAATATCGAGAAAGGAGTACGGCAAGGCGATACAATTTCACCCAAATTATTTACAGCATGCTTGGAAGAGATTTTCAGTAGGTTCAGTTGGAAAGAAAAAGGTTTGAAGATTAGCGGCAAATATTTGAACCACCTAAGATTTGCGGATGACATTATTATTATTTCAGAAAGAGCAGAAGACTTGAAGTGATCTGAACAAGGAAAGTCTCAAAGTAGGTTTAAAAAGGAATAAGTATAAAACCATAGTAATGTTCAACACGAAAGTTCAAAGTAAAGAGTTTATAATCGATGGTGAGAGTCTTGAAGAAGTTGATGAGTATAATTATTTAGTGCAGATGGTTAAAGTGACAAAAGATCATGATAATGAAATAAAAAGATTGATGAAAAGTGTTTGGTACGTATGATATAATCCTGATAGGTTTTCTACCTTTATGATTAAAACCTAAAGTTGACAATCAATTCATTCTGCCAGCAATAATCTACGGGTGTGAAACTTGGACACTGAAGAAGGCAATGGAAACAAAGCTAAGGACGACACAGAGGAGAATGGAGAGATCAATGATGGGAATAACGCTGAGAGACCGAAAGAGAGCAAGTTGGGTGAGAGAGCAGACTAGAGTGAAAGATATTATGGAGGCGGTGAAAGAGAGGAAGTGGAATAGGGCATCTAATTTAGTGCGGACAACTGATGAGCGATGAAGCAAGTGTGTTACTGAGTGGACGCAGCGAGATGGAAAGCGTGGAAGAGGGAGACCAGACAGAAGGTGGAGAGACGAAATTTAAAAGTTTGCAGGAGTGACGTGCCAGAGGTTGGTGTGGTCATGTGAATCATGGAATTCTATGAAGGAGGCCTTCGCTCAGCAGTGGACTCAGGACAGCTGATTTGGTATATATATATATATGTATATACATTTATATATACGTATATACATACATATATATATATATATATATATATATATATATATATATATATATATATGTGTGTGTGTGTGTGTGTGTGTGTGTGTGTGTATACATGTATATATATACATACATACATTAAAACATATACCAAGGCTTTTTCCCCCTTACAAGGGAGGTAGCCAAAAAGGAAAAGGCATAAAATCATTCCCACCCATTCCATCCCTGAATACATCCCACACCCCTCCACCCTCCTCTAATCTTAGCACCTCCTGGATGAAGGGTCATCCACGTAACTTGCCACTGCCCTGGGTCAGAAGCAGTGTCGCAAGACACAGCACACCCACAGCAAGTCCGCTTCATTAAATCGGCGACCCCCCCCTCTCCGTCCCCTCATGCATAAAAGGAGAAGACGGGGAGAAATCCCTTCGGGTTCCGTCAAATTTTGCTCACACATACTACCTCACCCATCCAGACCAGGTGCCTTACCTGCTTTCATCATCTTAACAACTGCCTTCACTTCATCCTTCCTTATTTCTCCTCCATTTTCCTCACTCATCACTCTCATTTTCTTAGCATTTTCCACTGCAACTATCTTTCCCTCCCTATCCTCCTTCACATTTAGCAACTCCCTAAAATATTCTGCCCATCTTCCCCTTACTGCCCTCTCTTCCATTATCATCTCTCCATCTGCACCTTTTACCTTTTCTTCTCTACTTGATTCGCCTCCTCTTCCTCTCTTAATTTCTTTCCAAAACATGTTTTTATTACTTTCAAAATTTTCTGTCATACTCTTACCTCACTTCACATCTGCTCTCCTCTTTCCCTCTTTTACCTTTTGCTTTACTTCTCTTTTCTTTTCTTTGTACCTCTCATATGACTCCCTCGTCCTATTCTGTAACCAATCTGTGAAAGCTCGCTTCTTCTCTTCTACAACCATCTTTGTTTCCTCATCCCACCATTCACTACCCTTCCTTCTATTTCCTCCTGTCCTTCTTGTTCCACACACCATCCTTGCACACTTTGTGACTCCCTCCTTGAACCATCCCCATTCCTCCTCCACACCTAGCTCTACTCTATCCTTCACTCCCTCCCACTCCTCCTTCAGCTTCTTCTTGTACTCCTCCTTTTCCTTTTCATTTAAAGAGTTCACTCTAAGCACCTCCCTACCTTTTGTCCCTTTCCTCTTTCTCCATCTATCCTCCACTCTCAACTTACCTTCCACCAAAAAATTATCTGATATTCCCCCACCTTCTCCCCTTAGCACATGTACATCCTTAACTCTTCCTATCATAGTCCTATTTACCACTACATAATCCATCAACGCTCTATCTACCCCCCTTCCATCCACCACCATCTCCCATGTGTACTTATGCTTGACTTTCTTCCAAAACACTGTATTTGCTATCATCAACTCTCTTTCTAGACACATTTCCACCATCAACTCTCCACTACGATTCTTTCCTGGAACTCCATATTTTCCAACCACTCCATCAATTGGACCATTTCCTACCCTAGCATTAAGGTCTCCCAGTACTATTACATTGACATTTCTCCCTAAATCCTCTATGCACTCATTTAAATCTATCCAAAAGGCCTCCCTTTCTTCTACACTCTTCTCACTGCCAGGCCCATATGCACTTACAAAGACCCATCTCCTTTCCCAGTTTCACCTTCATCCACAATATCCTTGAGAAAACCTCCTTCCACTCCACTACACGTTTATCTATCTCTTCACTTACTAGAATAGCACCCCTTCCCTCCCTCACCCTCTCTTCATTCCTGATAACCTCCCCCTTACACTCCCAAACTTACACTCACCCTTCCCTTTCAACTTAGTTTCACTAAAAGCCAACACATCCATCTTTCTTCTCACAAACATACTATCTATCTCTTCCCTTTTACTCTCCTCTCTACAACATCCACGCACATTAAAAGACCCAAACCTTAGGGTGCTGGTCGGAAAACTCCCAGACCCTCTTATGCCTTTACTTTTTCGTTTAGGAATGTTCCCTGTGGGGCTACAAGGAGAAGGATGCCTAGTCCCACTCCCCGTCCCTTTCTTCTCGCCTCTTACGATCCAAGTGGAAATACTTGGTGGCAGTATTCTTTTATCCCACCATACATACATACACACACACACACACACACACACACACACACACACACACACACACACACAACACACACAACACACACACACACACACACACACACACACACACACACACACACACACACACACACACACACACACACACACACACACACACACACACACACACACACACACACACACACACACACACACACACACACACACACACACACACACACACACACACACACACACACACACACACACACACACACAGGGCCGAAATTATTTCGGTACCGCTGCGCTTCGGGTCGTTACTCTGACTCTCGTGGGCGGGGAGCTGGGTGTGTGTGTGTGTGTAAGGTCATAGCATTACCCATAGATCGGACCTACGAGCTCTGAGCTCTCTTCCAGGAGGGAAATAGCTGTCGATCACGAGTCCAACACGTGATCCAAAGACCAAGTGAATACACACACACACACACACACACACACGCACACACACGCACACACACATACACACGCCCATACGCACACACACACACACACACAAACACACACACACACACACACACACACACACACACAAACACACACACACACATACTTACACACACACACACACACAAACACACAAAACATACACACACACACACACACACACACACATACACACACACACACACACACACACACACACACACACACACTATATGGACTAAAAGAAAAACAGGGATTGGCGAGTTACATGAGAGAAAAAGAAGAAAAAGAGACAGCAGTAGAAATCCTAAATGAAATTCAGGGGGGAGAAAGAGATTAGGCATAGACCTGGAAGAGACATATAGAATCGGGCGCTATTCTAAGGATAGAAATCGACCTCTAAAGATAAAAGTAAGGTCACAGATGGTAGTAGAAGACATATTTCAAAAAGTAGGCAATTTGGCAAGGAATGAAAAGTACAATAAGATATGGATAAAAAAGATAAATAAATACTGAGGAATTAGAAAAAGAAAAGTCACTAAGAGAAGAAGCAAATAAAATAAAAAAACTTGATGAGAACGGAAACAGAATGCAAAGAATTCCATTGGAGAGTAATCGACATGAGATTGAGACAATGTCGCATCAAAACGAAAAAACCAAGGACAGAAAAAATAATGGAGAAGGAAGAAAATTAAAAGTGGCCTATACTAACATTGACGAATTAATTTCAGGTCTGAACGAACTCAATGATTACCTGTTAGAATAAAAACCAGACATAATGGAAATTGTAGAGACTAAACTAAGAGGTGAAACACCATCTATCGTTATTGGACAAGGTTTATACAATTACTGGATAAAAAACAGGGACAAGAAACAGGGAGGGGGAATCATGTTCTTGGCCGGGAAAGACCTAAACGTGATAAAAGTTGCAGCGGGCAAAGGTAATGTTGAACTGATCATGATAAAAGTCGAAGGCAAGAATATGAAAAGTAGAAAGTTTGTGGTGACCTATGTGCCCCCAAAAACGAATGCTTGGAAAGAGAACGAACATACAAAAATGCTAGGAGATACAAGAAAATCACTAAATGAGATACTAATGGGTAAGGGTAAT
>NC_134814.1:34237292-34239792 GCF_046742065.1 Oratosquilla oratoria | reverse complement strand
AGCCTGCGAGTCACGCACGTGATCCTGCATTTTTTTTTTTTTTTTTTTTTTTTTTTTTTTTTTTTACTTATTTCTTAATCTGAACCATGGGAAAGCGAAGAAGAGCCGAATAAAGATGAAAAAAGTGGAGATGGCAAGGGAATGTAGAAGAACAAAAAATTCTCGAATATGCTGTTGCCAAATCTGTTCTTGATTACGATGTTGGCTATGAAGAAGGATTTGTGGTTCCTCTTTTTGGACAATCATACACACAATTACTAGTTATACTTTAAAAAGCGTGATAAAGAACGTGAGAAAGTATGCTCTAAGAGTCACGAGTGGCTATGAGGCCGGAGCATTTAAAAGGTGTTCCAGTCCTTTTAAATATTAAAGTTCCACCACTCAGTAATTCATGTTTTTGTTCTTTAGTAAGCCATATCTACAGTTTTATTTGACCTATTCTTTTTATTCTTGTGGCATTGTGATGGGGAGAAGTCATACTTGAATATCCTAAAACATAAATAAAGAAAACTGTAACATTTTTTTTGTTTCATTTATCCTACCAGAATTTCAAAGCATTTTTTCAATATGCAAAATAATATATATATATATATATATATATATATATGTGCGCTACTGCCAAAGAGATGATCTGATATATATATATATATATATATATATATATATATATATATATGTATATGTTCACTATAAACCCACTATCGGAGAAATAACGGAAAATACAGGGAAAGTGTATATTTCGACTACTATCTGTAGTCCTCTTCAGCAGAATGCTTACATGAAGTTAAGGTACAAGTATATATGAGGAAATAAGGGGTACATAAAAGGGGATGGGGAAAGTGGGGGGGACTCAGGTTACATGCCCTTGAAATGGTTGGGTCGAGGAAGGACAGTGGGTGATATTTTGTCCGACCGCTCTTGACATAATTTTGTTGACCGCTAACTTGGAAATATAATCTGGGGGCCACTGACCTTTAGAGGTGTTAAAGTTAGGATAATGTTTTATTAGAGAAGATTCTACAATTTTTCTTCGATAGCTACAGTGCGATTTATAAATAATTGATGCATTATCCCAATCTAATCTATGGTCTTTTTGGCTTGCATGAAGGAACACAGCGGAGTTAACTTGTCCATATTCTATGGAATTTTTATGTTCCTTTAATCTCGTGGACAAATTCCTGCCAGTTTGGCCCCAGTAGACATCATCACAGTCTTTACTATGCAATATATATACCCCGGAGTTTTGGTCCACATCATCCCTCCGGTGTACATTAACTACCTTTCTAAAAATGCTGTTTGGATAATTGTAAATAAAATTTGATTTGATTATTAGGTAGAAGTTTGGAGACCGAGTTGACAGATTCATTAAATGGTACAATGATGTTGTTGTTACCACATTTAAACTTCTCCCTGGAGTTATTTGGTTTATAAAAGTTTGATTTGGCTTTATGAATCTATCAACTCGGTCTCCAAACTTCTACATAATAATCAAATGAAATTTATTTACAATTATTCAAACAGCATTTTTAGAAAGGTAGTTAATGTACACCGGAGGGATGATGTGGACCAAAACTCCGGGGTATATAAATTGTCTTGTAAAGACTGTGATGATGTCTACTGGGGCCAAACTGGCAGGAATTTGTCCGTCTGGATCAGTGTATTTTGTCCAAGATGACGAAGCGTGCTGCTGCTTTAGCCCATATCAAATAACCAGTCCTCTTATTGACGTTTTCCTGTTTGGTGATGAATACGGACTCCATCGCCTTTCTTTCTTGTCTTGTGAGGTTATCCATAAGAATTTTTGTATTGCCCCATTTCGGTAAATGGCCTCTTTCGTCGACGTGATTTACTATCGCAAAGCTAACCCTGTGGTGTCTAACATCTGCTTGGTGTTCTTTTATTTTAGTGTTTAGGTTACTGCTAGTTTCACCTATGTATCACCACACCAGTCTTTGTGCTCTTATCTTGTGCACTGTAGTAATGAATGAAGTCATTCCTATTCGTCGGTTTCCAGTAAACTTTGAATTTAACATCACACCCTGACTTTACTAATACGGTGTCTAGAAAAGGTAGCTGTCCATCTATCTCACTTTCGATGGTGAACTAGATGTTAGTATTCACACTATTGAGCTTGGATAATAAGTTTTAATTTTTTGTATTGTAATGGGTAATCACTAGAACATCATCTACGTATAATAGCCAAACAGTATTTTCTGATATCATCCGGGGAAAAACTTGCTTTCTAACATCTCCATATATAGTGTGCGAAAGAAGACAGTTGAAGATAAGTGAGAGTAAAAATAAGGTGATGAGATATACAACGGGAGAGGATAGCAACAAATTGAAATTGAGTATTAAGGGAGAGAGATTGGAGAAAGTGGATATTTTATATATTTGGATGCGAATGTATCAGAAAAGAGAGGAGTGAAGGTGGAGGTAAAATGTAGAATGAGAAACAAGTAAATGATTTGGGGGATTAAAAAGTATAATGAGAAATAGA
>NC_134814.1:34219792-34227292 GCF_046742065.1 Oratosquilla oratoria | reverse complement strand
AATTTTCAACCATTTCATCTCAAGCACATTTAAATTCTTGTCTCTGTCTTCCTTGCACTCTAAGTCTGTGCCCCATATAGTGTCATAAGTGTTATTAGAGCTTCATATAATCTTTTCTTTGGACTCATCCCTAGATACATATTTTTCATGACAAATTTCATTTCTAAGATACATTTACCTATTTCCCTTTCTTTATATTTAATTCTCGCCTCTGCTTCATTTCCTGCTAAATTTTACATACCAAAGGCTTCTTACCCCTTATGAAGGAGTTAGCCAGCTAAGGCATACGTCCTCCCCACCCATCCCACTCACATTCGCCACCCATTTGTTTCCTTTTTTTATCATCGTGGATGAAAGATCGTCCCTACTTCCCAACCACTGCCTAGGTAAGATACAATTCAGCAGGACACAGCACATCTACAGGAGGACACAGCACATCTACAGCAGGGCCCCAACGATTCATTTACACAGCATCCCTCTCTCTTCTTCCCTTCAAACAATAATAGATGAGGCGAGAGGAATCACCTTTGTGTCGCGTCAGTCCATCGCCCATTCACATTCATTCTCTTTTCACATCTATATTTTGTTTTCTCCCTTCCCTGCTCAACAGACCTTCCCCCTTTACTCAATGTCCCCTTCTTGCCATCTTTTAATCCATATCATTCTCGGTCTTCTTATCAAGTTAATTTTATACACCTCTGCCTTCCACACTATTTTTGCTTGTCTTTTTTCACCCATTCTTCCCATATGCGAAAATCATTAAAGTATATTTCATCGGCTCTAAACGTCAGTTCCCTATCCCTTTACCACTCTCCCTCACCTAAATTCTTACTCTAGCCGTCCTCGTGACCCACGACATTCTTCTCAATCACTTCAAACACATTTAAATTTCACCATTCTGTCCCCCTTGAATTACGAATCTTTACCTTATACAGCACCATAGGCACATACTCCCCTTCATATAATCTTCCCCTTGTATCCATCCCCAGATACTTATTTCTCATGACATCTCAACATCTAACCTCCAACCCACTCTTACGTTCTATGCTACCTGTAACCCTAAATACTTGAAACTATTCACTTCTAACCTTTCAAGAGTTACCTCCAAATTTTTACCACTCTCACCACTTGTACATCTCATCACCTTAATTCTACCCATATATACTTTCAACTTCGTCCTATCATATACCTTAGTTAACACACTTAGACCCTTCTCTGACACAGTGTCATCTGCAAGTAGCAACTGACTCATCTCCCATTTCCCTCCACTCTTAATAAAATTGTCCAATCCTGTGCTTATTTCCCTTGTACTTACCGTATTACCCAGTTCATGTACAAATTGAACAACCACGGTGACATAACACAGCCTTGGCGCATCCTCACCTTCATATCAAACCACTCACTCTCACCATTCCCAATATTAACGCAACCTCTAGTACTAATGCAAAATGTTTTGACAGCCCTCAACATATTTCCCCCCCATCCAAGATATCTACAATACCTCCCACACTACCTTTCTATCGACTCTATTATGGGCTTTTTCTTGATACATACAGGCTCCAAAATATATTCACCTTTCGCCAAAAACTTCTTGCAAATCTGTATTACTACAAGAAATGTATCAACGCATCCTCTACCTTTTCTAACTCTACACTGTTCCTCATCAATTTTTCCCTGAGTTCCTTTCCTAATTCTCTCATTTCACGCACTGCCATATGTCTTTCCAACTACGCTCAACAAACTAATCCTTCTGAAATTACTACACTCACATTTGTCGTCCTTTCCTTTGTAAAGTGGAACCATATAAGTGCTCCTCCAGTTCCAATCCTCCAGCACACTCATTTGCCATAGGAACACATTAAACATACTCACTAACCAATCCATTATAACCGTTCCTCCATTTTGTCAGACACTGTATGATTAACCTACGAAAATAGTATATGAGACAATGAAATGGCATTTGGACTGTTTTATGACAAAAGATACCTCGCCAAAAGAAACACCCTGCAACAGTGTCCTCTAGTACAAGAACTTCATGTCCTCAGCTTACAAAGCGAACGAATAAGTAACAGAAAATATTATCAACAACAATATGACTCCTACAGACCCTAAGGCTCTCCTGAAACTTGTTATCCTTTACAAAACAAAAGAACGTCCAGTCTCGTAATGAAAAGCAGCTGTCTCCCACAGATAGGAGCTTTACAAGAGGTCAGTTATGCTTACCAATATTCCTGCAACATTGGTGACTGCAGTCGCCTTAATTCACTGCATATAGGTTTCATTACCACCACCTTGTCTAATAGGATGAGAGCACATCTACAGGATGGGGCTAGCTTTTGTCATCCCAATAACACCTATGGAAATCCCTTCCTCAGACAATAATTGAAAACACAATGTTTATTCTGCATCGTGGATAAGAAAATGGGGAATAAGGATGTCAAAATAAATGTCTATTTGCTTAGATAAACCCTCCGTTAATAACCAGCTACTACCAGATGTTTTGTCCCCATCTGTGAAGATATCTTCACAGCAACCTACCTACTGGAAACTCATTGGCACTCCGAGGGTATCCCTGACATTTTTTCCCATAGACACGCTCTATATTTCATTTATGCTCATCTATTCCCTAGATTCTTGCTCCTGAAGATAACTCCTGATTGGATCAAAAGAAGTTTAGAGTAAAAGAAATATGTGCTTTGGAAAGTTGATCAATACCCCGCCCTTATCCGAAATTGGATAAAAAAAAAAAAAGGATGTTGGATGAGTGTGGTATGGGTGAATTACGAGTTCCTTTAAGTGAAAGTGCTGATGATACAAAACTGTGCGGTATGGCAAATGATCACTTAAACCGATGAGATATTCAAGAAGATTTAGATAGACTACAGCAATGGTCTGAAAAGTGGCTAATGAAATTTAACATAAGTAAATGCAAGGTAATGCACATAGGTAAAAATAACAGTAAGTACGATTACAAGTTATTTGGAAATTCGTTAACAAAAATGAATAGGGGAAAAGATCGTTACTGATAATTATCAGTAACGATCTCAAATCATCCAAGCAGTGAATATCAGCCTTTGAGAAAGCAAATAAGATTCTAGGACTGATTGCGCGATCTTTTGATTTCAAAAGTCCATCACTCATTAACAAGCCATATAAATCGTTAGTTCGTCCACATTTGGAATATGCTGTTTCCTTGTGGTCACCGAATCTCATTAAAGACATTGACAGACTAGAAAAAATACAACGGCGAGCCACAAAATTTATCAAAATTATCAAAAATAAATCATAGGAAAATCGACTAAAACATATGAACCTGTTTTCCCTTAAAAAAAAAAAACATAGACTCAGAGATGACTTGATACAGGTCTTTAAAATTCTAAAGGGAATTGACAACATCAAACGTGACAAAATTTTCACACTAATTGAGAATCAGACAAGAAACAATGGTCTCAAACTGTCCGGAAATAGATTCAATTTGGAAGTGGGTAGCAACAACTTCGCCAACCGTGTAATTAATGAAAGATATAAACTTCCTGCAGAGGCAGTACAATGTAGTTCAGTTCGAAGCTTTAAGAATCATTTAGATAAACACCTAAGCAAGATGCTTTAACGATTATCATTTATTATATATATATATATATATATATATATATATATATGTGTGTGTGTATATATATATATATATATATTGTTATAATTTTTCTGCTTGATTCTCATTTCTTATTAGTTATATGTCAATTCATTATTATTTACTATTTACCTGTTTGTTTATCATTCAACTATAACTATGCATTTTTTTATGTATTTTGTTTATTATTTACATTATTATAGTTTTTATTTATTCATTCAGTTATTTATCATTATTATGATTTTTTTAGCATCCGACCTAGTTATGGACCATAAGTTCTGTCGGTATGCTCCTATTTTTAATCCTTTGTAATATACATATATACATTTATATATATATATACATATATACATATATATATATATATATATATATATATGTGTGTGTGTGTGTGTGTGTGTGTTTGTGTGTGTGTGTGTGTGTGTGTATACATATATATGTATATATATACACATATATATATATGTATATATATGTATATATATATATATATATATATTCATTGTATATATGGGCAGGAGATTTTCTCTCAAGCATGTTTGGTTAAATTGAATGGCAAGATTATTATTGCAGAGTTTTTTATTTTCTTTTTCTCTGAGAACCCTTTTCCCTTCCACGGGAAGTTGTCTTATAATGTCACCATATGACATTGTTTTGTAAGTTACTTTGGGCATGGCTTTACCAAAGTGAAAGACTGGCCAGAACGCGTTTTCACACTACTTAGTGCTTCATCAGTGGGTACCATCGAAGATGAAATTTTCGCAAATCTGCAAAAACCTCACATTTACTGCAGATATATAGACGATATTTTCGTCAAAGCTGAAAATTGCCAACAAATAGACGATCTAAAAGAACGATTAATAGAGACATCTGGTATCAATTTTACAATTGAGCACAGCATAGATGGGTCCCTTCCCTTTTTAGATACATTAGTAAAACAGAGAGATGAAGGCACTTACGACACATCAGTATACATAAAAACATCTAATTCAGGACATTGCCTAAATGGGACTAGCGAATGTCCCCAAAGATACAAAGATTCTACAATCAGTGCCTATATTAGAAGAGATCTAAGTCAATGTAATAATTGGGAAACAGTACATAATGAGTTAGAAAGAGCTTCTCAGACCCTTATAAATAATGGATTCGCCAATAAGGATATAGAGCGAATCACAAAAAGAACTCTAGACAAATGGTACCTGGACAAAAACCACCAGGACAAAAGCCACCCAGACAAAATCCCACAGGACATTAACGCCAAAAACCTGAATAAAATTTACTATAAGTCATTCTTCTCCACAGCCTATAAAGAAGATGAAAGGGTTATGCAACAAATTATTAAAAGAAATATTAAACCTAAAGAAGAAAATTCTAAAGTACAACTGATTATATATTATCAAAATAAAAAGACATCCCAACTGATACTAAGAAATAATATAAGACAAAGTAAAAGTGACCTTCAGAGAACTCACGTCATATATAGGTACACCTGTAAACTTGGGAACTGTGCATCCCAACCTTCAAACTATATTGGCATGACAACAATGAAGCTCTCACGCCGGTTATCATACTACCTCTCTTCAGGAGCTCCCAGAAACCACCATCATTCTGCTCGCAAAAGAAATTAAAAAAAAGAAACTCTAGTAGAAAACACAGAAGTGCTAGCAACAAATCAAGACCATAGAAGACTGCCTACCCTCGAGGCTCTCTTTATTAGAGAAACATCTCCCAATCTTAATATACAAACTAGGGATTTAGAGGCCCTCCCTAGCGTAAGGAGATCTAAGCTCCCTGACAGAAGGTACAATACTGATGACGTCACACAACAGCCGACCAATGAGGAAGTAGAATAGTTCGGGAGTCCCAGTCCAGCCCACTAGCCAATCAGAAGCCTCAAAATGAAATATCAGACCTACATTAATAGTATATAAACACAAAAATTCAATCAGATATTCACAGTCTAGCCACTGATGAAGCACTAAGTAGTGTGAAAACGCGTTCTGGCCAGTTTTTCACTTTGGTAAAGCCATGCCCAAAGTAACTTACAAAACAATGTCATATGGTGACATTATAAGACAACTTCCCGTGGAAGGGAAAAAGGTTCTCAGAGAAAAAGAAAAGGCAGATAAAAAACTCTGCAATAATAATCTTGCCATTCAATATATATATATATATATATATATATGTATATATATATATATATTGCAGTAATTCACAAGGAACACGTGAATATAATATGCAGAAAAAAAAACCCACTGGGAAATAAGAAGCTTATTCCGAACGTTTTTGTCTATTTAATAGCCATCCCAGAAAATTGGAAACATAGACTACTTGATTATTGTTATAGTAAATTAAGACATTCGTGTAACGTTCTTAGTGACAAATTAAAAAAAAAAAAAAACTGTCTCTATTAATTAAAGACTGTGATTGGTCCAAGCATACCAACCCTAATTTTGTTAGAAATTTATCTGATAAATCTTTAAATAGTGCAACAACATGTGCTTTAGGATATGGTCTTAGTTTCGCAGCAACTCAACACGAAGTTGACTATGTTAACGTAGCCAAAGGGTTTTGCTATTTAGAAAAATTTGGTGATGTCTCTACTCAAAATATCAATATCAGCAAGGGTTTTGTATATGCTTCTTTATCAGGACATGGTATTTCAAATTGTCGTAAAAGGTTTTTTAAATCTTACCGTGAGTTAAAAAGTGATGAACAGTTACACATTACTAGAGCTGATAAAAGCAATTGCATTGTCATTCTTAACAAATAAGATTACATTGAAAAAATGGGAACATTATTGGAAGATTGTGAAACATATACAAAACTTACTAAAAACCCGCTTGAATCTGTAAATAGTGAGTTAAATCGTAATGTTAAAAAGATTCTATAAGGGCATGAACATCTGATAAAAAAAAATCTTCTTTGTTGCCTTCCTTGCCTTACATGTATGGATTGATTAAAATCCATAAACCTGGTTATCCAGTTGGACCCATCATCAGTTCCACAGGATCCGTCACTTACAATTTATCCAAATGGCTTGTTACTATTTTGAGTCCTTTAGTGGGTACAATATCTTCTTCCCACGTCACAAATAATGTTGATTTCATTAATTATTTGAATAATCTAGAATCTTTTTATGATTTTAAACTAGTTAGTTTTTATATAACTTCGCTCTTCACCCGTGTTCCCGTAATTGACTTATTGGTATATCTTGAAGAAGAATTATTATCAAAACATGACTTGCCACTTCCAGCTAAAACCATAATTGAACTCATTAAGTTGTGTATTGTAAATTGCAAATTTGTTTTTAATGGTGAATTCTATGTACAAAAATTTGGTATGGCTATGGGAAACCCTCTGTCCCCAGTACTTAGTAACTTGTACATGGAATTCTTTGAGATGAAACTACTACCTAGGATTCTTCCCCAACATGTTGTGTGGAAAAGATATGTTGATGATATTTTGTGTCTTTGGCCAGTTAAGCGTAACTTGAATTTATTCCTTGAAAAACTTAATGGTATGGTCCCTTCAATCAAATTCACTTTTGAAATAGAAATAGAGAATAAATTACCATTTTTGGATATTTTAATTCATCGAAATGGTAGACAATTTAAATATGACGCTTATAGAAAACCAACTAATGTCGCATCATATGTCCACTTTTACTCGGCTCATATTCAGAAGACAAAACTTTCTGTCTTTAGTTCTATGTTCCTTAGAGCTTACAGGATATGTAGCCCCGAATTTTTGGATGATGAGCTGAGGAAGATATATAGCATAGCTTCTGAATTGAAATATCTAAAACACTTAGTAGACACTTCTCATAAAATGGCTTTCAAAAGTTTCCATAACACCTCACACGAAAGAAA
>NC_134814.1:34199792-34217292 GCF_046742065.1 Oratosquilla oratoria | reverse complement strand
ATCCCTATCATACTTCTCAGACATTTCATCTCAAACATGTTCAAACTCTTCTCTTCCCCTCCTATGTTCCATGTTTCTGCCCCTTACAGTACTATTGGCACAACCACTCCTTCATACAATCTCTTCTTAGCATTCATTCTCAAATGTCTATTTCTCATTACGCTTTTTAATCCCCCAAGGCATTTACTCGCTTCTCTCAATCTACATTCTAGCTCCACCCCCACTCCTCCCTTTCCCTCCACATTCGCACCTAAGTATCTAAAAATATACCCTTCCTCCAGTCTCTCTCTCTTAATACTCACTTCCAATCTGTTGCCACTTTCTCCCTTTGTACATCTCATCACCTAACTTTACTCACATTTATCTTCAACTTCCTTCTTTCGTACAGCTTCCCAAACTCTGTCACTCACTCCTTTAATCCCTCCTCTGATCCTGCTACAAGTGCAGTGTCGTCAGCAAACAACAACTGACTCATCTCCCATTTCCTTACATTTTCTTTAACCATCTTTTACCCACTACCCTTGCATTTACCTCTCGCACTACCCCATCCATGTATAAATTTAACAGCCAGGGCGACATAACACATCCCTAATGAAGTCTCACCTTTACCTCAAACCACTCACTCTAACCACTTCTTATCTTAACACAAGCTCTAGTACTCTCGTAAAAAAAAAAAAAAAAATCTTGACTGCTCTTCACAGCTTTCCTCGTAGCCCATATATCTACAAAACCTCACACAGCGCCTTCCTATCTACCCTGTCATAAGTCTTTTCCAGATCCATAAAAGCCCAAAATACATCCTTACCTTTTCCTATAGCTTTCTCACATATCTGTCTTACCACAAAAATCTGATCTACACAAAAACTACCTAACTTAAGCCCACACTGTTCCTCACCAATTACTCCCTCTGTTCCTCTCCTAATCCATTCAAACAAGACCCTCCCATAAGCCTTCCCAACTACACTTAACAAGCTGATCCCTCTGAAACTACTACACTCACACTTGTCCCCCTTTCCCTTGTAAAGTGGAACTATAGAGGCACTCCTCCAGTCCTCCAGTATTCTACCCTCTCTTGAGAAAATAATAAGAATAAATAAATAAATAAAATAAATGAATAAATAAATAACCTTACCAGCAAGTCAACTATCAATGTACCTCCTTTTTTCAGACATTCTGCATGGCATCCATTCAACCCGGGTGCCTTACCTGCTCTCATCATCTTAACAACTGCCTGCACTTCATCTTTCCTTATTTCTCCTCCATTTTCCACGCTCATCACGGTCACTTTGTTAGCCCTTCTCACTACAACTACCTTTCCCTCCCTATCTTCCTTCACATTTAGCAACTCCCTAAAATACTGTGCCCACCTTCCTCTCACAGCCTTCTCTTCCATTATAATCTGTCCATCTTCACCTTTTACCTTTTATTCTCTACTTGATTCGCCTCCTCTTCCTCTCTTAATTTCTTTCAAAATCATTTTTTATAACTTTCAAAAATTTCTGTCTTACTCCTACCCTATTCCACATTTACAATCCTCTTTGCCTCCTTCATCTTATGCTTAATTCTCTTCTCTTTTCTTTCTACCTCTCATACGATTCCTTCGTCCTATTTTGTAAGCAATCTATGAAAGCTTGTTACTTTTCTTCTAAATCCTTCTTTGCTTCCTCATCCCACTATTCACTACCCTTCCTTCTGTTTCCTCCTGTCCCCCTTGTTCCACACAACATCTTTACACACCTTATGACTCCCTCCTTGAACTATCCTCATTGCTCCTCCACTCCTAGTTCTACTCTATCTCTCACTCCCTCCTACTCCTCTCTTAGCTTCTTTTTATACAATTTCTCAACTTCTTGCCTTCGGCTGTGCTTACATACTTCTTAACCCAGAAAATGCAACTCTCGCCTTATAACTGTTGTTTACTGTCACGGGCCACCTCTAACCCTAAAACAATCTAGGAGGACAATAACAGATCTTGCCTCATCCCTTAAAGGTGGGTGACAAAGAGTGATTATCAATCTCACCCTCCACACATGTAATTCCCTTTTCTAGTCAAAGATTACTAATAACTTATTCCACTTTTCATCAGTATATATTCCACTTCTCATCAGTCTATAGATAAGTTCATTTCCTATTTATATATAGATCATGATCTTTACTGCATACTACGTTATTTTCCATCATATAGAAGATCATCAATTCAGTGTCTGATTCATATCTTAGTCAATATATCATTATAAATGGAGATAGGTAAAGATGGTGGGTAATTATATCTATATCTATATTGAATAAACCTAACAATACAGAAACTAAATGTATGCATTTACTACTACACATCAAACTCATGCATGTCCTTATACATATGAGGTAAGTATTCAATGTCTCTACTTCTACTCAGTTGAGTTGCTGTCTCCACATGAACATAGTCATTGCATTGCATTCAATATAAGCTAAAAGCACCATTGATTGATTCACATTTTATATACAGATTCTACAAGACTCATTCACATTACATAATACTCGTATAGCCTCTATAACATGGCTCTGCCTCCTTGAAATACCTCGATCATCTAGATCCCCACTGATCTCTCCAATGGGTCTCAATCTCTACAAATCGTGAATTTACATACCTCCAATATCCTTTGCTCTTCCCCTCCTGCGTGCCGTTTCATTATATCCCCTTATTCTACCTCTCCCATTTCACATATACCCCTATCTGATCCCCCTCAAGGACGTTCATACGTCCATTTCACACCACACGCAGGAGAGAAAGGGAACAGTGCCTCTTTCAAATTCACTGCCACAACAGATCCAATAATATTCCGGATCCACCTGCGTACATCGTCAACATTGTAAAATACAAGTCATACATTGGTCATGCGCCAAAAGGAATTACAATAAGTACTTTTATGAATTTTTACATTACTAGAGCACCATAATCTCACAAGCATAAACATATCTTCAGATACATTAAATTTTGAAACACTTTAATTCGGAACTCCATTCTGCGCCTACATAAACAGAACTTGTGATATCAGCACACATAAATAGAGAATGTAATAAACACCAGGGGTGACTATGGTAACATTACCAAACAACTGGTTCAATAAAAATTAAACTCTCACTATCTACCCCTTTTCCTAAACCACTTGTCTACCTTTATCTACGAACCTCTTACAGGGATCGGCAGGTACCATTTGGCCGTCTCGACCAACACTTTTTTACTATCCATTTACAAGGCTTTGGTATATTACAATATTAAGGTAGTGAACATGTAATACAAAGAACTGACTATTAACAATATTTCTGCATAAACTGGCTAAACAAGGTTAAAAGAAATATCCTACAACGAATGTTGTCATCAACTTATTAGTATGTTATGCATAACAAAGAAATAACTAACACCTCCAAAATGTACAAATGTCTGAAACACCAAATATCTACTGGCCCTTAAAAGACAAGAAGTAAATAAATAGATAAATAAAATAAATAATGCAGATACAAATTGGATGCAATAAAATGATTTGCAAAACTCCCTATTACCGAGGTCTGAAGATGTCATAATAATAATAAAAAAAAGAGGGAAATAGTGTCAAATAGAATTTGATGTCTTCCTCCTTCTGATTATGACATTTAATTAAGAGTATCAACAATTAAAATGAAACGTTATTAGGAGAGGTGTTTGTGTTAGATCTCAATGGAGGATGTATTCACATTTTCAAAGATAATGAGTTGTGTATCTGTGAGGTATGTTACAACGATTGTATGCACAGTATTAAAGATGTTAGTAATAGCGAAGTGTGTCCTTGCATAATTTCACATTTGTTTCACACTTGTAAGAAACTGAGATAATATATTCAACTGACTTCAACTTAGGACAGATAAATTCCTGGGTATGTTTGCGAAAAACAGAAAATGTAATTTGGTTTAACAAGCAAATTAACTTTTTGTCTAGGACACATACTAGTGAAGCTTCATAATAATTTTCAATGTTTCACAGAACACAAAAGTAAAGCAATACTTAATGGCGTTGTTTTTATATATTGGCAAGGCTCCAGGTCTTCATGACTGACCAAGGCACCAGGTCACACATTTGTCTGTCCCAGTAGCACCATAAACATATTACAAAGGATTACAAAGGCTGACCATGCCGACAGGAGACCTTTTGATCCATATCTAGGTCGGATGCGAAAAAAAAATCATATTAATAATAAAATAATAAATAAAAACTATGATAATGTAAATAACAAATAAAATACATAAATAAATGCATAGGTATAGTTAAATAATAAACAAACAGGTAAATAGTAAATAATAATAAATTGACATATAACTAATAATAAATAAAAATCAGACAGACAAATGATAACAAAACAAAAACAAATAATATAAGATAAATTATAATCATTACAGCATCTTACTTAGGTATTTATCTAAATGATTCTTAAAGCTTTGAACTGAACTACATTGCACTACCTGTGCAGGAAGTTTATTCCATTCATTAACTACACGGTTGGCAAAGTTGTTTCTACCTACTTCCAAATTGAATCTATTTCCGGACAGTTTGAGACCATTGTTTCTTGTCTGATTCTCATTCAATGTAAAAATTTGGTCACTTTTGATGTTGTCAATTCCCTTTAGAATTTTAAAGACCTGTATCAAGTCACCTCTGAGTCTACGCTTTTTTAGGGAAAACAGATTCATATGTTTTAGTCTTATCTGTAAAAATCATTAACATTAATTTTCAAATAACACATGATACTATATACATATTCCCCATACCCATCATGATTTAAAGTTTCCATAACAGCCTTTATATCATGTATTTTTCTCCCTTAAAAAGAGTTGTTGTTTTACAATCATGTCACAATTACCATCATTATCAAGATCTATATTAATTCTTTCTAAATAATCTATATGTCTAATTGGCACTTCTCTAGTTTCTAAGTGTAAAATATTGTACCTATTTCCATCTGCAAAATCAATTATTCTATATGGACCTGAGTACCTTGGTAAAGATTCATTATGGGTTGTATGTAATTTGGCCATGACCAAATCTCCTATTTGTAATTCTATTTCATGTGTTATTTTGTGTTGTTGCTTCTTCATCTCTTGTGTACACTCTTTCATGTGTTCCCTAAGTCTTTGATCCATTTCAATCTAAAATGTATGTATCCTATTTGAGATGTGATCATCTATATTATACACAGGCTTTTGTCCTGCAATTAAGATTTCATGTGGTAGAATTTTATTTCCCCCAAAAAAGATAATATGGAGCGTTTCTCCTGTAACTGTAGTAATTTTGTTGTTTAGGATACATTTAACACAAAAAAAATCCAACTATCTCAAGTTATACTATGTGAGATTATCAAACCTCAAAGACATGTAACATTTTTTTTTTTATTTAACCTCTCTACAACTCCATTGCTCTGAGGATGATTTACCTGAATGTTTACTTTGTTTTGTCGTAATTAATTGATCAAAACAGAGAAGGTTAGAGATCTTACCTGTTTGAGTTCTCTAACAAATCGTTAGAAATAAATACAAGCTTGAGGCTTCCATGGCTGTAGATCCTTGCCGAGGTTTTATTGTCCTTCTGGTGACAGGGTTAAAGCTTGTCACTGGTACCAGGGTTGAAGCTAGTCTGGCGTTCAGGGACTAAAACTTAGTCTCGTTCGGCTGGAGTTTTAATGAGCCTTCAAAACGATTCCGAAGCCACGGGACAACTGATACTTCAAGTAAGTTCTCAAGTTCCCGATTTGTCAATCAAATTACAACATAGGCTTAAATAAATAATAAAGAGGGAGGGGAGTTTAATAATATATTAATTAAAATTACGATAGTGTGGTACGAAGTTACAGGAAAGATTCCCGATTCGAAAATTAAACAAGCTTTTGGGAAACAACTACCACAGCCTCCCCAACAACAAAAAGAAAGGGTTTAAAAAATATAACACTTTCGAACAAAATTTATAACAAGTTTTTGCTTGCTAGGGACCTTACTAGGTCTCTAGAGGCCAGTGCAGTCCCGCGAATTTGCCTCACAGAGGCAGGTTCCAGAGAGAGACAATCGTCTTGTAAAGAATTAACCTCCTCTGCGTCTGAGACCTCTTCAAAGGGTTCAGACTCTCTTGCCTGAACATTAGGAACCCCAGGGGATTCATCCTCAAGACTGGAACTCAACTGAGCATGGAGCTCTAGAGGGATTAAAAGTTTGATGTTCACTTTTAATAGAGTTTCCATCAGGCTTAACGACAGAGACTGTACGTATCACCTTGTCTTGGTCAGGAAAGGCTTCCACAATACGAACTAAGGGCCAGAAGGGTCTGGTCTTGAAGGGGAGTTTCAAAAAGGCAATATCTCCCTTTTCCCAGCTTCTAGAACTGTGATATGCAGCTCTATCCCTTTCCCTTAAGCTGACCAAGTACTCTGTCAACCATCGTTTCTTGAACTCTTCATAAAAATAATCCCTACAGTCCATAACCAAGTTGAGAAGAGAAGGGTAGTCTTCTCCTGATTCCCATTCAGGGACTTGTTCCAAGTCTCCAAACATCAAGGAAGGAATGGTCCTTCCAATATTAAAATGATTTGGGGTAATAATATCTACCTCATTTTCACAAGAACGATAAGTTAGTGGTCTATTGTTCATTTTTTTTTTTTTTTTTTTTTAACATCAGACAAAAGAGTGATAATCTCTGCCAGGGAAGGAAGAGACCTACCCAATACCTTATACAAACATTGTTTCACTGTCTGTATTAACCTTTTCCAAGTGGCACCATACCAAGCAGCATAAACAGGAATGGTTCTA
Source organism: Oratosquilla oratoria (assembly GCF_046742065.1). Taxonomy (NCBI): domain Eukaryota; kingdom Metazoa; phylum Arthropoda; class Malacostraca; order Stomatopoda; family Squillidae; genus Oratosquilla; species Oratosquilla oratoria. The sequence continues at coordinate 34,210,488 of NC_134814.1, read as the reverse complement.
TGCTGAACAGGGGAAGTTTTAAATTTCTCTTCAAATTCAGAAAAAGTTAAAAGTTGTTCAATAACATTTCCCGCTTGAACAAAATATTTAGCGTTGTCAGAATAAACAGTAGAAGGATTTCCATACCTGTTAGCAAACCTAACAAAAGCCAGAATAAACTCAGGAGTGGACAGAGTATTAACAACTTCTAAATGAACTGCTCTAGTATTGAAACATGTAAAGATAAGAATGTATATTTTAACCTTCTCTCCATTCCTGTCTCTAACCCATAAATGTCCAGTGTAATCTACACCAGTATGGGCAAAGGGCACACTTAGATTCACCCTAGAGGCAGGTAAAGAGGAAAGAGAAGGATAATTAACTGCACGGGAATTGTATTTCCTACAAACTGTACAATCCTTCAAAATGCTTAAAACAGCTTGTCTGGCCTTAAGTATCCAGAATCCGTGCATACGAAGGAAATTAAATGTGGCTTGTAGTCCCATGTGCATAACTTGACAATGAGCAAAGAAAATTAGGATCTTAGTTAAATGATGAGATTTGGACAAGGGAAGGGGATTGACAACCTCATATTTGAGGTTAATGTTCTTGTCAATTCTGCCCTTGGACCTAATCAAACCATTCTTGTCCAAGAACAAGTTCATTTGACTTACCAAAGGAGGTACGTCATTAGTGTTGGAATTCTGCAAATAAGCCAATTCAGCAGGAAAGGAATCCCTTTGCATAATACTCATCAAATAATTAGATGCTGCCTTAACAGGGTCAGCATTAGACTTCTTGAACAGAAAGACAGCCTTGAAAATCAAAGAAGTGTGATGAAGAAGTTTACTATAGGAAGAAAACTTAGAGACATCTATTAGAGGAGGACTGTCAACTTGTACAACAGCAGCATTGACAATGTCTCCCTTGAAACAGGAGGGAATATATCCCAAGTGACCCTTTGGCCAAGTATGAGGAGGCCACAACAACCATTTAGGTCCATGAACCCACCAATTAAATTTTTCCTTGAACACCTTAGCACTACAAGGTTTAGTTAGGAAATCAACCATATTATGTTCAGAAGGAACATAAGTAAAGGAAATGGATGTGAACTTGGCCTTGAAAATTTCCAAAATATTGGAAATTTCCTTCAATCTATTATTGACAAATATATTTTTCTTTGGAGCCTTGTTGGTCAAGATCAAAGAAAGGGCAACTTGACTATCAACAAAAAGAACCACTGATTCAACCAGTGGTGCAGACACCAGTCCTTCCTCAAAAATAGTGTTGAGGCATTTCAAAGATAGAAAAATTGCCATAAGCTCCAAAGACGGTAAATTCTCTGTTTAATAAGAGCCATCTTGACCTTGGCAAACAGAAGAGAGGCATTAGACTCCTTTAATTCTCTTCCTTCTTGCCCTACATATATGGCACATCCATAGGCTTCCTTGGAAGCATCAGCAAATACAAACAATTTAATGGGAAATTCTGTACAAAAGGTTTTCCTTTTAAAGGATAGGTTATTAACCTCCCTAAAATTTTCACATAACTTGTTCCATCTAACAAGTAACTCTCTATCTAATTTCCAATCCCAATCCACCATCTTTTGGCACATCTCTCTAATAAGGATTTTTCCATGCAAGAGCACAGGAGAGAAAAACCCTAAAGGATCAAATACAGAAGACAAGGAAGACAAAACTTGTCTTTTGGTCGAGGCATTTTGGTCAAGGGAAACATCCTTGATTCTCAAAGTATCATGATCCTTATTATAAATATAACCCAAGACTTTAACCTCCTCTTTATTGCAAACTACTTCTTGATCAAGAACAGAAAGAACAGAACTCGAATTGCACGTCCACTCCCTGAGAGGTAAACCTCCATTGAGCATGATCTCATTAATCTTCTCGACCACTGCAGGGAGGGAACAAAGCTCGTTAGTAGTGTAGACCAAATTGTCTACATACAATTTATCCTTTATTATGGAGGCAGTTAGAGAGTCAAGCTGCAAATAAAGATGGTGTTGGATGATGAAATTTAGAATGAAAGGAGAGCAAATGAAGCCAAAAATGATAGTATTATACCTGAAGGGTACATACTGGTCGTTAATCCTCCTGAAAAAACAGAACCTGTTACGATCAGCCTCATCCTTCAAACGGATTTGCAAGAAGGCTTTCATAACATCAGCCAAAATTACATGATTATTGGTCCTGAAATACAACAAGAGAGAGAGAGAAGGTTGTTCATCAAGTCAACTCCACGGAATGCAGCTTCATTTAAGGAAGGAGCCTTTCCTACTTTGAGAGAACAATTGAAAACTGGCCTTATTCTAGAAGTGGAAATATCATCATCCTTCAACACATGTCTATGGGGTATAAAGATTTGTCCAAGGACTCTTTTAGTTACTGGCTCAAAAATACCCAAGGCCTCTTGCTGGTCAAACACAGCTTCATAATCCTCTCTAAGCCCCTTTTGCTCACGTTTGTCATAAACTCTTTGAGCTACAGGTAGAGACATCTTAAGGTTAGAGGGAACAAGATCCACCAAATCCTTTTTCCACGGGATCTTCACATAGTAATGTCCATTCTTGAAGGTAATGGACTGTTTAAATTCATCAATGTGTAAATTATCAATATCCAGGGTCTGTTCCTCTTTAATACCGATGGACTCTAAAGAATAGAAATTGTCAAGACCATACTCAACATTAGAATTAATAAAAATTTCCTGCAAAGGATCAAATTGAGAACTTACAGATTCTAAACAGAAGTTGATAAGAAACCTTTCTTTGCCTAACCTTTTGGGAGGAAAATATTTAACAGTCTTACAAGACTGAGTAAGGGAAGTGCCTTTCTCAGTTTTCTTTAGAAAAACTCCATTGGTCTTGAAAGAAGAATGATAGAAAACAAGTTAATCTCCATGATATTCCTCTAAGCAATTATAAGAATCCACTCCAAGGTCAGAGTCTGATTTTATCCTCAAAGGCCTCTCCTTGCATTTGAAACTATCAAAATCTTGGATTTCATTAGAGGGCATTTCAGGAATCCCCCTTATCATTCTCTTTAAGTAGAAAGGCTTCTCACTAGGAGGGATATATTGAGCCCCAGTCCCGTATGGAATATAACCATTAGCAAGTTTGATAACCTTGCATGACGGGCTACCATACAAGGGGGCACTTTCTATTGAAAAGTTTGAGAAGTTTTGAAGAATATCATTCCCCAGAATCCCTAAAACGTTCAGTTGGTCTCCCTTCACCTTTGGAAAACTTGGCGAGACAAAAAATTTGTGATTATTCATACTAAGGAGTATAGAAGATAAGGAAGGAATTTGTAAGGACAAGTTGAATCCTTCAATGGCAAAGAACAAACTAAACAAATTCATCCCTGAAGGGAGTTTTAAGTTAGCAGTGTAGTTAAAACCTCTTTTATTCATTAGAGGTAAAACAAAGGAAGAAACTAACTTGTCCATAGGAGGACTTAAACAAGGTCCAACTTTGTCCTCTACAAATTCCTTATTAATGATAGAAAACTGTGCTCCATTGTCCAACAAAAATAGACATTGGGCAGTTCTCTTTCCTCTGCTAATAGGAAGGGAGACCAAAGGAACAATAGAATCTGTTGATTTATGAAAATTAAAAACTTTTCCTTCAGAAAGTGGTGTCTTATAAGTCATAGGACACATGGCTTCATGGTACTCAGGTTTGTTGCAAACAAAACATTTATAAGGCAGAGCAGCCTTTAACCCAGGGCATTCCAAAGAACCATGTCCATGATTTAGGCATCTATTGCACAGTCCTAACTGAGATGCTCTAACTTTCCTGTGCTCAAGGGATTTATATGAAGTACACTTCGAACTAGCATGGTCGGAAGCGGGGCAAAATTTACATCTACTAATAGACTTCTTAATGGGATTAGAATTGGCCTTAAAGGAGCCATCAACTCCCTTACTGGAATCAACTGGCTTTCTCAGGGAAATTTCCTTGAAAGCAAGGGAGCTGGTAGTAAGGCTTCTTTTAGGTTTGACTCCAAGATCATCTGATCCCATTTTGAGTCTAGCCAAAACTGACTGGTAAACTTCCTTGATTTGGTTAAAATTGGAGTAATTAGAATTAATCACCCGAGACAATTCAATAAGAAGAATTTTAGGCAATTTAATTAAAATCAATTTACTTATTAAGAGGAGGCCCTCGCTTCCTGGCCTAGTGAAATCTACCCCAATTCCCTTAAGGTCTTGTAGCTTGGAATCTACAGACCTAATGTAACTTTCAAGGTCTCTCAAGAGTGAGACCTCCGGTGCATTGATAATGGAAATCAACACCTTATTAAGAATTTCTTCCTTGTTGAAATATTATTCATCAAGAGGAAGGAAAGCAGAGTCAAAACTTGAATCTTCCACTGATAAGTTCTCTACTAAATGGAAAGCCTCCCCTCTGAGGTATCCCTTCAAATAAATTAACTTCTGACTATTAGTCAGATTGGGGATACCACCTAAGGCATTCAGAAAACCCTTTTTAACGTTTAAATAAGCAAAGGGATTACTAGAATTATTCTCGAAATGTTGAAGAAGAATAGGAGGAAGAGGAAGTTTTACAGAATTATCAGTGGACTTGTTTATTTTTAGACCTTTTAGAGATTCAAAAACTCCCCTTAACTCTTGTCTCTGTACCTTATACGGAGACAATTGGAAAAGAACGGACGGGCGGTAAGCTCTGGATGTCTCCATATCCTTGTCTTTTTCTTCATCGGGGAGCAAGGCATTAATTTCCTCGTTCAAATCTTGTATTTTTGAGAGGAAATTCTCAATCGGAATTAACACATCGTCAAGGACGGAAATAGATAAAGAATCAGATGTATCTTGAAGAGCTTTAAAGTCCTTAGAGATAAGCCCCTTTTTATGAGCTCTCTGTCTTCGGAGTCTTTGCAAAACTTCCGAAGCGGACAATGTCTTATCGTGGCTAGCCATAACGACGCCAACCCAACAATTCGTTACAAATACACGAGCAAAATAGTCATTCCAAAAAAAAAAAATGTCTAATGGACTAAGCACAACGAAGATAGAAATTAAGTAAAATAATTTTGATTTAGATACTAGCTTAGATCGGATAAAGGCAACAAATCAAAGAAACCACAACAATACAACAATAGAGGCCACCAAGAATAGAGAACTATTCGGAAATTTCCGAATGCTCACGAGAAAAACAAGGTACCAACGCCGGCAAAATTTTCCGATAGTTAACAAGGTCCTCAAACGAGGAAATTAATAAAAACCGAACAAACTCGGTATAAGAACAGGAAACCGGACTTCGTAACCAGACACTATCGTAACCTTAAATAAAAAGAAACACGCTTACATAGCGGCTTACTACACAAAGGGGTAAAGAGTTAAAGTCGAAGTCGACTACTAAAATTAAATTTAAATTTTACGTAAATTCTCATATTCTGAGATGAAAAAACTAAAGCCGAGAATTCAGATTAGTTAGAAAAAACTATAGTATTATAAGACTGATCGGAATTCTCGAATTGTTAGAGAAAAAACCTATGTCGTAATTAATTGATCAAAACAGAGAAGGTTAGAGAACTTACCTGTTTGAGTTCTCTAACAAATCGTTAGAAGTGAATACAAGCTTGAGGCTTCGATGGCTGTAGATCCTTGCCGAGGTTTTATTGTCCTTCTGGTGACAGGGTTAAAGCTTGTCACTGGTACCAGGGTTGAAGCTAGTCTGGCGTTCAGGGACTGAAACTTAGTCTCGTTCGGCTGGAGTTCTAATGAGCCTTCAAAACGGTTCCGAAGCCACGGGACAACTGATACTTCAAGTAAGTTCTCAAGTTCCCGATTTGTCAATCAAAATACAACATAGGCTTAAATAAATAATAAAGAGGGAGGGGAGTTTAATAATATATTAATTAAAATTACGATAGTGTGGTACGAAGTTACAGGAAAGATTGCCGATTCGAAAATTAAACAAGCTTTCGGGAAATTGCCGTAGCTCAAGGTAAACAATGCCATTCCCGTAACAACAATTACCACAGTTTATCTTAAATAACCTACATAATTCTTCCAAGATTTTGTTATTAGATTCAGAACTTAGGAGTAGTGAAATTACAGATTATCTGATCATAGATTACTAAAGCAAAAATTTCAGCTCTTTTATTTGGTATATGATGTATTGATTATCTTAAAAGATAATCAATAGCAACAAATACATATTTATGTCCATTTTCAGACATAGGTAACTCCAGTGTATCTATGTGAACTATTTCCCAAGGTTTCCGCGGGATGGGATATGATAGCAAAGGAATCGGTTTGGGTGTATTTCCTTTTATCTCAACACATTTCAAGCAATTTTCTATATATGCATAAATGTCTTTTTTCATATTTGGCCAAAAGTTTATAAGTTGTGCTTGTCTATAAGTTTTACCCTTTCCTTGATGTTAATTACAATCACTATCATGAAGTAATTTTAATATCTCTTGTACAAGAGTTTGTGGAATTACCAACTGATTCTCTGGGTCCCTGGAAATATATTTACCACTTATAACTGTTCTTCTTTACAAAAGTCCATTGATATAATGAAATTCCTCTATCTTATATCCTTTTGGTAGTTTTGGAGGAATACCTCTTGCGTTCATCATATATTGGGCTACTTTTCCCCAAATCTTATCTTTTATTTCTCCCTTATCATAATTTTCTCATCTATTGTTTCTAGTTCATCTATACTGCAGATGAAATTGATCAATCCTGTCGTTGGTTGGCTAATATTCTAGTTACTGCATCTGCTGTAACAAGTCTTTCTACCTGAAATATATTCAAAATTAGCCTCATAACACTGAAGTGTAGTAAAATGCATGGCTAATCTGCCCCTAAGATTCTTATTTTTTAATAAGCTCTGAATAGATGAATGATCAATCCACACTCTGATTGGATATCCCAGTATCATATCTCTAAATCTTTCTAATGAATGTATCACTGCTAAGGTTTCTCTTTCTGTTATGGAGTAGTTTCTCTCTGCATTATTACAAAGTTTCGATGCGAAAGCTATCGGTTTCATTGTTCTATTTCTCTCTTGCATCAGCATGTCTCTTAACCCTATGTCAGAAGCATCAGTACAAAGAGTGAACTCCTTATCATAATCAGGAAATATGAGAACTGGAGAACTAGTAAGTTTATCTTTCAACTTGTCAAAAGCTTGCTGTTGTGTAGGTCCCCACATGAACTTTGAATAGTTCTGAACAATGAGCTTAACGGATTCGCTGTCTTCATATCCTTTGATAAATTTCCTTTAATATCCTGTCAATCCCAAGAAACTTCTAACTTTGTCTACATTGCTCGGAACTGGATAGTTTTTTACTGCTTCAACCTTTGAATTTACTGTACTATGTCCATGTATCTATCTTATGTACCAAATAAACAAAAATGTCCTGCAAAAACTTTCAATCCTGCTTCAACTAGTCTTGAGAATACCAAATATAATTTCTTAAAGTGCTCAGTTGCTGTTTGGAAAACTATTAGAATATCATCTAGAAATACACTGGCAGTGTTTCATACCAACACATCTAGAACAATATTCATTAATCTCATATAAGTTAATGGACTATTACATAACACGAATGGCATTTGTTTGAACGCTTAGTGCCCTGTTGGTGTTGAAAATGCTGTATAATTCCTTGAATTTTCATGCAACTAGATTTGCCAGAATGCACATTTGATATCTATAGTGCTAAAATACCTATTCTCGGTTCCCAAACTACGAAAGACATCTATTATCGGGAAGGGTAGTCTATCAGGTATAATCTGTTTATTCAATTCCCTATAGTCAATAACTTGAATAGGTTCAATTATATCCTGCAATAACATTTCAGTGATCAATTTATCTGCAATGGCTAGGTTGGAATATGGTAATCTGTAGGCAGGTATATAGATAGGAGTCCCTGGTTTTAATTTGATCTAATGTTTTAAAACAGTTGTTTTCCTCAAGGCGTCCCCCGACAAAGCAATTGCTTTATGGTGCTTCAGAAGTAATGCAACCAGGGTTTCATCCAACTCAGGACAACTAATAAGCCCTAGTTGACTCTCATATTTCTCTCTCAAATCAGTTTGTTTTTTAATTTAACAGACTGATGAAATAGGGGATTTCATTTACTCAGTACTCTCATTTAAAATCTTAATGGGTCATCTATAAACTTGAAAACATCTTATTTGTGTACCTTTTCTTAAGACGGTCTTTATTGAAAGTGCTAATCACTAATATTTCTGTCATGTTCTTATGTGTCTTATAAATCCCCGAGTCCAATTTAAAATATCTTAGCCTAATTAATTCTGGGATGGTTAAAACTCCAGAATCAACAGTAACTCCTTTCAACTGCACTACTACCCTGTTAATTGCTCTGAAGTATAATAACGTCGACTTTATTACACCACCTTCCCCAATTAGCAAAGCTTCATTTGAAGTTGATGAATTATGAGTAATTTCTGGACTTTCTTGAGCACCTGATTGAGTTCACTATATGTGACATTATTGTTGACCTGTTAAATGCACTTGTCATGGAGACCTGGATCACTGTCCATCCCAAGATGAGTGTATGTCTGAGGCAGGGTGTCTGAGAACATTAAGTATTTTCCTCTTTTGACGCTCCACTAGTCGGTTGGAGCTAGGGTGATAAGATAAGGTGTTATATTCTTATGCTAAAACATTGCAAATTTTTGTGAGTATGTCATTGTTGAATTAGGTGCGGTTGTCTGGGGTGAGTGTTTTTGGTGTGGTGTATGGGCAGCCATATCTTGTAGTGGTGAGAGAATGGAGAAACGAGATAAATGACTCAAACAGACAAGGAGGTATTGGTTTCCGCTAAGGGTACGTGGCAATTTTATAAGGTCGATACCAATGGTCTCGAAGGGTTTGCAAGGGGCTGGATATGTTGAAATTGGAGCTTGACTGGTAATATGACCTAGATGGGACGCGCATGAATGATGAGTATCTACTTGATCGTGGGTATTTTTCCTCATGGAGGGCCAGAAATATCTAAATCTCGCCTGTGAAAGACACTTGTCCTTTCCTGGGTGATCAGCAATGAGTGAGTCGTATACCAGCTTCAGTACTCCAGGAATGAGTTTGGTTGGAACCACGAGCTGGAGCACAGAGTGATTAGGTTTGTGTTTGTCTTTGAGTTTAGTTTTGCGATACAATACTTTGTCTATCATGGTGTAGTTTTTTATGTTTGGCGGGAAATCATCAGTGTTCGTTGTATCGCCTGAAGTGAGGAAATATATCACGCGTTCCCAAATGGGATTTGACTTTTTCGCTGCGGCAATACGTGCTTGCGTAAGGTTTACTGGAGTTGACACATGACTGATGGTTACGACATGCTTACTTAGGGCGTTAGTGACAACCTTCGCTTTCCCGTGAATAAAATGAAAGGTGTGAATGAATTCTTGAATGATAAGGAACCAACGTACTAGTTTGCATGTGAGAATTCGTTTGAAATTGTGCAGAATTGGTTGGTGATTTGTGTGTATATGAATCTCATAGCCAAGTGTGGTTTCTTTGAAGTGTTTGAGTGCGTAAATGATAGCTGGCGCTTCGATCTCGGTGACTGAGTAATTTTGTTTGCAATAGGCTTGAATTTTGTGTCGCCTTGTTGCATTAGCGCAGCGCCGATGCCTGTGTAGAACGCGTGTAGATTGTGAATGGAAGTTTCTGGTCGGAGGAACGCTAGGACAGGCGCCGTTGTTAAGGCTGTTCTTAAGTCATTGAAAGCTTTCTCCTGGTCAGATGTCCAATTAAAGGAAGTGTCCTTCCTAAATAAGGCGGTTAAGGGTGCTGCTATGCCAGCATATCCTTTGATAAACCGTCTGTAAAAGCCTGAGAGACCAAGGAAGGATCGGATGTAATCAGGAGAAGTAGGGCGTGGAAACTTTATGACTGCCTTGACCTTGTCCTGCGAAGTTAATATGCCTTGTGAGTTAAGGACGTGTCCTAGGAAGCGTATTTCCTTTTGAAGAAAATAACACTTTTTAAACTTTAGTTTAAAATCTGTCTTTGCTAGCCGGGAGAGGACAGTTTCAAACGTGTGTAAGTGTTCCTTGATAGATTTGGAAACTATGATAAAGTCATCTAAGTACATGAATACTGAGTGTCCTATGATTCCTTCTAACAATGTGTACCTAAGACAAGTGAAGACAGAGGACACTGAAACAAATCCCATGGAAGGCAAATCTCAAATGATGGTGCCAATGGTGAGATTGATGGGAGCATTTGTATTATTTGCAATCAATATGCACATATGACCTTTCTTAGACGTAGTACTCATGGCGGAAAGGAGGGATATACCATTTGGGTGGCATATCTCTGGAATGCATAGTACATAGGTATCTGGGGCTTGAAAAACACGTACGTGTACCTTGGTGTACTCGTGAGGGAACAGCGTTTTTGGGCTGATTATAACTGCATGAGTGGGAGTGAAGATAGATGCAACTTGAGAGACAGGGGCAGATTGAAGGTTAAACTCTTGCATGAGAGGTAAAGTGTCTGTGTCAGACACTGATTTGTTTTCGGTGCGCAAAATGTGCTCTTTTGCGTCTAGCCGACTTTGACATGTGAGCTGCGTTCTTATGTCTGTTGCGTGTGTTATGCATTTCACTCGGTGTGGGCATATCAGGAGAGGTGGTGTTCTGTGGTGGAACATGTGTGTGTGAGCACGTGTCTGTTTGTTTTGTGTCTATCTGC
>NC_134814.1:34179792-34189792 GCF_046742065.1 Oratosquilla oratoria | reverse complement strand
ACTACGATAGACGAGACGCCCTTTGCTACATTAGCCAGCTGCATCACGGGCAATGAGACGTACAAACCCTCTTCCTCTTACGCAACGACAGCTGTTTCCACCAGAGGCCGCATCAACCAGCTGCATTACGAGCGACAAGATGCCCTTCGCTGCATCAGCCAGCTGCATCACGAGCGACGAGACGTAGAAGCCCTCTTTTTTGGTTCTTGTGAACATACACACATATATGTATATATTTATATAATTTTCTCTCTTCCTCATGCATTCAAAAACCAACATAACAAACACTAACCTCCTCCCTTAACCGCAACTCGACCAACGGCACTCCTCTCCACTACGACTCTCCATTCCCCTTCCCTCCATACGTCAACCTGGGTAAGTAGATTTTTTTTCCCCTTTGGTCATCTAGTAGCAACAAGGTCTCTTTAGTTTCTTTTAATGCATAGGGTCGAACACAACTCTGACGCGACAAACAAACCCATCACACGAAACCACTCTGCGCGAATTTAAAATACATAGGACATGGCCATTCATTACTCTAGCAACTCCTCACGAGGTGCAAACACGTTGCCAAACAACATGACCACCCAAAATCCAATTACACTTATAAAGGACGAGACGACTTTGCCAATTTTTAATGGTAGGAACATCACTGTACACAATTTCCTCGCGGAGGTTGACGCAGAGATAATACGTCGAAGTGCCACTGATGACAAAACTAAAATATAAACACGACATAAAATATAACACGACACCATGGCTGGGGGTATCATTCATTCTGACGTCTTCTTGGAAACTGATGTCTATGTGGGTTTTGTCACAGAATTCAAAAATGCCTTTGCTACTTTTTAGCCACTTGGAGCACTATCTCCCAGATACTCTCTTGCCAAGACTTTAAATCACGGGCCATACACCACTAAGGACAGAGTAGTTAAGATAGTATTAACATTCAAAACCAAATTATGAGAAAGCCTTAAGCAAAGTGAGTTGTAGACGAAAAAATTGCACTGGAACATGTAGTATCTATAATGGCGTATCTCCGATTCCTCTCTCAGTTACACCCAGAAACATTACAAAAGATTAGCACCCTTGCATTCACACCAGATGACAAGGTAGCCAGATTCGCTAGGAAGCGATCGCTCAAATGCTGAGCCAGTCCGTACCCATCACACACAAACACACCGTAGCTCAGGTCACACAGGCCTCTCCACATAATACAAGATCGTTGAATACATGTCGCACCCGCTATCATTCACGCCACAGATCCCCCTCGAGAATACGTAAGTTTTCCACCTAATGCCAAAAAACTGGGGCATATGAAAAGCATGTGCTACCACAAATACCCAACACAGCCAAACCAGCTATGCAATTTTCACGGGACTTGCTTTCACACTTCCGCCAAATGTCGTGTTTTGTGATCACAGACACAACAAAAACTAGGATCAACATTCTCTGCAAGGTATTTACGTAACCCATCTCCTACATATTCACGTCACACATCTCCAGTGAGATATGCACGTAACACATTCCCCGCAGGTCAGTCACGTGACACTTCTTCCGCATGACTCCATACTACGAAGCCTCAGTGCCATTGAAGGACAGTGAACCCTTACACAGACATACAGACGTCAACGTTACTAATATACACACTGGACATCTCAGACACATCTTCCCATACATTAACCTTTACCGCCACGTCTGGAAACACCGAACAGGCATTTTTTCTCGACACGGGTTTACCAGTAAACATCATGTCAGCGAACAATTTTCATAAATTCCGCACCCTAACATAGCGAGTAGCCATTTTGGAATCCCCAAACGTAAATTTGTGAAATGTGGATGGAGTACCTTTCCCTATCATTGGAAAATTCTCTCTTGACATTAGCTTCAAAGACGAGTGCCCATCCATCTCAGTTTCCACTTACGTAGCTGATGTTCACTTCCATGCTGATATCCTCATAGGCCTAACATTGATGAAGCAATATAATATAATCATTTATCCTGCTCAAAATGGCATCATTTATGCAAATCACTTCCTCCCTGCATTGGCATGAGCAAATTCTCCTAAAGTCAACAAACTCAATGTGGCCAAGCAGTGAAAACTTAATTTACCGTCAAGTAATACTAGCACAACTGTTCAAACTAACTCTACTTCATCACACGAGAATGCACCAGCTCTTGATGGCACCGACGCACACATACACATGCACACGACTCTAACCCTTCCGCTTCACTACTAGCTGTAGGTAGGCATTCCAAGTGTAACAGGCACGCAAACTCTTCTCGAAGGTCAAAATCTGAAAAATGAAATTTCGACAAAACACCCAGTAAATAACGTTGATCTTCCACTGTTGGAGGACCATTTCCTGTCCCTCCTAGAGGATTTCAACACACAATCCGCTCCAGTCTCGGAAGTGTTATCTATTCTCCAACACACTCACCCAGTGTTTTTCAGCCCAAAGACGCTGTTCCCTCGTAAATACACACGGATACATAAACGAGTTTTCCAAGCACAAGACACAGACGTACTCTGTATGCCAGAAACTTGTGTGTAAATGGCATTTCCCTGATTTCAGCCAGTAGCTTTACGTCAAAGAAAGGTCACACTTATGTTTTAATTGCCAATGACACTAACGCACCCCTCCATCTCACAGTTAGTACAAACATTTGCGATTTCCAAGTATATCCTTCACGTATTAAAGTCATGGATGACAAATTCCCAACTTCTCAAGTTTGTGCCACAGTTTCCGATGTGCAAGCAGCACAGGAACCCATTGATGCATCTCAGCTTAACCATATTGATTTCCCTGATGCACAAGCAGACTTGCTTGCACTTTGCAACAATTTCAGGCAGCCCATTGCTAAGGAAGGTGAACCCCCTTGGAGCCGCTAATCTTATTCAGCATCATACACCTCTTCGTGAGAACTAGATACCATGTTACATTCCTGCATACAGATTACCACACAGCAAACGCATGAGTATAGATAATATTATCCAAGACATGATTACGCAAGACATCATCGAACTATTCATCAGCGTATGGAAATTTCTACTCTTCATAGTGCCAAAACAAGACGGGTACTTCCAACCTAAGTAGACTTCAGAGATAAATAAGCTCATCGTACCAGACCGACACCCGATTCCACTTCTTTACGAGCTCCTCCACTCTGTCGGTGAAAACAGTGTAGTTTTTACGACCTTGGACCTTATGTCGGGATATTTCCAGATCCCCCTTGCCCCTGACAGCTTTTAGCACATCCACATTACACTATCAATTCAAAAGACTTACCATGGGTCTCGTATCAGCTCCTTCAGTGTTCACACGACTCATGCACAAGGTACTCGCAGGTCTCATTGGTCACCATATGCTCATATATCTGGATGACGTCATCATAGTTGCCAAGTCAATTAGCAAACATCTACACACCCTACACACTGTTTTACAAAGGATTACGAAGGATTACAAAGGTGGAGCATGCCGACAGGAGACCTTTTGATCCATATCTAGATCGGATGCGAAAATAAAATCATATTAGTAATAAAATAATAAATAAAAACCAAAATATTGTAAATACAAATAAAATACATGAATAAATGCACAGGTATAGAAAACAATAAACAAACAGGTAAATAGAAAATAATAATAATAAATTGACATATAACTAATAATAAATGAAAATCAAACAGACACATGATAACAAAACAAAAACAAATAATATAAGAGGGAGTCATATGAGACGTACAAAGAAAAGAAAAGAGAAGTAAAGCAAAAGGTAAAGGAGGCAAAGAGGAGAGCAGATGTGAAATGGGGTAGGAGTATGACAGAAAATTTTGAAAGTAATAAAAAGATGTTTTGGAAAGAAATTAAGAGAGGAAGAGGAGGCGAATCAAGTAGGGAAGAAAAGGTAAAAGGTACAGATGGAGAGATGATAATGGAAGAGATGGCAGTGAGGGGAAGATGGGCAGAATATTTTAGGGAGTTGCTGAATGTGAAGGAAGATAGGGAAGGAAAGATAGCTGCAGTGGGAAATGCGAAGAAAATGAGAGTGATGAGTGAGGAGAATGGAGGAGAAATAAGGAAGGATGAGGTGAAGGCAGTTGTAAAGATGATGAAAGCAGGTAAAGCACCTGGTCTGGATGGATGTCATGCAGAATGTCTGAAAAAGGAAGGTTCAGTGATGGTGGACTGGTTGGTGAGGTTATTTAATGTTTGCTGGAGAGAGGGTAGAGTACCGGAGGACTGGAGTAGTGCCTGTATAGTTCCTCTTTACAAGGGAAAAGGGGACAAGTGTGAATGTAGTAATTTCAGAGGGATTAGCCTGTTGAGTGTAGTAGGGAAGGCTTATGGGAGGATCTTAATTGAGAGGATTAGGAGAGGAACAGAAGGAGTAATTGGTGAGGAACAGTGTGGATTTAGGACGGGTAGAGGTTGTGTAGATCAGATCTTTGTGGTAAGACAGATATGTGAGAAAGCTATAGGAAAGGGGAAGGATGTTTTTTGGGCTTTTATGGATCTGGAAAAAGCTTATGATAGGGTAGACAGAAAGGCACTGTGGGAGGTTATGCAGATTTATGGGATAGGAGAAAAGCTTTTGGGAGCTGTCAAGAGTTTTTATGAGAGTAGTAGAGCATGTGTTAGGATTAGAAATGGAGAGAGTGAGTGGTTTGAAGTAAAGGTGGGACTTCGTCAAGGATGCGTTATGTCGCCCTGGCTGTTCAACTTATACATGGATGGAGTGGTGCGAGAGGTGAATGCTAGGGTAGTGAGTCAGGGATTGGAGATGGTTAAAGAAAATGGAGAAAAGTGGGAGGTGAGAGAGCTGTTGTTTGCGGACGACACTGCGCTTGTGGCAGGGTCAGAGGAGGGATTGAGGAAGCTGGTGGCAGAGTTTGGGAGAGTATGTGATAGAAGAAAGCTAAAGATAAATGTGGGTAAAATTAAGGTGATGAGATGTACAAGGGGTGAAAGTGGCAGTAGACTGGAAGTGAACATTAAGGGAGAGCGACTGGAGGAAGCGGATAGTTTTAGATACTTGGGTGCAAGTGTAGCAGGAAAAGGTGGAGTGAAGGTGGAGGTAGAATGTAGATTGAGAGAAGCGAGTAAATGCCTTGGTGGTTTAAAGAGTGTAATGAGGAATAGACATTTGGGAATGGATGCGAAGAGGAGACTGTATGAAGGAGTGATTGTGCCAACAGCACTGTATGGGGCAGAAACGTGGAACATAAGAGAAGAAGAGAGAAGGAGTTTGAATGTGTTTGAGATGAGGTGTCTGAGAAGTATGGTGGGGGTTACTAGGCTGGATAGAGTGAGAAATGAGGAGGTGAGGAGGAGAATAGGGGTAAAAAAGGATTTGGGAGATAGGGTTGATGAAAGAATATTAGGATGGTTTGGACACATGGAAAGATTGAGTGAAGAAAGACTAGTAAAAGAGGTATGGAAGGCAGATGTGGAGGGAGTGAACATGAGGGGACGTCCTAGGATGAGGTGGATGGATGGGGTGAAGGGGGCTTTAGGGAAGAGGGGAATGTCTGTTGAGGAAGGAAGGGAGAGGACGGAAGACAGAGGTGAGTGGAGAATGGTTGTATATGGATGATATTGTGACTGCATGTGGAGGAATGGGCGGGGGGTGGGGGGGTAGTATGTGGGAGTAAATTTTGACGCAGCCCGAAGGGATTTCTCCCCGTCCTCGCCTTATATGCAAAGAGGGGGGGGTCGCCGATTAAATGAAGCGGCCTTGCTGTGGATATCCTGTGTCTTGCGACACTGCTTCTGACCCAGGGCGGTGGGCAGGGTGCAGGGATGACCCGTCATCTAAGAGGTGCTCAGATGAGAGGAAGGGTGGGAGGGGTGTGGAGGGTATTTAGGGATTAAATGGGTGGGAGTGTTTTTATGCCTTTCCCTTTTTGGCTACCTCCCTTGGAAGGGGGAAAAAGCCTTGGTATATGTATGTATAATCATTACAGCATCTTACTTAGGTATTTATCTAAATGATTCTTAAAGCTTCGAACTGAAATACATTGCACTACCTGTGCAGGAAGTTTATTCCATTCATTAACTACGCGGTTGGCAAAGTTGTTTCTACCCACTTCCAATTTGAATATATTTCCAGACAGTTTGAGACCATTGTTTCTTGTCTGATTCTCATTCAATGTGAAAATTTGGTCACTTTTGATGTTGTCAATTCCCTTTAGAATTTTAAAGACCTGTATCAAGTCACCTCTGAGTCTACGCTTTTTTAGGGAAAATAGATTCATGTGTTTTATTCGATTTTCATATAATTCATTTTTTATATACGGAATCAGTTTTGTGGCTCGCCGTTGTACTTTTTCCAGTCTGTCAATGTCTTTGATGAGATTCGGTGACCATACGGAAACAGCATATTCCAAATGTGGACGAACTAACGATTTATATAGCTTGTTAATGAGTGATGGACTTTTGAAATCAAAAGATCGCGCAATGAGTCCTAGAATCTTATTTGCTTTCTCAGAGGCTGAAATACACTGCTTGGATGATTTGAGGTCGTTACTGATAATTACGCCGAGATCTTTTTCACTATCCACTTTTGTTAACGAATTTCTAAATAACTTGTAATCGTACTTACTGTTATTTTTACCTATGTGCATTACCTTGCATTTACTTGTGTTAAATTTCATTAGCCACTTTTCAGACCATTGCTGTAATCTATCTAAATCTTCTTGAATATCTAATTGGTTTGAGTGATCATTTGCCACTCCGCACAGTTTTGTATCATCAGCAAATTTGGAAGCAGTACATTTTAGTCCATGGTCTATATCATTTACATATACCATGGATAGAAGTGGCCCATGAATGAAGCCCCAAGGAACTCCACTTGTAACAGTTTTCCATCTAGAAGTTTTTCCATTTAAAACAACTCTCTGTTTTCGACCATTCAACCAATTACTAGTCCAACTTAATAGGCTACCACTTATTCCGTGTAAAGCTAATTTAGTAAGTAGTGTTTCGTGTGGGACGGTATCAAAAGCTTTTGCAAAGTCTAGATATATTAAATCTATATTGCTTCTTTTGTCATAATTCGAGATAACTGTGTTGTGGAATTCGAGTAAATTAGTCACGCAAGAACGTTTCCGCCTGAAACCATGCTGGCTATCATTTATCAAACGGTTACTTTCTAAATGATGTTCGATAGCATCTCTGATGATAGTTTCCATTATTTTTCCTACGATTGAAGTCAAACTTATAGGCCTATAGTTATTTGGCTTCTTTTTGTCAGCTTTTTTGAATATGGTAATAACGTTAGCTAGCTTCCATTCTCTTGGGACATCTCCGGATATGATGGATTTCTTGAAAATAATTTCTAATGGAACAACAATCTCATTTTTCATTTCCTTTAAGATTCTTGGATGCCAACCGTCAGGCCCTGGTGTTTTATTAACTTTGAGTTTGTCTATACACCTTTTAATTTTTTCTTTTGTTATATTTACCGTAGTGAGTAAGTTTACCCCAGACTTTTCACAGGTTTCAGTTTGGAATTCACTTTGAGGTGTTTTGTTTACGAATACCGAGCTAAAATGATTGTTTAAGATATTACACATTCCTTCATTTGAATATTCAAGTTGACCGTCAGCAGAAAATAGTGGACCAATATGATTCCTAACAACCTTTTTATCTCTAATGTAACTATAGAATTCTTTGGGATTCTCTTTGGATTTATCAGCGATGTTCATTTCGTATTGTCGTTTTCTTTTTCTTATTGTCTTTTTTAAATCTCTCTGTATTGATACATAACTTTCATAGTCATTAGATGCACCCGAGCACTTATATTTCTTATAAGCCTGTCTCTTTTTAGCAATACTTTTTTCAGTTTCTTTGTCGAGCCATTTTGGGCTAGCCTGATTTTGGGGACGTCTGTTCTTAATAGGAATGTAAGTTTGAATCATCTTAGTGAACGTATTTTGAAATATTTCCCACATCTGATCTACAGGTCTCTCGTTTAATTTTGCCTCCCAATCTGTAAGCTGAAGCTCCTGACGTAGTGCTATGAACTGAGCTTTACTGAAATTGGGTATTTTAGAAACACAAGTATCTATTCTAAAATTGTTTAGGAGTTTGAATCTAACTAAGTTGTGATCGCTATTTGCAACAGATTCACCGACTTCTACATCAGTTACCATGCTTTCGCGGATAGTGATCAAAAGATCGAGTAAGTTTCCATATCTTGTGGGCTCTTTTACATGCTGAATTAAGTAATTGTCACCAAGAAAATCAATCAAGCGACTACCTATATGGCCATGTTCAAGGGTCATCCAATCAATGTCAGTAAAATTGAAATCACCCATTATCAATAAATCCCGGTTCCAGAAACTAGATAGTTCTTGAAATAACAGTTTGTCGTCTGCTAATGATAATGCCTTTGGCCTATATGTTACACCTATATTCATTTTTTGTCCATTTGTTTGGGTTAACTCAACCCACAAAGTATCATATGCATCCTGTTTCACTTTCTCTAAAACACAAGCATGAACATTGTTTTTAACGTACAATAGAACACTCACACCTTTCTTGTGGTTTCTATCCTGATGAAAGTGTTTAAATCCCGCAATATTGAATTCAGCTTCGAACTCTGTACCATTTAACTATGTCTCAGTTATTCCTATCATATCGAGATTTTCGCTTTTGACATGCGCCTGTATTTCTTGAAATTTGTTCCTAATACTACGAGCATTCAAGTACATGGTTTTAAAAGAAACTCGTGATTACTTCTTTTTAACACATTTTGAGTTTCAATATCATGTCATACATTATCATTTTGTTTTTTATTTATACCTTGCTCTATATTATTATTTGGTCCTTCATTGACATTCAATGCCTCATTAACATTTCTCCCATCAAAATTAACATTTCCCCCATCACGGATATCTGGTCGATCACGGTCATCCGATCTCTTTTGTACATTTTGTCCCCTTACGTCACCGTGATTCACGCCGGCCTCCCGTCGCTCAGTGACATTATGTCCGGCATCCCTTCCTAAAATCATATTTTGTCCTCCAGTGACATTATATACTACCGTGATATTTTTTCCTCCACTATAATTACATCCCATCGTGATCTTTTGTCTTCCACTGGCATTACACCCTATCATGATATTTTGGCCTTTATTGACATTCTGTCCGGTATCCCTTACTAAAATTATATTTTGTCCTCCACTGACATTATATCCTACCGTGATATTTTCTCCTCCATTATCATTACATCCTATCGTGATATTTTGTTCTCCAATATCATTACTTCCCATCGTGATCTTTTGTCCTCCACTGTCATTACATCCCATTGCGACATTTTGTCCTATGACATTACATCCTAATGTGAAATTTCGTCCTCTAGCGACATTATATTCACTGTCATTACATCCTATTATGATATTTTGGCCTTCATTGACATTCTCGCGACTAGAACAGGCAGGTCTCAAACTGAAGCTTAAGAAATGTTCTTTCCTTCAGAAAGAAATACGCTTCCTAGGGCATGTCCTTAATTCACAAGGAATTTCATCTTCGCAGGACAAAGTCAAGGCAGTCTTTTATTTTCCATGCCTTACTTCTGTAGAACACATATGTTCATTCCTTGGTCTGTCAGGTTTTTACAGACGTTGCATTTAAGGTTACGCTAGTATTGCAGCACCTTTAACGTCACTACTTAAGAAGGACACACCCTTCAAATGGACACCAAGAGAAAGCCTCTTATGATTTAAAGAAAGCCTTAACCACGACTCCTGTCCTTGCCTCCCCAAACCACAAGCTTTCCTTTACAATTTACACTGATGCGTCATATACAGGACTAGGCGCTTTTCTCATGCAACACCACGACACAAAACTCAGACCAATTGCCTATGCGAGCCGCGTACTCAGCAAGCACGAGTGGAATTACTCAGTCACAGAGATAGAAGCCTTAGCAGTGATATACGCATTCAAACATTTCAAAGACATCATCCTCGGTTACGAAATGCACATATACACAGATCA
>NC_134814.1:34169792-34174792 GCF_046742065.1 Oratosquilla oratoria | reverse complement strand
CAAAGAGCAGCGGTGAGGGTACGGGGAGGAAGAACAGAATTTCAAGCTATAAGGAGGTGAGTGCGTCAAGTCTGTGTTATGTCTCCAGATTTATTTAATTTATATGGGGAGATGATCCTTAGGGAATTAGAGGGAATGGAAGGGATTAAAATTGAAGGATTTAATATAAATCATATTAGATATGCTGATGACACGGTATTGGTGGCTGACTCAGAAGATAAACTGCAACATCTATTGAATGTAACCGTAAGAGCTAGTGAGGAGAAAGGTTTAAATGTAAATATGGAGAAAACTAAAATACTAGTGGCCAGTAAAACAGATCCACCAGGAGGGCAAGTACAAATAGCAGGGAGAAGAATAGAACAAGTAACCAAATTTTCGTACCTGGGAAGCGTATTGCCGGAAGATTGTAGATGTGAAAAGGAAATACAATCAAGGATAGCGATAGCTAAAAGCACGTTTCAGAAAATGAAAGGGGTTTTAACAAACAAGAAAATGTCTACAGATATAAGGAGAAGAACAATTAAAACATTTATATGGTCAACACTATTATATGGTTCAGAAGCGTGGACAATCAGCAAAAAATTGCAGGAAAACTTAGAACCAGCAGAAATGTGGATATGGAGACGAGTATTAAGAGTACCATGGACAGCGAAGAAAACAAATGAAGAAGTATTGAGAGAAATGGAGACAGATAGGGAATTGATGACAACAATAAGAAAAAGACAGTTGCGATTCTTAGGACATATAATGAGGAAGGAAGGGTTGGAAGAGGTGGTGATGACGGGAAAGGTGGAGGGAAGGAGAACAAGAGGAAAGCAGAGGGAGAAGTATATGGACGGGCTGATGAGGGCGACGGGAAAACAACTGAAACCAGCACAGATGTTACAAGTAACTAGGGACCGTGAACGGTGGCGCTCCATGGTTGCCGAAGTCCAAGAGGATATGGCACGAGGGTAAGGTAAGGTATGTATGTTATAGCGAAGGAGGTCCTGCGTCAAGGAGAAGAGGGCGGGCGAGAGCTGATGAACCTTTATGTATCCGGTTAACTCCGGAGGATGAGAGTTCTTCTGGAGCAACACACGAGAGAGCCGAGAGAGACTCCCCTTGCACCCATAAGCCCAAGCCAGGTTTTCCGCTCGAAGCAAACCTCCATTTCCAAATACTACATTCCCGGTCAGAAGCTCGATAATGATGTAATAGAAGCAAGGGTAGTGAATGGTGGGATGAGGAAACAAAGAAGGTTGTAGAAGAGAAGAAGCGAGCTTTCACAGATTGGTTACAATATAGGACGAGGGAATCATATGAGAGGTACGAAGAAAATAAAAGAGAAGTAAAGCAACAGATGTAGGAGGCAAAGAGGAGAGCAGATGTGCTACTAGGCTAGATAGAGTCAGAAATGACGAGGTGAGGAGGAGAACAGGGGTGAAAAGGGAGATGGGAGATAGGGTTGATGAAAGAGTATTAGGATGGTTTGGACACATGGAAAGAATGAGTGAAGAAAGACTAGTAAAAGAGGTATGGAAGGCAGATGTGGAGGAAGTGAACATGAGGGGACGTCCTAGGATTAGTTGGATGGATGGAGTGAAGGGGGCTTTGGGGAAGAGGGGAATTTCTGTTGAGGAAGTAAGGGAGAGGACAGAAGACAGGGGTGAATGGAGAATGGTTGTATATGGATGATGTTGTGATGCATGAGGTGGAATGGGCGGGGGGATGGGGGTGAGGTAATATGTGTGAGCAAAACTTGACTCAGCTCGAAGGGATTTCTCCCCGTCTTCTCCTTTTATGCAGTGGGGGGGACGGAGAGGGGTGGTCGCCGATTTAATGAAGCGGCCTTATTGTGGATGTGCTGTGTCTTGCGACACTGCTTCTGACCCAGGGCAGTGGACAAGGTGCAGGGATGACCCGTCATCCAGGAGGTGCTAAGATACGAGGGAGGGTGGAAGGGTGTGGAGTGTATTAAAGGATGGATTGGGTGGGAGTGATTTTATGCCTTTTCCATTTAGGCTACCTCCCTTGTAAGGGGAAAAAGCCTTGGTATATGTATGTATGTATGTATGTATGCTTGTATGTATGTATGTATGTATGTATGTATGTATGTATGTATGTATGTATGTATGTATGTATGTATGTATGTATGTATGTATGTAAGTATTTATTTATATATGTATGAATATATGTATGTAGATATGTATGTTTGTATGAATCTATATATGAATGCATGTATGCGTGTATCCATTATTATTATTAGTAATATAATTATTTATGTTATTGTTATTATTACTATTATTATTATTATTATTAATAGCAATATTATAATTATTATTATTATTATAATCATTATTACTATTACTATTATTATTATTATTATTATTATTATTATTATTATTATTATTATTATTATTATTATTATTATTATTATTATTATTATTATTATTATTACTATTATTATTATTATTATTATTATTATTATTATTATTATTATTATTATTATTATTATTATTATTATTATTATTATTATTATTATTATTATTATTATTATTATTATTATTATTATTATTATTATTATTATTATTATTATTATTATTATTATTATTATTATTATTATTATTATTATTATTTTTATTATTATTATTATTAGTATTATTATCATTATTATTATTATTTATTATTATTACTATTATTATTATTATTATATTATTATTATTATTATTATTATTATTATTATTATTATTATTATTATTATTATTATTATTATTATTATTATTTATTATTATTATTATTACTATTATTATTATTATTATTATCATTATTATTATTATTATTATTACTATTATTATTATTTATATTACTATTATTATTATTATTATTATTGGATAGGAGGTAAGGGAACACGGGCTGAGGGAAATACTTTTATTCCTGACTAGTTTCGCCTGAGTGGCTTCTTCAGAGGAACATAGTTTGAAGTCAAGTTGGTCAATATATATGGCAAAAGAAGGAACGTGGCAAAGTGTCAGGTTGGTCCCCCACTCGACCTCATCTGTCGGTGTGGCGGATTGTCACAGCGGGTGGACCAAGTATCCTCCTGTTGTTCGC
Source organism: Oratosquilla oratoria (assembly GCF_046742065.1). Taxonomy (NCBI): domain Eukaryota; kingdom Metazoa; phylum Arthropoda; class Malacostraca; order Stomatopoda; family Squillidae; genus Oratosquilla; species Oratosquilla oratoria. The sequence goes on along the minus strand of NC_134814.1, from coordinate 34,171,696 downwards.
GTGGCTGAAACGTCCGTCTGGATCAGGGGCTCTGTGTTTATTATTCATTACGATAAAGTGTGCTGCTGCTTTAGCCCATATTATACCCCCAGTTCTCTTATTGATGTTATCATGGATGTTGATAAAAACGGACTCCATCGCCTTTCTTTCCTGCCGTGTAATGTTATCCATGAGAATTCTTGCCTGGTCCCATTTTGGTAGATGGCCTCTTTCATCGACATGGTTAACTAATGCACTACTAACCCTGTGGTGCCTTACATCTGCTCGGTGTTCTTTCAATCTGGTGTCTAAGCCTCTGCCGGTTTCACCGATGTATTTTCTGTCACATCCACCACACGGGATTTCGTAAACTACGCTGTTTGTATTTGTGGTTGGGTCTTTTTTCTTGATTAAAAGGTCCTTTATTTTCGTACCTGTGGAAGTTGCAAGACGAATGTTGGAGGACGATAAGATTTTGTCTAGATCTCTTGTTAGATTGGAATTTGGGACCACCCAATATTTAGCGTTGGACTTTTCTCTTTTGCTGCGTAGTATACTACGAGCCTTCTCCTCCAGGGTGCAAAGTAACCCTCTGGGGTATTTGAGCTTTTCAAAAGTTGTTTTAATTATTTCAATTTCATCCGCTAGAAATTCGTCACTGCAAATACGAAGTGCTCTTAAATGACAGGCTGGTCAGTTTGCGCAACCGAAAAACGTTTCTACAAGAGTGTCTAGAGGAGAAAGTACTACCACAATCCGCGCCTGCTTTTCTGCGGTTAGAAGAAAACCCTTTTAGTGACACAGCTAGTATGTATTTGGAGAAAGGGTGCGAAGATCTCACATATGAGATAGCAGAGATTAAAGCTTCTTTATCTCATATTCACCTACCACACAGCCTAGTGACTAAACTGAAGAACGAAGACCTTATTCAGAAAGAATCTCACAGATCAAAGCTCATATCTCTCTGCACAAACAGTAAATGGAAACATGTAGGGAGAACGGACCTTATCAACAATCTATCTTCCCACACCCTGACATCAACGCAGCAAGAAGCACTGTCCTTAGGAATGAAGTTTGACACCGGTATGAACAACAAGAGTTATTTGGATTTTGTGCTTAAAAACAGCCGTTGGGACGACAGCGACATCGAGAAAGGCTTCAAGCAAGGTATCATTTTAAGTTGCATTGCGTCTGCCTCTTCGAAGAGAACATCAATTCCGAAGAGATATGTCAAGGCGCTTAATGAGTTAAAGAAAATGGAAGATATCATCATCACATCTGCGGACAAAGGAGGAGGCATCGTGATCCTTGATTCCGACGACTACAACAAGAAGATGCTTGATCTCTTAGCAGACGAAAATACGTACTCTAGACAACCCCGTGGCCAAGCAATTAAAGAGGCGGAGATATTCAACAAAGAAGCCAGACACCTGTTAAACAAGACAAAGCAAGGAAAGAAGTTGTTACACCTATTGGAAGAGGCCCCAAAAACTCCATCCATACGAGGTCTGCCCAAGATACACAAGCCAAATATCCCATTACGACCCATCACTTCTGGGATTGGCAGTGCACCACACCGCCTAGCCAAAATTCTAGCCGCCCCTCTTTCCGCGGCTTTGGGTAGACTCAGCCAGGCACATCTTCGGAATTCATCAGATCTTAAAGAGAGGTTACAAAAAGTGAATTTCAGGGCCAAGAAATTGGTAAGTTTCGATGTGAAAAATCTTTTTACGAACGTCGCAATTGATGGTGCCCTAGAAGCAGTTGAGGAAGTACTGGAAATGTTCGAGGATAGTGATTTACCCGTGTGCAAACGTGATTACAAGAAATTATTATCCATGTGCGTCAGGTTCGGTGCTTGTGAATTTAACGGTGAAGAATACCACCAACATGCAGGTTTAGCGATGGGTTCTCCCCTCAGTGCA
>NC_134814.1:34147292-34157292 GCF_046742065.1 Oratosquilla oratoria | reverse complement strand
TCAGTTCAAATGACCATTCATAAATATGTATACATATATGGAACGTAATTTTGTAATCATGAATTGGGTGCATATATTGAATAGTGTCTATTGTCTTCATCTGAAATTAGAATTTGAATCATTCACATATATATTTTTATATGACGTTTCGGCCACGAGCCTGCAAACTAGGGTATTAGAGCAGTGTAGAGTTGTTGCTTTGGAAGAATGTAGTGTTGAAGTTCGAATACGTAACCGCTGCTGCCAGAATGTTGGTTGGAGTGATGTAGGAGTTTGTTGTTTCGATTCTTCCGTGGGAGTAATGCAACGAAGATGGATTTCCTCGTAATGAGCAGCTGGACGATGTAGCGAAGAGGCGAACTTCAACACTAAATTCCTCCGAAGCAACAACTCTACAGCAGGCATGCAGTTTAAGTAATCATTTATAATTATGTATACATGTATGCATTATGATTTTGTAGGCATCTAATAAGTTGATATATAATATATATATATATATATATATATATATATATATATATATATATATATATATATAATATATATTTAATATTGGATTTATTGTCTCAATCTGATATAAAAAAAATATCCATTTGTTAATTTCATTTGTGAGATTTGAAATTTCAATATTTTCTTCTTTTTACATATAAGACTCGGGTTTTGTCAATTTTTGAGATAAGAGGATGCGGTTTTATTCGCTGGGGTTTTGTATACAGTTGTTGTTGTTTTTTGTCATGGAATCCTTGTAATCATATTTATAATCTATTTCTATATTTTCATCTACGTTATGATAATAGTCGCATGTATATTATCAATTTCCATAAAGAAACGTTCGTGAAATTAATAATATAACATGAATATTTATAAGAAAAAAAAATGTCGAAGGTATCTTGGCAGGAGGATACAGTATTTCAACATATCTGGACATTTCTCCTGACGTTTCTTTCCAGTGGTGAATACCAAATATTCCACACTTTGAGCTTTTAGTACCAATGTATTACTAATCCCCATGTAAAAATAAAGAAATATATTCAATTTGTTTATTTTAATTTACAAAAACTACAATTAATTCCTAATAGTTTACATATATACGAAAGAATAATTAAATTTCATTTAAAATACACATATCTTGCGATATAGCATACAAAAACCGGGAATGTACATTATACCCTAACGATAGTGTTTACAAAGATTACACAAGCAGGTCTGTTTTTTTATTATTATTATTATAAGTCGGTCTGTTTCCGATATCATGTTGCTCGATTTCTATTTCAACAGATGCATTACCCTGCTGAAATCCCACGATGGAGGAGAAATGTCCCCATGATGGAGGAGATATGTCTGTGACAAGACATAACGGAGGGGAACTGTCTGGAGGAGAAATGTCCTAGATTCTGTAATTAGTGTGTTGCGATGCAGTCTACATATAGTGATATAGTGTACATCATTGTAGTGCTTGGAAAAATAAGTAACAAAATTTATCTTAAATCGAAATGGCTTATCATAAAGAACATAAAAACATAACATTAGAATGAAGGTGACTGCAAGAGACCATATGGCTTACACTAGGCAGTTTCATGTTCATTACCACCTGTCACTCCGTCTATAAAGTTGTCTAGCCGTTTCTTAAAACAACTGATAGTTTCAGCGCTCACTACATGAATTCCAAGTCTATTCCATTCGTTGACTATTCTATTAGTAAACCAATTATTTCCTATTTCCTTCTTAAATCTAATTTTGCCTAGTGTAAATCCATTACTGCGAGTCCTGCCCTGTTGTATTAATATAATGGGCTTGGACACATCGCAGATATCAGATAAGGATGTTGTGCATGCTTCATAATTCTATACCCGTCTGGGGTATTGGCTGCATGTTATTTTGGCAAAGTAGCATGCAGTTGGTACTTTAGAGTCTATATGGGGCGCCCCTACGGACCAGAGCCAAACATTATTTTGTCTGTGATAGAGGAAGACCCTGTTCATAGAGAAATGATGACACTTTTATTATACTGCCACTGTCCCTCCGTTATGCTGCCCCCCAACCCTTTGTTATTGTCTTGTACCATTTCTTTGAATATTCATTTCCTTTTTTTGCCTACCCTGTGGTGGGGGGAAAGAATTCTGCCACCAATTCTTACCACTTGAGTCGTACGAGGCGAAAAAAAAAACCGGGACGGAGGATAGGACTAGGAATCCTGCTACCTGTAGCCCCACAAAGGACATTCCTAAACAAATATAGGCATAAGTGGGTCTAGGAGTTTTCCAACCAGTACCCTAAGGTTTGGTTCTTTTAATGTGCGTGCTTGTGGTACAGATGAGAGTAAAAGGGAAGAGATAGGCAGTATGTTTGTGAGAACGAAGATGGACATGTTGACATTGAGTGAAACTAAGTTGAAAGGGAGGGGCGAGTGTGAGTTTGGGAGCGTAGTTGGGAGGTTCTCAGGAATGATGAGAGGACGAGGAAGAGAAGGGGTGTCTATACTGATAAGTGAAGAGATAGGTAAACGTGTAGTGGAGTGGAAGGAGGTTTCTTCAAAGTTAATGTGGATAAAGGTGAAGCTGGAAAGGGAGATGTTGGTTTTTGTAAGTGCATGTGGGCCTGGTAGTGAGAAGAGAGTAGAGGAAAAGGAGGCTTTTTTTGGGTAGATTTAAATGAGTACATAGAGGGATTAAGGACAAATATCAATGAAATTGTATTGGAAGACCTTAATGCTATGGTAGGAAGTCAACCAATAGACGGAGTCATTGGGAAGTATGGAGTTCCAGGAAAGAATCGTAGTGGAGAGTTAATAGTGGAGATGTGTTTCGAAAGAGAGTTGATGGTAGCAAATACAGTGTTTAGGGAGAAAGTCAAGCATAAGTACACATGGGAGAGGATGGTGGATGGAAGGGTGTCAGATCCAGCGTTAATTGACTATATAGTGGTAACCAGGAGTATAGTAGGAAGAGTTAGGTATGTATATGTTCTAAGGGGAGAGAGTGAGGGAATATCAGATCATTTTTTGGTGGAAGGTAAGTTTGAGACTGGAGACTAGGTGGAGAAAGAGGGAAAGGGCAGGAGGTAGGAAGGTACTTAGAGTGAACTGCTTAAATGAGAAAGAAAGGGAGAAGTAGTATAAGAAGCTGAAAGAGGGGTGAGAGGGAGTGGAGGATAAAGTAGAACAAGGAGTGGAGGAGGAATGGGGATGGTTCAAGGAGGGACTCATGAGGTGTGCAAAGGTGGTGTGTGGAACAAGGATGATGGGAGGAAATAGAATGAAGGATAGTGAGTAGTGGGATGAGGGAGCAAAGAAGGGTGTAGAAGAGAAGAAGCAGGCTTTCATATATCGGTTACAAATTAGGACAAGGAGAGGTAGAAGTAAAGTGAAGAGAAGTAAAACATAAGATAAAGAAAACAAAGAGGAGAGCAAATGTGAAATGGGGTAAGAGCATAACAAAATGTTTTGCAAGTAATAAAAATGTTTTGGAAAGAAATTAAAAGAGGAAGAGGAGACAAATCATTTAGAGAAGAAAAAGTAAAAGGTGCAGATGGAGAGATGTTAATAGAAGAGAAGGCAGTGAGAGGAAGGTTGGCAGAGTATTTTAGGGAGTTGCTAAATGCAAAGGAGGATAGGGAGGGAAAGGTAGTTGCAGTGGGAAACGCTAAGTAAATGACCGTGGTGAGTGAGGAAAATGGAGGAGAAATAATGAAAGATGAAGTGAAGACAGCTGTTAAGGTTGGATGGATGCCATGCAGAATGTCTGAAAAAAGGAGGTGCAGTTATGGTGGACTGGCTGGTGAGATTATTTAATGATTGTTCAAGAGAGAGTAGAGTACCGACCGAAGGACTAGAGGAGTACCTACATAGTTCCACTTTACAAGGGAAAGAGGGATAAGTGTGAGTGTAGTAGTTTCAGAGGGATCAGCTTGTCAAGTATAGTTGGGAAGGCTTATGAGAGGGTCTTGATTCAGAGAATTAGGAGAGGAACGGAGGGAGTAATTGGTGAGGAAAAGTGTGGATTTAGGACAGGTAGGGTTTGTGTGGATCAGATTTTGTGATAAGACAGATATGGAAGAAAGCTGTAGGAAAAGGTAAAGATTTTGGGGGGCTTTTACGGATTTGTATATATATTGGATAGGAGGAAAGCTGTTAAGAGCAGTCAAGAGTTTTTATGAGAGTAGTAGAGCTTGTGATAGGATTAGAAATGGAGAGAGTGAATGGCTTGAGGTAAAGGTAGGACTTTGTCAGGGATGTGTTATGTTGCCCTGGCTATTCAATTTATACATGGATGGGGTGGTACGAGAGGGATTGGGGATGGTTAAAGAAAATGGAGAAAAATTGAAGATAAGCCAATTATTGTTTGCTGAGGACACTGTGCTTGTAACAGGATCAGAGGAGGTATTGAGTAAGTTAGTGACAGAGTTTGGGAAGGTTTGCGAAAGTTGGAAGTTGAAGATAAATGTAGGTAAAAGTAAGGTGATAAGGGGAGAAAGTGGCAGCAGACTGGAAGTGAGTATTAAGGGAGAGAGACTGGAGGAAGTGCATAGTTTTTTATACTTAGGTGTAAATGTGGCAGGAAAGGGAGGAGTGGGGGTGAGGTAGAATGTAGATTGAGAGAAGTGAATAAATGCCTTAGGGGATTAGAAGTGTAATGAGAAATAGGCATTTGGGAGTGGATGCTAAGAGGAGGTTATATGAAGGAGTGGTTGTGCCGACAGCTCTATACGGGGTAGAAACATGGAACATAAGAGAGGAAGAGAGAAGGAGTTTGAATGTGTTTGAGATTAGGTGCCTGAGAAATATGATTGGGGTTACTAGGGTAGATAGAGTGAGAAATGAGAAGGAAATATAAACATTTAGGAATGGATACTATGAGGAGATTGTATGAAGGAGTGGTTGTGCCGACAGCTCTGTACGGGGCAGAAACATTAAACTTAAGATAGAAAGGGAGAAGGAGTTTAAATGTGTTTGAGATGAGGTGTTTGAGAAGTATGATAGGGGTTACTAGGCTAAATAGTGAGAAACGAGGGGGAAAATAGACATTCGGGAATAGATGCTAAAAGGAGGTTGTATGAAGGAGTGATTGTGCCGACAGCACTGTATGGGTCAGAAATATGGAACATAAGAGAGGAAGAGAGGAGTTTTAATGTGTTTAAAATGAGGTGATTGATAGGTACGATAGGGGTTATTAGGCTAGAGTGAGAAATGAGGAGGTGAGGAGGAGAACAGCGGTGGAAAGGGAATTGGGAGATAGGATGGATGAAAGAGTATTGGATGGCTTGGACACATGGAATAAATTATCTAAGAAAGATTAGTAAAAGAAGTTTGGATGACACAGGTGGAAGGAGTGAACATGAGGGGGTGACCTGGGATGAGATGGATGGATGGGGTGTAAGGGTTATTGGGAAAGAGGGAAATGTCTGTTGAGGAAGGACAGGAGAGGATAGAGGGTAGGGATGAATGGAGAAAGGTTGTGTATTGATGATGCTGTGATGCATGAAGGGGAGTAGGTGGGGGATGGGGCGTGAGGGAGTATGTATGAGAAATAAATTGACGTAGCCCGGAGGGATTTCTCCCTGTCTTCTTCTTTTCTGCATGAGGGAACGGAGAGGGGGGTCGCCGAATTAGTGAAGCGGCCCTGCTGTGGATGTGTTGTGTCTTGCAACATTGCTTCTGACCCTGGGCAATGGACAAGATGCAAGGATGATCTGTCATCCAGGAGGTGCTAAGATAAAAGGGAGGGAAGAGGGTAGAGGGGAGTGACGTACTGTATGTAGGAGATGGAATGGGTGGGAGTGGTTTCTATGCCTTTGTCTTTTGGCTACCTCCCGTGTAAGTGGGAAGAGAGCCTTTAGTATATGTATGTACGTACAATAATTATGTTTATTAAAATCTGTATGCGTGTGGCAGTTAAGTTAATAGACGTTTGGGCCAACAACGTTTGGGCTCCAGACGTTTGGGCCATGGGCCAACACCCTTGGATGTTAGGGTCCGTAGGTAGGACTTTTAGTCAAACGGACAAATGTTTAAAAAACAACTAATATAATTATTTCTTATTCCGTACCACATTTGGATATTTACATACATACAATATATACAAGTTTGTGAATGTATTCGATTTGACTAGATTTTACATCAAGTTTCCATGGTTGAAATAGATTTCACACTTTGGGATGTCCAACCCGAAGGTTGTGACTAATGCCACGAGGAAACTCTGGGATGGCCTTCTTGCCCTCCTTCAAGGCGACCACAAGGTTATGGAGGCAACCTTACAGCTCGTCGTAGACCTTCTTGCCACGCTTAGCAGGGCGAATCCCACAAGCCTCCTGGAGAAGGATGCCATCCACAGTGGCAGTCTTTGCCTGCAGGAACTCAATAAGTTTCCACACGGTGGGATTAGCGTGTCCCACCAGGCCGAAAAACTTATTATTTCAGCCCTCGCAGACGTTGTTGGTTCTGGGCTGGTTGTTGAGAGTGGCTTGGAACATGTTCCACTCCTCGGAGGTGATGACGTAGTTTTCCTGAGAAGTACGTGGAATCAAAGTATATCACAAGGGCCGCGGCCTCATCACGCATGGCCGAACGAAGGTGCGCCTTGCTTGACTTGACCTCCTCCGGGGGCAGGAAGGCGAGAGTATACATCTGTCCACAAAAGAGGAGGAACTCATCGTCTGACTCATAGAGGTTCTTCAGACCTCGGCCCTGTATCTACCTCCAGAAGGATTTGCTGATATTATAAAAACAGAAACGGACCTGGATCTCCTCTCTGAAGACCACACACAGAGCCAGCTCCACAGACCTCTCGAATTCGATGATGACTGCTAGGAGTCACAGCCACTTTCATCTAGGACCTTCAAGACCTGCTCATAGCTAGTCTGTATCTTGCGTTGCAGGAAGGCATAGACCAACGGGACGTTGACTCCATTGACTCGGCCCTGGATAACGAAGAGCTGATGGAAGAGACTTGGAGCCACGGAGAAAGTGCCATTCACGCACCAGTCGTCGCAGGCTGCTTGTTGCTGCAGATGAGTGGAGGAGATAAATATGATGATATAATCATCTACCTCTGGCCCGTTGTCAAAGTGGAGCTGGGAGGCCTAGTGACCGGTGATCTCCAGCTCGGGAAGACTCGGAATCCTTAGGCCGGTGTGCAGCTTGGGTGCGACAGAGGACCCGCTTGGTGGTGTCGGACCTATGCATACGTACCTTGGCCTCCTCCGACATTGCTGCAACGGTGAAAGTGAGTATCTGGTTGGGGCGGTCGTTGATTCTGGTAGCCTTCCTCTTCATAGCCTGGCGAGACGTCTCCACTTCGCATCCTACAGTGTCAGAAAGGTGATTGTGTGCCGAAGGAGCTGTAGGTTCAGTGAGACTTTTGGTGGGCTTCAGGGTAGAAGGGCACTTGAGGGAGGATCACCGCTTGACACACCGCCAAACGATCACATCCGCTGACATGTCAATATACTTCTTGGTGTACAAGAAGCCATCAAGAACGATCTTCTAACCATCTCGTTTGGATGTGATGACCTCAAGCTCAGTTGATATGATTGATTATCTCAGTGAAACTAATATGATATCTCCTGACAGGCCAGGTTTATATACAGAGCTTTCCAAGGTGTAATATTCTTAATATATGCTGAGTAGATCTGGAGATGTGATAGGCACATAAGCTAAAGACTGGAGGTGAGATTTTAAACATACTAAGCAGATCAACATGAGGCTGGGAGGTGTGATTCTATTACTGGAGGTGTGGTAGGCAGATAAGCTAAAGCCTGGAGATAGTACTAAACACATATTGTGTAGATCAACATAAGCTTGGGAGGTTTGATACTATCACTGGGTTTTCCCCCAAGAAAGCATTAAACAAACAAAATTTAGCATAAAGACACTAAGAACAATAAAAATAAACATAGTGGCATTAAAAATTATAAAAGATCCGTGGCCCAAATGATCCCCACAGGTGGTCCTATGGACCAAACATCCTAGGTTGGCGGCCTATGGCCCAAACGACCATGGCCCAAAGTTCCATGGCCCAAACGTCCTACAATCTTTCATATAATGACGCCTATGCAGGAGTCATGACACGAGAGTAGATATACGAGGATGCCGGCATCGGCGTCTTTATTATATCTATTTTGTAATTGCAGCTTAGTGACCTCTGTATTCTGTGAACCGGCTGGATCATGTTTTTTTTGTGATTATTAATATCCAGAGTGAAAGAAGACGGAAATTATAGCTGTAACTTTATATCTTATAATGAGAGTATTGTGATGCATCATCGAATCCTCGTACATCAGGCAGACGATGCTACACAGGAGAATTTGACTCGTATTGAAAAGGTTAATGACGTCATCTAATAAAAGAAGTTAAAAGGTAACTGAATCATCAGTCGATTATACGGTTATCTTTGGTCACAATCTGCAACATAATTGTTCGTACAGATGTTAAAAGAAAAAATTAAAACATGGTCACTAATTTGGTCTACCAATAAACATTTAGAATAAAAGTGTCGTTTTCGGATGGACCGCTTGCTTATTCATTGTAGCATTAAAAAAAATTCATTTGTTTATTTGTTAGTGACAGCATTCTCGAAGTTTTTGCAATAGCAACTTAGTGTAGTTACCACGATGTTCCATATAATATGACACTGGTCATTTAGGTAGGGATGCTTTACTTGGTGCATCTACATGTTAATTTGATATATTAGATTAGTTTATATGCCACGATTTAAGGTAAAAGTGTACAGTTTTATGTGTATAGGTATTTAATAAACTGGTCAATAAAAAAAAAATTCTAGCATGGAAAGTTATAGCTTTTTTAAACAAATTTTTGGGGTGCTTAATCCAAATTTGGTCTCAGAATTGCTCTATCACATCACATTTTTTTTTTTTTTTTTTTTTGCCATCGCCATAACCCATTTTCCTGTAATTTTCTGGAAGTATTACCTTTTCACTTTTCCTCATTTATTGCAAGCTGCTTAATATGTTCTTACGCGTCCTTTTATACGTATATATTTTTTTACTTCTAATCGTTAGGGATATGCAGAGGTATTTTTATGGCATAAAATGGCATGTTTTTGTTTTTCTTTGCCTCACAAAAGAAAATGTGAGATATTTGATTTTTGAGCTGCAGTGCTAAAGGTTAAGGTCGCTCAATGTTGTGATTCTTTTGCAGTTTTCGTTTTTCATATATATACATCATGTTTATTTCTAAATAACTTTTATCTTGTTTATTGGAGGAACAGGTTATATATTTCATATCAACATTTTTATACTAATTTACGTGACAACAAAGTTTCTATAAATGTGTAGACCAAAGTAATCATGCTGATAGTTATGACCTACATGTGTTTCTTCTTTGCAGATCATGATTACTTAGCCGTTAGAATGAACGCAGCTATAGCTACAACATCGCAAAGAAGAAAATGCTGTAATGACCCAAATGTATTTTGTTACATCTGCGGAAACTACACTTTACAGGATCAAAGGCGCAGCATAACTACTTCTGTCAAGAAAATGTACCTTGACGTCATCAATCTCAGGTATTCCACCAAATACTGGTACAGGTATCTCATCACAATGTGCAACTGGTCGAATAGCAGAAGGAATACCTAGATATTCCTTCTGCTATTCGACCAGTTGCACATTGTGATGAGATACCTGTACCAGTATTTGGTGGAATACCTGAGATTGATGACGTCATCAGTCCAACAACTTCTAATACGGATGAAGATGAACCGGATAATGTTTTTCTGTCATCTGTTGAAGATTGTGATACGCCTTCTCTGTTCACTCAGGCTGAATTAAATGATCTGGTAAAAAAATTGTATTTGCTAAAGATGTCTGCTGAATTGTTAGCTTCCAGGTTGAAGGAAAAAAGAATGCTAGAACCTGGCACTAGTGTTTCTTTTTATCGTAACAGAGAAGCAGAACTGTAGAAGTATTTTAAGTCTGATGCTCAACTTGTGTGTTGTAGTGATGTCGAAGGCCTCCTGCTTGCTATGGGGCTACCTGCATATGA
>NC_134814.1:34139886-34142386 GCF_046742065.1 Oratosquilla oratoria | reverse complement strand
GCACCATAAAGTTTGGGTTTTTTAATGTGCGTGGATGTGGTACAGATGAGAATAAAAGGGAAGAAATATGTAGTATGTTTATGAGAAGAAAGATGAATGTGTTGGCTTTGAGTGAAACCAAGTTGAGAGTGAAGGACGGGTGTAAGTTTGGGAGTGTAATTGGGAGGTTTTCAGGAGTGAAGAGGGGGCGAGGGCGAGAAGGGGTGGTTATAATAGTAAGTGAAGAGATAGACAAACGTATAAAAGAGTGGAAGGAGGTTTCTTCAAGGATAATGTGGGTGAAGGTGAAACTAGGAAGGGAGATGTGGGTTTTTGTAAGTGCATATGGGTCTGGCAGTGAGACGAGTGTAGAAGAAAGGGAGACTTTTTGGATATATATATAAATGAGCGCATAGAGGGATTAGGGAGGAACGTCAATGTAGTAGTACTGGGAGATCTTAATGCTAGGGTAGGAAGTGACCCAATTGACGGAGTGGTTGGGGAATGTGGAGTTCCAGGAAAGAATCGTAGTGGAGAGTTGATGGTCGATATGTGTCTAGAAAGACTGATGATGATAGCAAATACAGTGTTTCGGAAGAGAAAGCCAAGCATAAGTACAAATGGGAGATGGTGATGGATGGAAGGGTGGCAGATAGAGCGTTAATGGACTAGTGGTAGATAAGAGTATAAAAGGAAGGAGTTAAGGGTATGCATGTGCTAAGGGGAGAGAGTGGGGGAATATCAGATAATTTTTTGGTGGAAGGTAAGTTGAGATTGGGGGATAGATGAAGAAAGAGGAAAAGGACATAAGGTAGGGAGGTGCTTAGAGTGAACTCTTTAAATGAAAAGGAAAAACAGAAGGAGTACAAGAAGAAGCTGAGAGAGGAGTGGTAGGGAGTGAAGGGTAGAGTAGAGCTAGAAGTGGAGGAGGAATGGGAATAGTTCAAGGATGGAGTAAAAAAAAAGTGAAAAGATGGTGTGTGGAACAAGAAGGATGGGAGGAAATAGAAGAAAGGGTAGTGACTTGTGGGATGAGGAAACAAAGAAGGTTATAAAAGATAAGCGAGCTTTCACATATTGGTTAAAAATAGGACGAGGTAGTCATATGAGAGGTACAAAGAAAGGAAAAGATAAGTAAATCACAAGGTAAAGGAGGCAAAGAGAAGAGCATACGTGAAATGGGGTAAGAGTATGACAGAAAATTTTGAAAGTAATAAAAAATGTTTTGGAAAGAAATTAAGAGAGGAAGAGGAGGCGAATCAAGTAGAGAAGAAAAGGTAAAAGGTGCAGATGGAGAGATGATAATGGAAGAGAAGGCAGTAGGGGGAAGACGGGCAGAGTATTTTAGGAAGTTGCTAAATGTAAAGGAGGATAAGGAGGAAAAGATAGTTGCTGTGGGAAGTGCCAAGAAAATGACTGTGATGAGTCAGGAAAATAGGAGAGAAATAAGGAAAAATGAAATGAAGGCAGTTGTTAAGATGATGAGAGCAGGCAAGGCACCTGGTCTGGATGGATGACACGCAGAATATCTAAAAAAAAAAAAAAAAAAAAAAAAAAAGGAGGTACAGTGATGGTGAACTGGCTGGTGAGGTTATTTAATGTTTACTGAAGAGAGGGTAGAGTGCCGTAGGACTGGAGAAGTGCCCGTATAGTTCCACTTTATAAGGGAAAAGGGGACAAGTGTGAGTGTAGTAGTTTCAGAGGGATTAGCTTGTTGAGTGAAGTTGGGAAGGCTTATGGGAGGATCATGACTGAGAGGATTAGGAAAGGAACAGAGGGAGTAATTGGCGAGGAACAGTGTGGATTTAGGACAGTTAGAGGTTGAGTAGATCATATTTTTGTGGTAAGACAGGTATGTGAGAATGCCATAGAAAGGTAAGGATGCTTTTTGGTCTTTTATGGATCTGGAAAAGACTTATGACAGGGTAGACGGAAAGGCACTGTGGGAGGTTATGTAGATATACGGGATAGGAAGAAAGCTTCTAGGAGCTCTCCAGAGTTTTTACGAGAGTAGTAGAGCATGTGTCAGAATTAGAGATGGAGAGAGTGAGTGGTTCGAAGTAAAGGTGGGACTTCGTCAGGGATGCGTTATGTCGCCCTGGCTGGTCAACTTATACATGGATGGGGTAGTGCGAGAGGTAAATGCAAGGGTAGTGGGTTAGGGTTTGGAGATATTTAAAGAAAATGGAGAAAAGTGGGAGGTGAGCCAGCTGTTGTTTGCGGACGACATTGCGCTTGTAGCAGGATCGGAGGAGGGATTGAGGAAGCTGGTGATAGAGTTTGGGAGAGTTTGTGAGAGAAGAAAATTGAAGATAAATGTAAGCAAAAGTAAAGTGATGATAGGTACAAAGGGTGAGAGTGACAGCAGACTAGAAGTGAGCATTAAGGGAGAGCGACTGGAGGAATTGGATAGTTTTAGATACTTGGGTGCCAATGTGGCAGGAAAGGGTGGAATGGAGGCGGAGGTAGAATGTAGATTACGAGAAGCGAGTAAATGTCTTGGTGGGTTAAAAAGTATAAT
>NC_134814.1:34107386-34119886 GCF_046742065.1 Oratosquilla oratoria | reverse complement strand
GAAAAACTTATTCGTCCTCCTTATTCATTCACGGGGCTTTAATTTACCGAGGATTTAACGTCAACTTTGTTTAATTCTTAACACGCGAGAATTCCTCTCATAGATGGAGTTATACAATCTCACTTATATATTTCCTTTAACATAGAGGACGTTCATTTATTGAGGGATTAGCTCAAATTTGCCATGGCATAACTTAATTCGTGGGATTTTTTGTTTATCGAAGAATGAGGGGGAGTGGGTGGGGGATGGGGGGGTGAGGAAGTATGTATGAGAAAAAAATTTGACGCAGCCCGAAGGGATTTCTCCCCGTCCTTTCCTTTCCTGCATGAGGGGACGGGGAGGAGGGGCGCCGAATTTATGAAGCGGCCTTGCTGTGGATGTGCTGTGTCTTGCGACACTGCTTCTGACCCAGGGCAGTGGACAGGATACAGGGATGACCCGTCATCCAGGAGGTGCCAAGATAGGAGGGAGGGAGGAGGGTGGAGGGGAGTGGAATATATGGGAAATGAAATGGGTGGGAGTGATTTCTATGCCTTTTCCTTTTTGGCTACCCGCCGTGTAAGGGGGAAAAAGCCTTTGGTATTTGTATGTATGTATGTATGTATGTATGTATGTATGTATGTATGTATGTATGTATGTATGTATGCATATATGTATGTATATATGCATTTTATTCACATGAAGGGCCTTTCTCTATTGAGGGAATGTTTCTTCCTCAATTTGTATCAACAAGCATAATTACATTCGACGAAGGAAATGTTTCAACCTCAAAACCTCATTTACCGAGGAATCATTGTATTTCACATAGTTCTTTTTTGAGAGATCTTATATACCAAGGGAATTGTTCATCCTTGAAACACGTACAACTGCGCAGGCCTCATGTACCAAGAATTTTTAAATTTCCACGTTTTTAGATAGTTTTCTGGCTCCTTTCAAGACAACCGCGCATACTTTTTCATTTCATTTCTAGCGGGACTTTCATTTCAACAAGGAAAAGGTATAAACCTTGCACAGACGACCGCGCATACCTTTTTCATTTCATTTTCTACCGGGACTTACATTTCACCAGGGAAAGGTGTAAACCTTGTACATACGACTGCGCATACCTTTTTAATTTAATTTTCTAGCGGGACTTTCAATTTTTTGTAGCCCTTTTTTTCCTAGGAAAAGCTATAACCTGAACATCATTTCATAAAATTAATTTTCCAAAGTATTTTCTGGCCTATGTCCAGTCTTATATTGCGACACTTTCGTTTTCAAAATGAGGAAATTTTCGTTCTCAATATATAGATCACATTTTCCCACGCATTTTTTTCCATACCTAGGTAATTTTGTTTTTTCATTAAAATTATTTTATTTCCTTTTGTGGTTGAATTTTCAATCCAAAGGGAACCGACTTCCTCCTTGATTTCATACTTCTCATTTAATGACATTGAACCTTACCATTAATGGTTTTTGTTATTGGTTTGCCTACTTTTCTTTTAAGTTGAGGGAACCGGCGTCCTCAGTGGTTTTGTATTTCTGCCCGCTAGTTAATTCAATTGCCCGCTACTTCATGCAGTTGCTCGCATATTTATTCATTTACCCACCAATTAATTCATGTAAAAAGCTGGTAGATGAAAGTAGTAGACAAGTAGGTAGATAGAGGGGTAGGTGGCAAGAAATTAATTTTTACGAATTAGGTGTATCAAAAAAACTAGCCGCGACGGAGTTGCAGAGTTGCATAATCTCGCTCACAGTTTAAAGTTTGTAATCACAATCTAGGGTATCAATATTGGCGGTGATGTGACGAAATGTAAACACTAAGCCATTTCACTAAGTGACCAAGATTGCTTGCTTAAGCAGTATTGCTTGAGACAGTGCAACAATCTTTCTGATTGAAGGAAAGGGTGGAGAAGGAGAAAAGTTATTGGCACACGGAGGAAAAGTCACGCTCTCAAGGGGAGGCACTTATTTGTAACAGTCAAAATTATTGGATGAATTAAGTAGTGACGTCAGAGCAGACTTGGCTTGGTGAGTGGATTGGGTTCCCAGGCGGGAGTCCTCTGGTGTACTTAATCAAACTAAGTTGTAGAAGTAGTGAAGAAACGAAGAAGAAAATGTATGTTTAATTCACCCCCATTGAGAAACATTAATTCTTCCTACAGAAAGATATGATGAAAGACATTCTTAAGTGAAGGTGAAAGAAAGTGAACGAAGAAATATAGTACCATAGAGGGAACATTTAACAGAATTAAAACCAGTAATTAAGGAGAGAAGGAAACTGAAAGTGATGGTGTCAACGGAGCTAAAAATTTAGTTGCCCGCAGGTTTCTTTCTATATTTCCCGTAGGTTTATTTCGATATTGCCGAAGGTTTCTTTCGATATTGCCCATAGGTTTCTTTCAATATTGCCCGCTTATAAAACGTAAGGGAATAGGTATCTTCATAGGTTTCATTCAATATTGCCCGTTTATATTTTCGAAACCTTGATGAAACCATCAAGATATTGTTACGTAAACCATGTTGGACACTCCGTTTTTTTAGGGGAGCACGCCAGGTATATTTAACTTTTTTTTTTTTTTTTTTTTTTACTTCACTATCAGATTTTTCTTCGTGTCATAATTCACACTTTTTTGCACAACATAAAAACAGTAAAAAAAGAAATTAATATATCATACATATAATATTTGTCACAAATATCTCATATATGCTCATAAATATCTCAGACATACTCATTAACAATGTCCTCCTGTCCCGAGTGTCATGTTAACTTTTAGTAATGTATTTGTGGTTAAAGTATACAGGGTAATTTAATCCCACCGCGGAGCCAGCAATGTCGTGCTCCCCTGATTACGTACATAAAATTAAGTGGTAGCTGGCAAAATGGTTGGATCAGGGAAGTACGAACAAGCGTATGAAGAGTTTTAGTATCACATTTTTTATCTCTGAAAACGGTGGTGTTGAATAAGACTAATTTCTTCTATTAATTCTATCTGTTTTGTTATTATTTGCAATTTAATGAACAAGCAAAATTGAGTATGTGGGGTGAGGGAGCCTGGACTTAATAATTTTGATACAGACCTTCTCTGCGGATCTCCGGGCCGCAGTCGCCCCAGTCTTGACTTCTGATAGGCAGAGACTAAGACTTAGCTCTTGGCTCTGTGTGATAGCTTAAACTGACTAAAGAGACTCTGTGATGATAGACGAAACCTCTGAAGTGGGCAAGGCTCCTCCTACAACCAACTAGGACTGGCTAAGTTCGTTCTGTTTACTATATACTGGCCAATTGGACTTATGTCTTTTCGTAAACTCCCTTGCCTTCATCGAACAGAGCCCCATTCACTGGGTCAGCACTAGGTCATGTTATTCACTAAGAAAGCCAGACCACATCAAGAATAAAATGGTGTTTATAGCTTGAGAAGGGGCCCCCGTGTGTGACGCCATATTACGATGATAAAAACTAGTATCAACTAGTATCAGCTAGTGGTGATGTCGTCGCCAAACCAATCACCATAAATATATGTGCATATATATATATATATATATATATATATATATATATATATATGTATATATATATATATATACATATATATATATATACATATATATGTATATATATATATATTCTGATTAAAATCAACTGCACTGTATGCTTTGATGATCTTAAGGTAGGAATTCTTGATCTTTTGAAAGATCTCCTTATTACTTGTAGAGAGGGACTGGATGAAATTATTCATTTCTATTTTATGAGTAGCATACTCACTTATAGTGCTGTTGTATGCCGACTTGATTATTTATCTTCTAGTAACAGAGGTAACTGTTGACTATCTTTCACCGAAACTCAGAGTTTTTCGCCTCGATCTGAGGCTTCTTCAAGGTATAGACTGCGGGTTGTTAATTCACTGGAGGTTAGGAAAATAGTGAGGAAAGTTATCCATCTGAACCGAACGCCACTATTGACATCAGAATCTTCTGTAAACCTAACCTAACAAAATCACTGATAATACGGAACAGTACGGCACCCTCTACCTCTCGGGAGGCCACCACCAATGTAGTGTATAAATTTACTTGCCAAGAGGGCCACTGTGATGGCTCCAACAGCTACATTGGAAGGACCTCCACCACGTTGCGACGCCGTCTACAATACCACAGAAATCAAGGTTCAATTTTCCAGCATTATACACAGGAACACGATAAGAAACCACCTTTACAGAGTCTCATAGATTAGACTGAAATCATTCACCATGAAGATGACTTCAGAATGCTTCAAATTGCTGAAGCCGTTTCCATCACTTCTCAACGTCCTTCCATCAACGTACAGCAGAGCGTAGATTTCATTTTGCCATCTGCACGCCCACATGAGAGACATACTCCACTACAAAACACCATTGACTCAACAATCCACCATCCAACCAATCAGCACTCGGGACGAGCCACTAGGTCTTCCGCCAGAACGCCCCGGGGTCCCGACCAGATATCGGGTTCACACGGCCTACCTGCTAGCCAATCAGCATCAAGCTTCACCCGCGCCCGGTTGACATTATCCCGTATATACTACCCTTACATGGATAACTTTCCTCACTATTCTCCTAACCTCCAGTGAATTAACAACCCACAGTCTACACCCTGAAGAAGCCTCAGATCGAGGCGAAAAACTCTGAGTTTCGGTGAAAGATAGTCAACAGTTACCTCTGTTACTAGAAGATAAATAATCAAGTCGGTATACAACAGCACTGTAAGTGAGCTATGCTAATCATAAAAGAGAAATGAATAATTTCATCCAGTCCCTCTCTACAAGTAATAAGAAAATCTTTCAAAAGATCAAGAATTCCTACCTTAAGATCATCAAAGCATCCAGTGCAGTTGATTTTAATCAGAATTGTCTGAGGGAAAACCTGTGCCCAAGAAAGAAAGTAAAATATATATATATATATATGTATATATATATATATATATATATATATATATATGTATATATATAGATACATATATATATATATATATATACATATATACATATATATATATATATATATATATGTGTGTGTGTGTGTGTGTGTGTGTGTGTGTGTGTGTGTGTGTGTGTGTGTGTGTGTGTGTGTGCATGTATGTATGCATGTATATTTGTATGTATGTAGAACACTGAATGGGTCCCAGTATTAGAGATGCATTTTATCAAACACAATATACTTTAATTCTAAGCCATCAACATCGGGAGACCCAATGGAGGCCGACATGCAAAAATTGAAATGCGGTACTGCCAAGGACTCGAACCCAGCAATCACATGATAGGTGCCGTAGTAACTTACCAACTACGCTATCTCTCTTGATAGCGTATTTGTTAAGTTACTACTGCACTTATATTGTAATTGCTGGGTTCGAGTCCTTTGCAGTACCGCATTTCAATTTCTGTAGGTCGGCCTCCATGGGGTCTCCCGATGTTGATGGCTTAGAATTAAAGTGCAATGTGGTTGTTAGTATATATATATATATATATATATATATATATATATTACTGAGTCCTGGATCAACATGGCTGATAAGCATTTCCTTCCGGAAATCGAAATAGATGCATATATATATATATATATATATATATATATGTATATATATATACATATATATATATATATATATATATATATATATATATATATATATATATATATATATATAGCAATGATAGGGCTGGGAGGAGTGGGAGAGGTGTAGCAATTTTCGTAAAATACAATAAACTGTATAATCAACAGTTCGATTAAGGAAGAGTGTACGGAATCCCTTTGGGTAGAGATTATAGGCAAGAATAAGAAAGCTATCATTGGCGTCTTGTACAGACCTCCTAACCTCAGCATTGAGCAGACTGATCCCCTGATTCATTAAACTCACAGAGCGTCCTAGTGCGAAAACGTTGTGGTCATGGGAGATTTTGATTACAGAAACATTGACTGGGAAACTTTAATAGGAGATCAGGAAATAAAGAAATTCCTAGATGTGGTGCAGGATAATTTCCTAAAACAAGTGATTACCGACCCTACGAGAGGAGTAAATACTCTGGACTTAGTGTTAACTAATGATGAGCACATAATGAGTAACATAAAAGTGGGAGATAGTCTAGGCTCTAACGATCATCAACAAAAAAGATTTAATATTATTTGGGAAGAATTAAAAGGTACGAATAACGTCCAAGTACCAGACTTCAGGGGAGCAAACTTTGACAATATAAAAACCTATTTGAAATTGAATATGAAATGTCATGCGGACGATTCGGACATTGTTGAGTCTCGGTGCGTGACCGGGGATCATGTCAAAACTAGAGGTCGGGTCATGGAGGGTAATATGCATACCTTGGGTCCGGTCATTTGGGGGCGAGGGCTCAACAGACAGGTCAGCGATTTGGATGAAATATATGGCAATCTGACTGATTTAATCATTAATGCACAAAATACATTTATCCACCTGAAGTAAATACGGAAAAATAGTAATACTCCCAAATGGATGACGAACAGATTGAAACATGATATCAGAATGAAAAGAGGACTTTACGTAAAAATAAAAAACGGGGAAAACCACCTTAGATCAAGATATAACGAAATGGCAAAGCTGGTTAAAAAGAATACACGTAGGGCGAAACGTAATTATAAAATTAAGGTTATTAGTCAATCAAGATCCAACCCAAATGGTTTATTTCATCTCTATAGAACAATAAATAAAGAAAGAATAGGACCAATTAACAAAGATGAAAATATCATGATAGAATCAGAGAAAAAGTAAGTGAGGAATTTAACAATTATTTTCTATCGGTGTTTACGTATGAGAGGTTAGATAAAGTACCTGACTGCGACCGATTTTCAGAGGGGATAAAGAAAATAGTCTACTCATATCAGCATTAGTAAAGTAGAAGTAGTCAAGCAGATTGAAAGACAAAGCTACAAAATCCCCGGGTCCAGACGAAATTTTTCTGAGAATGCTAAAGGAATGTAAATTTGAAATCTGCGACCGGTTAACTGAAATATTTAATAAATCAGTAGACACTGGTTTTGTGCCTACTGCTTGGAGGCAAGCAAACGTTATTCCTGTTTTTAAGAAGGGAGATAGATCGTCTATATGCAACTACAGGCCAATTAGTTTGGCATTGGTTATAGGAAAAACCCTTGAATCAATAATAGTAAATAGACTCAGAGAACACATTGAAAGATATAATTCAATTCGTGATTTACAGCATGGTTTCTCGAAGGGTAAGTCATGTGTGACTAATCTTCTATCTTTTTACACTAAAGTATATAAGGCGTCAGATAACAATGATAATTACGATATCATTTACCTTGACTTTAGCAAAGCGTTCGATAAGGTGCTACACCAGATAATACTAAATAAAATCAAAGCCCATGGCATAGGAGGAAAAGTGTTAGAATGGATTAGAGCTTGGATTAGTAACAGAAAACAGTGGGTCACCATAAATGGAGCAAAATCTAGGTGGGGCAATGTTACTAGTGGGGTCCCCCAGGGCTCGGTTTTGGGTCCCTTGTTGTTCATTATGTACATAAACGACTTAGACGATGGGATGAATAGTGATGTTAGTAAGTTTGCGGACGGCACTAAAATAGGACGCCTAATTAGGTCAGGAGACGACACAGCGATTCTGCAGGATGATCTTAACAAATTGTTCACATGGTCGGTGAAATGGCAAATGAACTTCAATATCTGTAAGTGTAGCGTGTTAAACGTAGGGCTACACAACTCCGAAAATAGATACAGCTTAGATAACACGCTTTTAGAGAAAACTGAGTGCGAGAGAGACTTAGGAGCTCTAGTGTGTTCGGACCTTAAAACCAGGAAACAGTGCATTAGCACCAGGAGTAAAGCTAACAGAGCATTAGGTTTCATTGCTAGGACGGTAACGGTAATTATCGAACTCTATCTAGCAATAGTTAGACCCATTCTCGACTATGCGGTACAGTTTTGGTCTGCGTCCTACAGAATGGACATCAATTCACTAGAATCAGTAAAGAGAAGAATGACCAAAATGATACATGTATTCAGAAATTTGCCTCACGAAGAGAGACTTAGGCACCTTAACTTACACTCTCTGGAAAGACGCAGAGTGCGGGGTGATCTAATAGAGGTGTTCAAGTAGATCAAAGGCTTTAACAAGGGTGATGCAAAGAAGGTCATCATATTAAAACAACAGGGAAGGACTCGCAGTAATGGTTATAAAATGGACAACTTTAGATTTAAAAATGAAATAGGTAAGAATTTGTTTACTAATAGGGTGGTTGACGAATGGAATAAACCTAGTAACCATGTAGTAAGCGCTGAAACTATCAGTTGTTTTAAGAAACTATTAGACAACTTAATGGATGGAGATGACAAGTGGTGATGGATATGTGGCTGCCTAGTGTAGGCCTTATGGTCTCTTGCAGTTTCCTTCATTCTTATGTTCTTACACACACACACACACACACACACACACACACACACACACACACACACACACACACACACACACACACACACACACACACACACACACACACACACACACACACACACACACATATATATATATATATATATATATATATATATGTATATGTATGTATGTATGTATATATACAGAGATGACAGAATTGAAGAGACACCAAGGAAAATGCATTTCTGCTCTTATTTAATAGTTAATGGTATTCAAATTTACTTAATACTTTATATTTACTTAGATTTATGTTTCAGATTACATACAGGATTAATAAAGCATGCCACGAACCAAAGGAGCAGTAGACCTATCTGAATTACAGCGAGGTCGTATTGTGGGTCAATATGAAGGTGGACTTAATCAAGGGAAAATATCTGAAAATCTGTCAATATCCCTTTCTACTGTTAATAGAGTGATCATACAATTCACCAGAGAGGGAAAGAAGGGCACAAAATCTCATTCAGGTCCTCCCGGGCTCTCAGAAATAACCTTGCGTCTTGTCAAAAGAAATGTTAAAGAGGATTCACTTTGCAAGGCCTCTGACATAGCAGCACAAGCAGATATCAGTCCCAGAACAGCTGTTAGGAATCTCCATAGGCTGGGTTACTATGACAGAGCTGCAAGAGGAAACCAATCCTTTGTCCAGCCAATATCATGAGTAAAAAGGATTGGGCTGTTGGGATGGTGGAGAAACCTGTGGCGTTTTAGAGCACTGTCATTTTCTCTGATGAGTCACGATTCGCAGTATTTTCTGACAGTGGAAGAGTGTGGGTCTGGAGAATGTAGTCAAGAGTTTGACCTCAAATGATTGCAGCCAACAGTAAGACATGGGAGCATTTCAGGAATTGCGTGGGGTGCAATTTAGAGTGACGGTTGATCAGAGCTTGTGGAGTGTCATGAAAACAACAATTTAGGCACATATATTTCTATATTAAAGGAAGGATTCATTCCAATATTCACCAGTGATAGAATGAGTAAAAATGTCTTCCTATTTATAAAAGATGGAGCTCATTGTCACACTGCTCAAGCAACACAAATTTGGTTGAGCCAAATGGGAATAGGAAACTTCCATGGCCTAGTCAATCCCCCGATATGAACCCTATTGAATACCTCTGGGGCATATCAAACCAACAACCTCGCAAGAAGATCAGGAAGCCATCTTCAAAGCCCGAACTCTAAGGATAACTACGGGGAACATGGCAATAAATCCCTCAAGATGATATTCGTGAACTAATCACAAGCATCCCTAGAAGGGTCATTGCATTGAAAAAGCAAAGGGGATGTCAACCAAAAATTAGTTATTCACATTGTGACCATCTATAAGCACTTTAATTATATCAATTGCCTGTGTAATAAATTAAACGATTTCTCTTGGTGTCTATTCAATTGTCATGTCTGTATATCTATATCTATATCTATATCTATATCTATATATATATGTATATATATATATATATATAATTTATATGTGAATGTATATATACATATATATATATATATATGTATATATATAATGTATATATATATATGTTTTTAAACATACACACACACACAGACACATATATATATATATATATATATATATATATATATATATATATATATATGCATGTATATGTATACATATGAATATATATATACATATATATATACATATGTGTGTGTGTGTGTGTGTGTGTGTGTGTGTGTGTGTGTGTGTGTGTGTGTGTGTGTGTGTGTGTGTGTGTGTGTGTGTGTGTGTGTGTGTGTGTGTGTGTGTGTGTGTATTCACCTTCACTTGACCTTTTGGATCACGTGTTGGACTCCTGATCGACAGCTATTTCCCTCCCGGAAGAGAGCTCAGGGCTCGTAGGTCCGATCTATGGGTAATGCTATGACCTTACACACACAGACACCCAACTCCCCTCCCACGAGAGTCAGAGTAACGACCCAAAGCGCAGCGGTACCGAAATAGTTTCGGCCCTGGGCAGGATTCGAACCAAGTACTACGGGCACCACCTTGCTAGCAGTTCAGCGCTCTACCAACTGCGCCACCGTGTGTGTGTGTGTGTGTGTGTGTGTGTGTGTGTGTGTGTGTGTGTGTGTGTGTGTGTGTGTGTGTGTGTGTGTGTGTGTTTATTGTTATAGTCACTGGTCACCACCGACATTTTCTTCTGTCAACTCCGAACCACGACTATTCAAAGAATCTCTTAAACGACCTATCAACCCCCCCCCCCTTCTTCCAAGTCAACAACTTGCTACCAGCTTTAATGGTTTGTTGGTTCGGTCCTGTTTCGAGCCAGACTCGAAACTGACGAGGCCCACGTCATAATTCCACCCACTTCGACCTTTACTTAAAGGCGGGCATCACCTTCGGAAAGCAGACTGGTCCCACTATTCCAGACCTGTGGTTTCTTGAAGGTCTCCCTACGCTCGGCGTTGACAACAGTTCCAGCCTGTTTCACCAACAGTTCAACCACCGGCCTTCCCTCCCAGGAGAAGCCTCGTTCCGTCTACAACTAGACAGAGTATTAAACTACTCTTACTTGGTAGAAGCGGAATCCTAACCCTATCTCTTTTATATTTGTCTTCCTTTACATGAAATTTTGTGATTGGGTACATTTATCTTGTGATTAGCTTATGTATAAGTTTCTTTGTTCCATTGTATCTCTTTTGATAATGTCTGTTTTCCCTACCCATCCCCCATCCCCCCCAAACTAATCGACATTCAAAAGTCCGATGAAACAATCTCTTTATTTTATGGTTCCAAAGGAGTGGGAGAACGACGACCCTCGTTCAAAGTGAACTCCCTCTATGCACGCTATCTGTAGTTTCGGTTGGGTAGTCCTGAGCGCTGCTATTCTAACTAATATACATTCATCAGAACAATCATTTTCTGACCTGGCTACTTCAAACCCACGGATTCCACTTCTAATCGAACATTGAATAACATCCCTTTTATTCCTTGTCAAGTTCAAAAGTTGGTTAACGTAATTCATTGTAATGGAATTCTTATCATTCTCCTAAATAATCAATTAACCCACCATTCAAAATAGTATTCAAAATTGACACTTTCCAAGAAAATTCCAATGTGAATCAATTAGCAGATGATCTCAAACTGAGAGACTAGCGAGCCTGGCCCAAACTTATAATATAAATGTCACTCCTTCTCTTAACAAAACTGAACTTAGAAGCATTGTCATAAATCGCCTCATTGATTTGGAAGTCTTAGATGATGCCGCCTATCAATTACTTCCCGGCACTAGTGGGACCACAGGACGTAATGTAGAATCGGACACAGAAGTCAAAACAGTAGAGACAGCCACACATGACCAAACACTAAACACTCCCCTAGATCCTAGTGATATCCACCCTATTCCTGACTACAAGAATAGATCAATAGTTTCCTTAGAACTAGAAAGACTTGAGTTAGAAAGAGAGAGAATTAAGTATGAGCGAGAAGAGCGTAAACGTCAGCGTCAACATAAACGTGAAATAAAAAAAATACATGAAAAGTGAGATGAAAGAATTTGAACGTGAGAGGAAAGAACGTGAACAGAGACAAGAGATGGAATTAACTCAATGTAATAAAGAGACATAAACTTCCGTCCAACTACACCACAACATAGCCTCTATCGCCCCTTTTGACGAGTCAGAATCAGAGTACTTCTTTCGACAGTTCGAAAGACTCGCACTACACCTCAAGTGACCCGAGGAAGAATGTATATGGTTTATTCAAAGTAAACTAGTAGGGACCGTCGCCAAGGTATTTAACAATCTTGAGGAGTATACCGCTTATAACAGAGTTAAAACCAGTATCGTAAATGCCTATCTAGTTACCCTAGAATCCTATAGGCAAAAATTTAGAAACTTTTTAAAAACTTCAACTTAAGCTTATGTAGAATTTGCTGCCGAAAAGCTAAAGCTCTTCAAGCAATTGCTCTCCTCCCGTAGAATTAACACGTATGATCAATTGGTAGATTTGATGGTCATTGAGGAGTTCAAGCAAAGAATTTCATTACAAGTAATGATGTATATCACTGACAAGGATGTACTAGACTTGAAT
>NC_134814.1:34064886-34074886 GCF_046742065.1 Oratosquilla oratoria | reverse complement strand
TACCACTCAAAAAGATATTGAGAAAACTGAAATAATAGGTGTACAAGGAAATTTATTGAAATGGATGGAAGATTTCTTCCACGGGAGAAAAATGAGGGTGATAGTTAGAGATAAAAACTTGACCTGGGAAAAAATGATAAGTGGAGTCCCACAAGGTTCCGTATAAACTCCATTGATGTTTGATATATATATATATATATATATATATATATATATATATATATATATATACTGAATTGAACACCACAGAGTTTTCACAGTTATTAACTTTCTTCTTAATATTTTCAAGATTCCTCACTAAGGTTCTAATCTTAGGAGGATGAGCGGAAACGAACTTTCCAAAGTTCTCCATTTTAATTATTCGACGTTTCGACTGCAAGGAGTCATTTTCAAGATACAACTACAGTTCAGACAACATAATTTTACAGAAACGTTACATGGTCACAGGAAAAAATTAGAATGCTACACTCTTGGTGTCATGCGCAACATTTAAACCTCCTAAGACCTCCTTCTAGTTGACCTTCTCAGGGCTTGAGGAGGGGGAGGGGAAGGGGGAGGGAAAGGTGAGGGGGGGGGGAGAGTTGTAAGGTGAGGTGAACTAACATGCCTAGCATGCCTAGGGAGGTTATGTACTACATGTCACGTGAAGGTATTAAACAGGGAAATAGCAGAAACCAAATTGGCCTGTACATTGATAACAGGAGACAATTCTCTTATGTACATGTTATTGTGGTGAGGGGTATGGTTATTCAAACTACTGTCAAGCATGATATTAGTAATGCTGTCAAAATCTGTGTTGGAATAACCGTTATTCACTAACAGCTGTCGTAGGTATTGTAGTTCTGAGTGGAGTGAATGCCAAGACGAGCAAACCTTAAACGCCCGTCGCACATAGGCCTTATTTACACCTCTTTTGTCCTCAACCATACATTCACTCTCACCGTTCATGCATTTCCCAGCATCGGTGGGCTTGCGGTAAACAGAAGTGATGAAGTCATTAGATGGCCTCCCATTTTCAAGTGGGGCGGACTCGTATCTTGAAGAAGTTGAACCGGCTTTATGGTGGTTCCTTGGCCATCCCTAAGCCGTCAGATAGCTTTGTGAATCTCTCTAGTGTTGTTCTTTCTGATGCGCAAGTAAAGTTTTTAAATATAGTAATTAATTGTCACATTTCTCCGAAATTTAATAGTATCAACAAAAAGACTCAACTTGCATTATTGTATGATACTCTCTTTAAACTAGAACGTGAAGGTAAAATCTCTATCAACCCTGACCTTTAAGAGAACTTGCAAACAGAGAGCACTAAGACAAGACACAATCTTTCTCAGGGTATTTTGTTCCCTCGCCTTCGCGAGGCCTCACAGCAGCTCCGTGACAATGAGCACATTATCATTCGCAAAGCAAATAAGTCTAATACTATTGTGATCCTAGACTTTTTCTTGGATAAGCGTAATAATCTTTTAGGAGACCTTTCAAAATTCAAACCTTTGTCAGGTAACCCCACCGTTAAACTTAAGTCTAAGGTTAATTCCCTCATTCACGCTGCTAATGCTGTTATAGGTGACCTTGAATTTAATTCCATAACTGGTGATTTTGCCCCCAGCTATTTCTACGGAAATGTTAAATCCCACAAGGAAAGTAACCCCTTAAGACCTATCATCTCTCAAATCTCTATCATCACTTATTCCCTAGCTAAACGCTTAAATCAGATCCCCACCCCTTACATCCCCACCACTCATTCCCTTAAATCTACTGATGAATTTGTTGACATTTTAAAATGTAACAAGCACACGGGCATTTTGGCCTCTCTGAACGCTGAGAGTCTCTTTTCGCATGTCCCCTTAATTAGAATCATTGACATTATCTTAAATTTCACCTACTGCAATCCAGTCTTGAAAGACATGCTTTTGGCTTGTACATCAGGAGCCCCTTTTAAATGCCCATTAGATAATTTATATATCCAGACAGACGGGGTTGCTATGGGGTCCCCTCTGGGGGTTTTGTTTGCACAAGCCATCATGGTTCATGTTGAGGAAGAAGTAATTAGCAACCTTCCCATTAAACCCACTTTGTACCGCAGTTATATAGATTATATTTTTGGGTGTGTCAATGACTTGTGTTTACTTGAGAAAGATAGATCAAACCTCCAGGAAGTTTCAGGTTTAAAAATTTCTGTTGAGTTAAATAATAACAACAAACTCCCGTTTCTTGATGTATTGGTGGACACGTCATCTAATGACTTCATCACTTCTGTTTACCACAAGCCCACCATTACTGGGAAATGTATGAACGGTGAGAGTGAATGTATGGTTGAGAACAAAAGAGGTGTAATTAAGGCCTACGTGCGACGGGCGTTTAAGGTTTGCTCGTCTTGGCATTTATTCCACTCAGAACTACAATACCTACGACAGCTGTTAGTGAATAATGGTTATTCCAACACAGACTTTGACAGCATTACTAATAAAATACTTGGCAGTAGTTTGAATAACCATACCCCTCACCACAATAACATTATAATTTTTATAAGAATATCTTCAGCAGTGCATACCGGGAAGATGAGAAACGCATTAAAGACATTGTTTTTCGAAATTGTAAACCGGTGGATGAAAATGATGTCTTGCGTTTGGTGATATTATATATATATAAATATATATATATATATATATATATATATATATATATATATATATAAACACACTAGTTCCCTAGTTCCTAAAAATGATTTGTCTGGCAATTCTGGGATGCTGTCGAAAATCAACGTAGTTTACCAGTTCAACTGTACCTCTGGAAACTGTGAGCTCTTTTCTCGTAGCTATGTTGGTTTTACGACATACAGCCTTAGCAGACGTTTAACTCTCCACCTCCCACAGGCAGCCATTAAAATTATTTTTAACGGTATCACAAGTCTGTGTGTGATAGAGCAACCGTTGTTCATAACACTGAAGTGCTAGCCCACTGTGACGACATTAAGGAACTGAAAATATTAGAGGCTGTATATATAAGAGAATTGTCTCCTGTTATCAATATACAGGCCAATTTGGTTTCTGCTATTTCCCTGTTTAATACCTCCACGCGACATGTAGTACATAACCTCCCTAGGCATGCTAGGCATGATAGTTCACCTCACCTTACACTAACTCCTACTCTCCCACCCCCTCATCTTTCCATCCCCCTTCCCCTCCCCCTCCTCAAGCCCTGAGAAGGTCAACCAGAAGGAGGTCTTAGGAGGTTTAAATGTCGCGCATGACATCATGAGTGTATCATTCTATTTTTTTTTTTTTTTGTGACCATGTAACTGTATTTGTGTTTTGAAAATGACTCCTTGCAGTCGGAACGTCAAATAATTAAAAAGGAGAACTTTGGAAAGTCCGTTTCCGCTCATCCTCCCAAGATTAGAACCTTAGTGAGGGAACTTAAAAATATGAAGAAGAAATACAATAACTGAAAACGCTGTGATGTTCAGTTCAGTTTGTATGAAAGAAAACCTGCGCCCTAAGTACACACACACACACACACATACACACACACACACACTCACACACACACACACACACACACACACACACACACACACACACACACACACACACACACACACACACACACACACACACACACACACACACATATATATATATATATATATTATATATATGTATATATATGTATATATATATATATATATACACATATATACACACACCCAGTCCTGGGTATGACTATGAATTACAACCCGTATCGAGGCTCTGATTGTGGACTTTCTGAGTTATGGGGAAATTGGAGCTACCCCTTAATCAGACATTGCTCCCAGGTCCACTCCACCCGGAGTGGTAGTACCTGTTTAGGATCCCTACTGCCTTGTAGGGTAGGGCTCTTTAGAAAAAGGCTAGGAGAAGGAAAACTCTGCCTGCAGGTTATGTAAGTCCTCAACGGCGGAGCAGGCGGAAGAAGTTGCCAGACTCAACGGCTGCGAAGGCGGACGAAGGCTGCAGGAAGCCAACAACTCCAATCGTCTTGGCTTGCCTTGTCATTGGATCAAGTTGATGGCTTGTCAAGTTTACGTGTGCTTTACTGTATATGCGACGTAAGGTACACTTTAAACAAATGCACGCACAGGCGTCTTCGTGTCTCTTTTCTTCCTAGTTTCTCAGAATCTTCCGGCGATGGGTGACGGGGGCAGGTTTTGTGTAGACTGGAAGCTCCTAGTCCAGAACTGGCACGGAAGCGGTGGTTACCTGAGTCAGTCGCTCTATCTTCCGGATGCAGCAGGGAAGAAGTTTGGCAGCAGTATCCATGACTGAGCAGTCCTTTTAATGATCTACTGTGCTCACCCTGATTTGGGAAGGGGCTAGAAAAGGTGCCTTAAACATAGTCTGCTGCATCACAAATCCTGTCTGCAGAACCGCGCTAAGAGGGATCACCATCATGCGGTCGAAAACACAGATCAAGACTTACAACATTGAAATTTTAAACCTGGAATGTCAGGACCTTAATGGACAATACCATCTCAGACAGACCCGAAAGGCGAACTACCATCATTGCCCGGGAACTACAAAGCTTCAACCTTGACAACGTAGCTCTCAGTGAGACCCGGAGAGCTGGAGAAGGCCAACTGAGAGAAGAAGGCGGCCAATGCACTTTTTTCTGGAAAGGTTATGATCCTGAGCAACAACGGATCCATGGGGTGGGGTTTGCAATAAGAAATGCCATCCTCTCCAAATTGACAGAGCAGCCTATTGGAATTTGCGCACGTCTTATCACCCTCCGAATCCAACTCGCCAAAAAAGAGCACGCAACCGTCAAAGCGCACACGCTCCTACCCTTAATGCTGAGGATGTAGATAAAGAAGCATTCTAGAGCCAGCTCGACAACGCCCTCTCTGCCATACATAAGGACGACAATATCATTCTTCTGGGAGACTTCAACACCAGAGTCGGTAAAGACCATGAGCTCTGGACAGGAATAATTGGAAAGGAAGGAGTGGGAAAAGCCAACCCCAACGGAACTCTCCTACTTGCCAAATGCGCGAAAACAACTTGGTAATAACCAACACCCTTTTTCGACAGAAAATTTGGTATAAGGTCTCCTTGCAACACGCAAGATTGAGGCACTGTCATCTCATTGATTACATCATCGTAAGATCCAGAGACAGGCAGGACGTGCTTCTTACCAGAGCTTTAACTGGAGCAGATGGATGCCTCATCATTTCCATCGTGAAGATCAAACTCAGACCAAAAGTGAAGCACCATGGCAAAGCAGAGTGATATATATATATATATATATATATGTATGTATATATATATATATATAAAAGTACATATATATATACATATATATATATAAATATATATATAATGTATATATATATAGATATATATATATATATATATATATATATATATATATATCGATGCCCTGCAAGACCCCGGAACTCGTGACATCTTTCAGTAACGCTTGCAGGACAAGACTACTAGTCATCTTGTTCAAGAAGACTGGAATCAATTGAAAGAGGCCATTATCAGCACTTGGGAAGAAACCATCGGGGGGAAAAAAATCAAGACTGGTTCGATGACAATGATGAAGCTCTTAAACAACTGACTGATAAAAAAAGGGAAGCTTTCATCGTCTTCCAAAATTATCCAAAATCTTCCACCAAACGAAAGAAATACAGGGAGTGCAAAGCTACACTTAGAAAACAACCCGCATCCTGAAGAACCGGTGGTGGAGAGAAAAGGCGTGTGAGATTCAGAGGCTAGCAGATGCCAATGACATCAGAGGCTTCTTCAATGCTGTAAAGGAAATCTATGGACCATCTACACACGGGCAAGCTCCCATAAAGAGAAAGGACGGTACTACCATCCTAAAAAGCGATACCAAAATAGAAGACAGATGGAAAAAACATTTTGAAGACCTTTTCAATCACAAAGTTGCTATCGACAGGAACGTGCTCAACATGATCCCAAAAGAAGCAAAGGAAGACTCTCTTGCTCAAATTTCATCCCTTGACAAGGTAAGAAATGCCATTTAGGCGATGAAGAACAACAAAGCTGCAGACCCTGGTGGAATCCCAGCCGATATTTATAAATTTGGTGGATATATGATCGAACAGCAGATCCACCAAATTCTGACCAAAATCTGGATCAATGAAGATGTGCCATGAGATTTCAGAAATGCCAACATTATTACCATCTGCAAACGAAAAGGAAATAGATCTGAACGCGGGAATTACAGAGGGATCTCTTTATTGGTAACCGCAGAAAAGCTTCTTGCACGTATCCTGAACACCCGCCTTAAAACGTTGTCTGAGAGAATTCTTCCTGAGACACAGGCCGGCTTCAAATCGACGCGAAACACAACTGACATGATTTTTACTCTGCGCTAGCTGCAAGAAAAATGTCGTGAGCAACACCAACCACTCTATATGGCTCTCATTGACTTTTCCAAAACTTTCGACCGTGTATTAAGAGAGCTTCTTTGGGATGTCCTTGGCACATATATAAGTTCATTTGCATTCTCCGACTCCTTCATGACAACATGCTCGCCAGATTCTTGAACAACGGGAACAGCTCTAAGCTCTTCAAAGTCACCTCTGGAGTAAAGCAAGGCTGTGCGGTAGCACCAACTCTCTTTACCATCTTCATTGCAGCAGTTTTGCATATCATACGAGATGACCTTCCACCTGGCATTGAAATCTCATACCGTACAGATGGTAAACTACTTAATCTTGCTCGCCTCAAAACTAAGACAAAAACTATAACAAAAGGCCTGTTGGAATTCCAATATGCTGACGACAACTGTGTAGCAGCCCTCGGAGAGGATCACCTCAAACAGGTACTGAATGCTTTCTATCATGCATACACAAAGCTTGGACTTAGCATCAACATCAGCCTTCACCCAGCACCCTTGGTGATAATCTTCCAACAATTCAACTTGATAGAACATCACTGGAAAATGTAAATAACTTCTGCTGCCTTGGGAGCCATCTTTCAGCAAATGCCGATCTCAGTGATGAAATTCAACACCGTCTGAAGAGCACAGGAACTGCCTTTGGCAAGCTCCGAACGAGAGTCTCTGGGGATAGGGACATCAAAAAGAACACAAAACTCATGGTTTACAGAGCCGTTGTTATCTCAACGCTTCTCTATGCGTCTGAGACCTGGAACCCTTACCGTCGCCATCTGAAAACACTTGAAATTTTCCACCAACGCTGTCTTCGGAAGATCGTAAACATCAGCTGGGAAGACAGAAGGACCAACTTACGATTACTGTAAGAAGCAAATCTACCAGTATTGAAGCTTGTATCACCAAGAAACAACTCAGGTGGAGTGGCCACGTAGTGAGAATGTCTGACGATTGCCTTCCCAAGCAGATCTTCTACTCCCAACTCACGGATGGCAGGCGTACAAGGGGAGGCCAGCAGAAGCGTTTTAAGGACGTCCTCAAAGCAAATCTAAAAAAAGAAAGAAAAAAAAAAGTGACAGAGACTTCAACAACTGGGAGGAAACAGCAAGAAATAAACCCCTCTGGAGAACCACCGTCAGAGAAGGAGCAGCGACCATTCAGTCAAAAATGTCTGTACAGCGGAAAGAGCGACAACAACAGCCACGGCCAGCACTTCCTTCCGGAACTGTATTTCCGCACAGCAACCGATCTTTCCAGGCACGAATCGGTCTCATTAGCCACCTTCGCACACACCGATAATAACTCACAAAGACCATCTTCCTCGAGCACGAGGCATAGCCACGACGATATACATATATATATATATATATATGTATATATATATATATATATATATACACATACATACATATATATATATACACATACATACATATATATATATATATATATATATATATATATATATATATATATTACAAAGGATTACAAAGGTGGATCATGCCGACAGAAAACCTTTTGGTCCATATCTAGGTCGGATGCGAAAAAAATCATAATAATAATAAAATGATAAATACAAACTATAACATTGTAACTAACAAATAAAATACATAAAAAATACATAGGTATAGTTAAATAATAAACAAACAGGTAAATAGTAAATAATAATAAATTGACATATAACTGATAATAAATGAAAATCGAAAAGACAAATGATAACAAAATAAAAACAAATAATATAAAATAAATTCTAATTATTACAGCATCTTGCTTAGGTGTTTATCTAAATGATTCTTAAAGCTCCGAACTGAACTATATTGCACTACCTGTGCAGGAAGTTTATTCCATTCATTAACTACACGGTTAGAAAAATTGTTTCTACCTACTTCCAAATTGAATCTATTTCCGGACAGTTTGAGACCATTGTTTCTTGTCTGATTCTCATTCAATGTGAAAATGTTGTCACTTTTGATGTTGTCAATTCCCTTTAGAATCTTAAAGACCTGTATCAAGTCACCTCTGAGTCTACGCTTTTTTAGAGAAAACAGATTCATATGTTTTAGTCGATTTTTGTATGATTTATTTTTGATATTTGGAATCAGTTTTGTAGCTCGCCGTTGTACTTTTTCCAGTCTGTCAATGTCTCTAATGAGATTCGTGACCATACGGAAACAGCATATTCCAAATGTGGACGAACTAACGATTTATATAGCTTGTTAATGAGTGATGGACTTTTGAAATCAAAAGATCGCGCAATCAGTCCCAGAATCTTATTTGCTTTCTCAGAGGCTGAAATACACTGCTTGGATGATTTGAGGTCGTTACTGATAATTACGCCGAGATCTTTTTCACTATCCACTTTTGTTAACGAATTTCCAAATAGCTTGTAATCGTAACTACTGTTATTTTTACCTATGTGCATTACCTTGCATTTACTTGTGTTAAA
Organism: Oratosquilla oratoria; assembly: GCF_046742065.1. Taxonomy (NCBI): domain Eukaryota; kingdom Metazoa; phylum Arthropoda; class Malacostraca; order Stomatopoda; family Squillidae; genus Oratosquilla; species Oratosquilla oratoria. Next base: position 34,066,038 of record NC_134814.1, on the reverse strand, counting down.
TTTCATTAGCCACTTTTCAGACCATTGCTGTAATTGATCTAAATCTTCTTGAATATCTAATTGGTTTGAGTGATCATTTGCCATTCCGCACAGTTTTGTATCATCAGCAAATTTGGAAACAGTACATTTTAGTCCATGGTCTATATAATTTATTTATACTATGAATAGAAGTGGGCCAAGAACGGAACCCTGAGGAACTCCACTTGTAACATTTTTCCATCTATAAGATTTTCCATTTAAAACAACTCTCTGTTTTCGACCATTCAACAAATCACTAGTCCAACTTAATAGACTACCACTTATTCCGTGTAAAGCTAATTTAGTAATCTTTCGTGTGGGACGGTAGCAAAAGCTTTTGCAAATTTCTAGATATATTAAATCTATATTGTTTCTTTTGTCATAATTCGAGATAACTGTGTTGTAGAATTCGAGTAAGTTAGTCACGCAAGAACGTTTCCGTCTGAAACCATGCTGGCTATCATTTATCAAACGGTTACTTTCTAAATGATGTTCGATAGCATCTCTGATGATAGTTTCCATTATTTTTTCTACGACTGAAGTCAAACTTATAGGCCAATAGTTATTTTCCTTCTTTTTGTCACCTTTTTTGAATATGGGAGTAACATTAGCTAGCTTCCATTCTCATGGGACATCTCCGGACATGATTGATTTCTTGAAAATAATTTCTAATGAAACAACAATCTCATTTTTCATTTCCTTTAAGATTCTTGGATGCCAACCGTCAGGCCCTAGTGTTTTATTAACTTTAAGTTTATCTATATACCTTTTAATTTTTTCTTTTGTTATATTTACCGTAGTATGTTCACCCTTGACTTTTCACAGGTTTCAGTTTGGAGTTAACTTTGAGGTGTTTCGTTTACGAATACCGAGCTAAAATAATTATTTAAGCTATTACACATTCCTTCATTTCAATATTCAATTTGACCGTCAGCAGATAATAATGGACCAATGTGATTCCTAACAGCCTTTTTATCTCTAATGTAAGTATAGAATTCTGTGGGTTTATCAGCGATGTTCATTTAGTATTGTCGTTTTCTTTTTCTTATTTCCTTTTTTAAATCTCTTTGGATTTATCAGCGATGTTCATTTAGTATTGTCGTTTTCTTTTTCTTATTTCCTTTTTAAATCTCT
>NC_134814.1:34059886-34062386 GCF_046742065.1 Oratosquilla oratoria | reverse complement strand
ATACTTGTCAATGGAAGCAGAACAATACAGAGATATATGTCCGACACCCCAACATTTGAAACACCAAGGCTGTTCACCTTTCATCCTTCGAAATTCGCACGGTTGTAGGCAAGGAAGGAAACTAAAGTGATATTCTATAGACGGTGGTTCGGGGTGGCTCCAGGCAATAACAAGGCGGTTGATGGTGCCCCGTGTTGGTAGAAGCGGCACACGCTTGGGACGGGTCAACGCCGGCAGGATAGCGGGTGACGAGATATGTGGGTTTACGTGGTCTATCGGTTGAGTTCTGAACATCGAATTTCAAGGATAAGAAATTATCCTTCATGGCACTTTCAATGATCTCGGAAGGTCTACGTGAAATATACACATACCGAGAAGTGACAGCAGACATTTTCACCTCAGCTAACTCCGGATCGAGCCTGAATGACTTGTCTTTTTCAACAAGCCAGCAAAGTTTTTGATCGCACGGAAGATGAGTTTAACATAAACAGTTCTGGGAGTGAAAGCTGAGGAGGTATTGGCTGTTAGGGGAGGTGAACTGTGGGGGAGATGGTGAGGGTGAAGTTGAGAGAGGTAGTTATCGGAAGCTGCGGAGAAAATTATTTGCTCATGTTCGAAGTCTGGTCTACAGATCGTTTGGTGACAGTGGTGTGGGTAGGGGTTGGGGTGGCGGGGATAGAGGCGGCTGCAATGGAAGCTGCGGTAGTGGCTGAGGTGGCAGTGGTGGTAGTAGTGACGATGATAGTGGTGGCGGTGGTGGCAGGGTAGCAGGAAACAGTGGCTGCCATGGTGTGGTATCAATATGTTGCTCGTGCATTGGCAATGAAGGCCAATGTTGCTCAGTCAAGTCCTCGTTATCACTGAGAGCGAGGTTGGCGTCAATATCGGTGAGGGTAAGCGGTCCAGAATAAGCCATGTTGCCTCAGATATATGGCAGAATGTAAGCAACTGGTGCTAGTGGGGGAGCAGTGACGTGGGTATGACGGGGAATGTCGCCAGCGATCATTCGAAAAATTCTGGTGCATGAGCAAAGTTAGACAGCTGTATGTCATTTCTATTTTTATACAGAATAAAATAGATAAAATACTGGCAAACTCTGGCAACCCTATTGCATAAAAAAAACATTCTGTATATTGAAATAGTGTCAACATTTCTATAGCTATTTCGTTTTTTTTTTTTTTTAACAGAATTGTGTTTATGGAGATATTTGGCAGCTCCTCCAATCAGTATACACCACGAAGTGGAGAGGGCGTCAGTGCTCTTCAGAAGGTCAAAGTGAGGTGACGTCGCTCCTGGGGCTCTCACCGTTTGCCACAGTTTTGATTCCTTGCCCTGTATTGTTGCTGTGATCATGGGAAGATTGACAAGAACCAAAAGAGTGAAGCGGCAAAATATAGAGAGAGCCCGTGAGTGCCTGAAAGAGAAACAAGGAGGAAAAAGAAAAAACGAGGAGGAAAGCATCCCACCTGCACCCAGCAATCTGCAAGAATCTACAAGCCACTCCCACCTTACACCTCCTCCACCCACTCCACACCACTCACCCTCACCTCACACCTCATCAGCAAAGAGGAAATTGGAGGTTTGCTATACATCGCAATCATCAAACAAAACCACAGTTGATGACGAAAACTTTGTATTGAAAAAAGAAGAAGAATTATTTACAAACGTTGCGTGCGGTCACTGCTTTGGAAAATTAAATTTAAGCTTAAGAAGTTCATGGACCATATAATTGACTTAGAATATGCAGAGTGTGGCAGAAAGTGTGGTGATTCAGATGTGAAAGACACTCCAGTGACGAACGCCATAGTTTATAGTGCAAGGTTTCATAAATTGACTGAGAACATGAGTATAAAGCCTCTATATAAATTTTATGTACAGTTTCAGCCAGTAGCAATTGAGAAGACAAAAGAAAAGGTAAAGGAAATATTGGAAAAGAGTGTTGAAGCAGCAAAACAACATTAAAAGGACTATGAGACTAGGGCATTTTAAAAACGGTCGAGCAAAATCTAAATCCCCTCTCCTGTAAAGTTTATGGTTATGTTTTTTTTTTCTGTTGTAATATCTTCGGTTGTTCTTTATAAATATTGTCATTTTTAGCTCATTTGAAAGAAAACATCGTGCTCTTTATTTTCTAGAATAAAAAATATATATATTTTTTTGATTTATGAAACCTTAATTTTGCATTATTTTTTAACTATTCAGAGAAAAATGAATAAAAAATCAGAGATATGAGTTTGATGAAACGTATTCAATATTTTTTGTTACCCAAATTCTAAGCTTTCGTTTCATACCACGCTGTATGATGTGGAAGGATTTTCCATTAAGTAATTAGAGCTTCACTATGTCTTCGCTATATCTTCACTACGCTTTATATATACATGGGAGGAATACAATACCCTGAGGAATTATACACTAATGTAAGGGGTAATTATACCTAAGTTCATTAAAGAGATTCGAAAAATCTTAGGACACATTCCCTTATGAAGCCTCGTACTGTGCA
>NC_134814.1:34047386-34054886 GCF_046742065.1 Oratosquilla oratoria | reverse complement strand
GCAAGAAAGGGATGGATGGGCTGATTGTGCCTTCCTGGACTTACAAAAAGCTTTTGACAAAGTACCACAAAAAAAAAAAAAAAAAAAATGGAACATAGAGGAGGGATACAAGGAAACTTACTAAAATGGATGGAAGACTTTCTGATTGGCAGAAAGATGAGAGAAGTGCTCAGGGAAAAATATTCAGGTTGGAAAGAGGTGATCAGTGGAGTACTGCAAACATAATATTGGCTCCAATAATGTTTGCTATTTATGTGAATGACATGGATGATGTAAAATGTTACATGAGCTTCTTTGCAGACGACGCCAAACTGTTAAAGAAACTAAAAACTTAAAAGGATTGCCAATCACTGCAGGAAGACCTGAATAAGGTATGGAACTGAAGCAAGAAATGGGAAGTGGACTTCAATATTAACAAGTGTAACATGATGGAGTTTGGAAAAAGCAAAAATAGAATATCATGACAATATAGAATTGGAACCAAGGAGGTGTAGAAGGAGACATTCGAAAAAGATGTGGGTGTAATTATCTCAAACGACTTGTCCTATGACAAACATATAAACAAAATTATCGGAGAATCCTACAGCCTGCTATGATCAGTAAAGTGGCATTTACATATTTAGACGAAGAAATTATTGAAAAAATATTGGTCACTGATAAGGCCTAGACTAGAATATGCGACGACATTGTGGTCACCCAGTGCCAAAAAGAATATAAAGAAAGTAGAATGAATCCAGAGAGCAGCCACAAAAAAGGCACTTGAACTTGCAAACTTGTCATATGAGGAGAGATTGGCTAAACTGTAGTCACCGACTCTAGAGTAAAGAAGAGAGAAAGGTGACCTACTGACCATCTGCACAATCATCAAGGACAAAGAAATACTCGATAGAAAAGACATGTTAAACTGGGACAACAGAAGCACAAGAGAAAAAAAAAACATAGCTATGGAAGAGATCTGAAGAAAAACAGTTTTCCACATAGTGTTGTAGACACTTGGAACAAACTGGACAATGAAATAGTGTGCGCAAAAACCATTCATGAGTTTAAGACCCAACTAGACCCTGAGATATAATGCGAGACACCACGAGCGTAGCTCCCCTTCTGGCAATATACAACTAGGTAAAACTAGGTAACTAAGTAAATACACACATACAAACACTTTCACATACACGCAGAATCATACACACACAAACACACACACACACACACACACACACACACACACACACACACACACACACACACACACACACACACACACACACACACTGTAAGAGACCGGTAGATAGAGGTAGACAATTAGGTAGATGGAGGGGTAGATGGAGAACGAATGCTAATCCAAGATCAGTTGTTATGAAACAACGGCCGACGGCCGACTGCAAAATGCTGAGTCGGGGATTTGTTTAGTCGCCGTCCTGTCTAGGTAAACAAACGACCGACGACCGACGAGGTTGTTGTATGTTGATACAGAAGTGGCTGATTGTAATAATGCTGATGTAATCAAAACTGTGAGCGCAAAGCTATTTCCATTTGACAAATGCTGAGGTAAACGATATTGCTTGTGACAATGTAACAGCCTTCCGGATTGGAGGAAAAGGTGGAGGAGGAGAAAAATCATTGGTGCTAAAAAGAAATGTTACGCTTTTAAGGTGTGACACTTATTTGAGAAGTAAGAGGAGATTGGATGAGAGAAATTAGTGACGTCAGACGAAGGTGGCTTGGCTTATGATAAGGGGATCTCGACAGACAGAGAGAGAGAGAGTAAAGTTCTTTAATATTTCCTTTTTCTACTAACTAAATTTACAATCTAAGACAGTGTAAATTTAGTTAGTAGAAAAAGGAAATATTAAAGAACTTTACTCAACCTAAGGACTTGACTGAAGTATGAGAAGTTCAAGGCATGGGGCCTACTGAATAAGATGAACTTGGAAGTTAGTGCAACTTACGTAACGAAGGCATGGGACCTTGTGACAAGTGAATTACGAGACTAACATTATAGAAGGAAACTGAAGTGTTACTAGTCCTGACGGAACAGTGGTAACAGTGGTGACAGTGGTGGCAGCTAGGGACGTATCCCTCGAAGAGAACAATAGATAGACTGGTGCGTGAAGTGGTGTAAGCAAGATAGACTGGTGCGAAGTGTTGCGAGAAAGTCTACGGGAATACGGCAACCACAACCAAGAGTGTATTGGTTTCAGGAGACGAGGAACGAGGGGGATCTACAACTACGAGCAACTACTATTACGAGTGGAGACGAGTGGAACCAGCAATTTTCAAGGTAATCCATCTACAAGACGGTCTTCAACTGAGGAACAACGTCGCTGGCGAATGACAAAGCTGAGGAAGGAGGACATCAAGATAGAAGTTGACATCGCGAAGTGACATCGCAAGCAAAATACGTGGAGGCAGCCAGAATTCTAACGTGTTGAGACATGAGGTTCATACCTCCAACATTAATATCCCAAAATTTACTGGGGAAGCAAATACCTATGGGGTCAACAGATATCTTAATTTGATAGACACTCTTATTGTAAGTAAAAACATTACTGATGAAAAAAGAAAAATAGAGATTCTGAAGGAGAATATCGACCCTGAAAATGGAAGGGCTAGGTTTATCATTAATTTCCAGCAAATGGAAGAGATCAACCAATATGAAGCTTATAAGAAAACCTTCATTAAACATTTTATGTCCAAATGTGACCAGGATCCTATTAGGTCATTAGCAAAAAGTATTACAGATATTAGAACAAGTGAAACTGACACAGAGTACTTAGCTAGATTAGAATGATGGCCAAAAGACATGAATTCTATCTTAAAAGATTCAGACTGGATAGAAAGATCTAGTGACAAAATGAAAATTTCTCAGGTAATCAAATTGATTACCTTTGGCTTACTAGCCAAAAATTCTGATGACTTAACAGCAGAAAAGCTGTACAAAGACTTAAAGTCAAACATAAGTTTAGGAGAAGTAAAGTATCTTCTTCAAGAATACAGTAAGACCAGAACCATAAACCCATATGTAATGCCCATAAGCCAATAAAGCCAACATAGGAACTCTAGAGAGTTTACGAAAACAGAGGTAGGACATAGACGGCATGTTAGAAGTCCATCCAGGGATGCTAGAATCCTATGTTTTAATTGTAATACCTGGGGACACAAAGCACAAGACTGTTTTTATGGAATCATTTGCAGAAATTGCAAGTACGAGGGTCATACAGAGTATCAATATAGGAACCCACTATTCTGTATCTATCATAATAGGATAGGTCATAGGACTCCTGAATGCCGAAATTTTCGGGTACCCCCAGGGCTAAGAGGAAAACCCCCAGACACAGAATAAACAATTTCAGAACTCCCCATATATATACCGATAGGCGGTATTGTGTTAAATATGGGAATGCAAGAGACATGAAAGAAACTGACAAACTAAAAATTAATGTTGGAAAAACTTCTGTAGGACCTCTCATTGCTGGTAGTGTGTTCAATAAGCCTATTCAAATATCTATTGATACAGGGTCTGTAGTTAATGTAATTACTAGTAAAGTTTTAAACCAGTTGAACCCAGGAGTGAAAATGTTGGAACCAATCCGTTACTCATTGCAAGGAGTAACTGGAAATCAGTTAAAAACATTAGGTAAGGTTGAACTAGAAGTTATCTTATATACAAATGAACATTTGTACATTCCAGTGATAGTGGTAGAAGAATATATTTTTCCAGGAGATTTATTGATAGGATTTGCAACTATGAGAAAAGAAAACATGATAATTTGTCCTGCTGACTTAGGAATTTTAGTGAAGTCACAGTTAATCCCATTTTTTAATCAACCAGACTTAAGACCAGTGACAGGAATCAATGAATCCCTTGATAACATTTCTATCTTAGATAACGAGGCCGAGCGGTCCAGACCAACAGAAAGTAAAGCAACTTGTGAACCCAACTCAGATGTTCAGTTATCAACGACTGAAGCCTTGCTAATTGTAGATGGTGGCGTAACAAGGTCGACATTGTTACATCCCATGTCAATTAATGAGGTTGAAGTGTGTTTGGAAGGAGTCAGTGTAGACGCTGAAATAATTACAGTCCCAGAATCAATTAAAATTAAAGGATTGAAGTGGGACTCAGGGATTTATTAGTCAAATAAGAACAGAGTAGAAGTACTAGTAATTAATACTATGAATAAGGAGCTAGTTCTAAGGAAAAGTACACAAATAGGATGTTTTCAGGTGTGTACTAAACCCATTAAGATTTTAAATGAGAGTAGTGAGGAGATAGAATTACCAACTTCATCAATCTGTTCAGTTCAAGAAGGAATATACTTAAGAAATAGATATAAAGAATTATTACAATCAACTAATTGCCCTGAGTTGGATGAAAGTTTACTTGCTTTGCTTGTAAAGCACAATAAAGCAATTGCTTTGCCAGGGGACGCCTTAGGCAAAACAACTGTTTTAAAACATCATATTAAGTTAAAACCAGGAACACAACCTATCTACATAACCGCCTACAGAGTTCCTCACTCTAAATTAGCAATAGTACATAAACTGATCACTGAAATGTTATCACAGGATATTATTCAACATAGTAAAAGGAAATGGAACTTTCCCTTGATTTTGGTGCCAAAGTCAGATGATATTATGCGCCCAGTGATAGATTATAGGGAATTAAATAAGCACACCATTCGTGATAGGTTACAATTACCCATTATCGGTGACATTTTGAGAAGTTTGGGAACTGAGAATAGATATTTTAGCACAATAGATATCACAGCATTTTCTACTTCAACAGGACATTATGAGTTCAAGAGAATGCCATTTGGGTTATGTAATAGTCCATTAACTTACATGAGATTAATGAATACTATTCTAGATGGATTGTTAGGAAACACTGCCAGTGTATTTTTAGATGACATTTTAATAGTTTCTCAGACTGCAGTGGAGCACTTTAAGAAATTAGAATTGATATTCTCAAGACTAGGAGAAGCAGGATTAAAAGTAAAACTTGAAAAATGTAAGTTCTTGCAAGACAGTGTTATTTATTTAGGACATACGATAGACAGACATGGGCTTAGTATAGTGAATTCAAAGGTTGACACTGTCAAGAATTTTCCGGTTCCAACCAATGTAGACAAGGTTAGGAGCTTTTTGGGATTGACAGGATATGAGAGAAAATTCATTCAACGATATGCTGACATTGCTAATCCACTAAGTTCTTTGTTGAGAAAGGACTCAAAGTTCATATGGGGACTTGCACATTAAGAAGCTTTTGATAAGTTGAAAGATAAGCTCACGAGTTCACCCATCCTAATTTTCCCTGATTATGAAAAAGAATTCATTCTTTGTACTGATGCATCTGACATAGGATTAGGAGGCATATTGATTCAAGAGAGAAATGGGACTTTGAAGCCGATAGCTTACACATCAAGACTTTGTAATAGTCCGGAGAGATACTACTCTATAACAGAAAGAGAAACTTTAGCAGTAATTTATTCTTTAGAAAGTTTCAGGGATATGATACTAGGATATCCAATCAGAGTTTGGACTGATCATACAGCTATTCAGAACTTATTTAAGCATAAGAATCTTAGGGGCAGACTTGCTAGGTGGTTTGCAATACTTCAGTGCTATGAAGTTAAATTTGAATATATTCCTGGTAAAAAGAATGCTGCGGCAGATGCACTTTCTAGAAACATTAGTCAACCTATGACTGGGTTGATTAGTTTTATTTGTAGTATAGGGGAATTAGTAACTTTAGATGAGGAAATGCTAATAAGAGAACAGAGACATGATGAGACATGTGATTCATTAATCAAGCATTTGATGAACCCAAGAGGAGATCCTCCAAAGCTACCAAAGGGGTATAAGATAGAGGAATTTCATTTGATTAATGGCATTTTGTATAGGAAAACAGTTGTAAGTGGGAAAGACATTTCTAGAGGCCAAGTAAATCAGTTTGTTATACCACAAACTCTTGTAAATGAGATATTGAAGTTACTTCATGATAGTGATTGTAGTTCACATCCAGGAAAGGATAAGACTTATAGACAAGCACAACTTAAATACTTTTGGCCAGGTATGAAGAAATCTATATATGATTATATAGAAAAGTGTGTAAAATGTGTTAAGGTGAAAGGAAATACACCAAAACCTGCTCCTATACTCACCTATCCCATTCCAAAGAAACTTTGGGAAAGAGTTCACATTGACACATTGGAATTACCTATGTCTGAGAATGGATATAAATATCTTTTTGTTGCTATTGATTATTTTTCAAGATTTTGTATATTACAACCCATAGTCAATAAGAAAGCTGAAACTATTGCTTCAGTAATCTATGATCAGATAATCTGTAATTTTACTACACGTAATATCTTAGTTTCAGATAATGGAACTGAATCTAATAACAAAATATTGGAAATTTTATATAGTGCATTCCATATCAAAAAAAGTAAATATCTTAGTGAATCATCCACAAAGTAAAGGGGTAGTAGAAAGGTTAAAAATAATAATAATAATAATAATTATATGTCTTAGAACTCTGATAAGTCCTCATAGTGTAACTCGGGATACTTGGATTCCTTGCGTTAAGTGTACCCTGAACAATCAAATTAATGTAGCAACGGGTGATACACCTCATTTTATAATTTTTGGGGAGGACAAAACTCTGCCATGTGAAATGTTGACTGCAGACCAGAAACCCATATATAATATTGATGATTATATATCAAATAGGATAAATACTTTTCAAAGTATTCACCAAAGAGTTAGGGAACATATGCAGGTGTATTCACAAGAGATGATAAAACAACAACACAAAATAGCTCATAAACTAGAATTGAAAATTGGAGATTTAGTAATGGTCAAACTAACTTCACCCAATAATAAACTTTCACCAAAGTACACTGGTTCATATAAGGTAATTGATTCTGCAGGTGGGAATAAATTTAGACTTAAACATTTAGCAACAATGGAAGAATTTTATTGGATATTTAGATGACATGAGGAAAATAAGGCTGCAGATCTATGAAGATGATTGTAGGGATACCCTGTGTATCAATGTTGAGAACCCTGAAGAGTATAGGGAATATTTTGACAATATTCTTAATGAATTGAATATTAATCTTGATGTATTTTACAGATAGTATTGCTTTGACCATTTGTATGTACTTGGGATGGGAGACCTAAACAACTGGAACTTGGTGTCAAGCATATACATGGACACCTAGGATCTGCTGTGGTTAGACTTGGAACCTTAAGGACCTCTCACATAAGTATTGTGATATTAAGACTGTCTTTTGAAAGTGTGTTGAAAAGAAAAAAATAATAATGATGAATATTAAGCAAGAAGAGACACTTAACAATAACTTTTAACTATATATTAGTGAGTTTTGCAATTATGTTTGCAAATTAATTGCTATCATCTTTGAAAAGATGATAAAATCATTCACAATTGAAAATAGTGTTCTGAGTGAATTTTGAAAATTATTCTACTTGAAATTTATA
>NC_134814.1:34024886-34032386 GCF_046742065.1 Oratosquilla oratoria | reverse complement strand
CATCTTTTATGTGTAATTCTCGGAGGTGTACAGGGGTGTGGGTTTGTAGGGTGGTTTCCATTTCTAGGTGGAGGATTACCTGTGACCAAGTTGGGTCTTTTCTCTGTTCTTCTCGGAGCTCCTGGGGGGGGGGATACAATTGGTGGTTGGGACTGTTGCAATTAGGGAGTTTCAGCTAAGTGCGTCTGCTACGACGTTTGCCTTTCCTTTTATGTAGGTAATTCTTGGGTTATATTCTAAAATGGTTATATGCCATCTTGCTATCTTACCTTGTAAGGTTTTTTCTTTGAAAACTTCTGTTAAAGGTTGGTGGTCTGTCATGATTGTGATTTTGTGACCCAGAATGAATTTTCGGGAATGTTTTAGAGCCCAGACTACTGCTAGAGCTTCCAAGTGGGTGGTGGAGTAGTTACGTTCTGCAGGATTCAGTAAGCGGCTTGCGTACGCTATCGCTCTATATTTGCCGTTTGAGTCTATTCGTTGTAGGACTGCATCTATCCCTAGGGTGGATGCATACGTAAACAGAAATAATTCCTTTGTAAAGTTCGGAAAGGCGAGTATGGGTGCCTTGTATAGTGTTGTCTTCATTTTCTCAAAGCATTCTTGTTCCTCAGAGTCCCATTTGAAAGGTATGTTCTTATGTGTAAATTTGGTAAGTGGAGTAGCTAGGTCAGCAAAATTTCTGATAAAATTTCTATAATAGGCAGCCATGCCAACGAAAGATCAGAGTTGATTTTCGTTCTTCGGGGTGGGGAATTCAGCAATGGTTTTGATTTTGTCTGGGTTTGTGTGGATTACATCTTTGTTTACTGTATGGCCAAGAAAGGTGATTTGCTTTTTTAGGAATGAGCACTTGTTAAGTTGGATTTTGAGGCCAGCTTCTTTGATGGTTTGTAAGACGTACCCAAGGGTCTGAAGGTGGTCTTGTACAGTATGGGAAATAATTATTAGGTCGTCTAGATAGACGAAAAGGGATTTGCCTAGTTTGTCTTTGAAAAGGCTATTCATAAGTCTTTATAATGTACTAGGGTCGTTTTTTAGTATTTGGATGGGGAGGTGCCATTTATGTCAATGTCAACTCGCTGGGCCTCTCTTTCACATTTGATGGGAAGGGCCATGAAAATCATGGCAAATTCAAAGAAATTTGTTACATCTTCTCCTTTCACATAGTTCACACCTTGGTTATTCTGTGATACCCATTGGGAGGGGCTACTGAGTGGAGCTCTGATTGTTTTCGGGACTTCGGCTACCTGTGCCACGATAGAGTGGAAGAAAGAGGAGGGGGGAGGGGTTGCGCATGAACTCCAGGAATTTGAATAAAAAATCAAAATTATTCTGAGGTCTGTCGCTGAAAAGTTTCTTAAGTTCTGAACAATATTGTGTGTATGTGATGTTAGATTCTATTTTTTATTTTAAGAGACGAGAGAGATCTTGGTAGATATCCTTTGGCTGAATGTGGTTATTGATGATAGTTATTTGTGTTTGTCTTGGGTTATATTATTGTTAGCAAAGTGGACTTCGCATGCTGCGATGTAGTCAGCGATGGTGATGTCACTTGCTTTCGAAAAAGTAGGGATATCAGGATTTGTGGTTGAGAGGGTATAGGGGTTATAGATTTGGGTAGGGGGGTTTGGAGTGGGGGTGTTTGGTCTTGGAGGATGGGTGGGTGTTTGTGGGATACTGGGCTGGTTAGTGGTCTGGGTTGTGGCTAGGTTCATATGGCTTTGATTTGCGGGTGGAGCGGTATAAATAGCTTGAGGGGCATCGGGGGGGGGGAGGGGTTTACATTGTCCTGTGCTTCAATTGTGTTATCGATGTTCATAAAACTATGATCTACTGATTCAACCAGGCTCTTAGCCGCAGAACATGATCGGGTATTTTGTGACATTATGAATATTTTTTTTTACATGTAAGTCAATTATTAAAGAAAAATATACAAATATATACGCACAAAAGATTAAAAAAAAGGTATATTACTTGTTCATCGTTCCGAAGGTGGTTCCTATAGACCAAGGGGTAGATTGTTGGTTTGTGCTGTTGATGATGTTCAACCTAAAATGTTTTTGTTTTTAATTAGTTTTATGTATATATAAAATTCTTGCTCACCTTCAAAGAAAATTGAAATCCGAGATGAAGTATTCTTAGAATATGAGAATTTGCATGTATATATATATATATATATATATATATATATATACATATATATACATAATATGAGGTAATATGAGTCATATGAGAACTACAAAGAAAAGAAAAGAGAAGTAAAGCAAAATGTAAAGGTTGCAAAGAGGAGAGCAGATGTGAAATGGGGTAAGAGTTTGACAGAAAATTTTGAAAGTAATAAAAAGATGTTTTGGAAAGAAATTAAGAGAGGAAGAGGAGGCGAATCAAGTAGAGAAGAAAAGGTAAAAGGTGCAGATGGAGACATGATAATGGAAGAGAAGGCAGTAAGGGGAAGATGGGCAGAATATTTTAGGGAGTTGCTTAATGTGAAGGAGGATAGGGAAGGAAAGATTGCTGCAGTGGGAAGTGCGAAGAAAATGAGAGTGATGAATGAGGAGAATGGAGGAGAAATAAGGAAGGATGAGGTGAAGGCAGTTGTTAAGATGATGAAAGCAGGTAAGGCACCTGGTCTGGATGGATGCCATGCGGAATGTCTGAAAAAGGGAGGTACAGTGATGATGGACTGGTTGGTGAGGTTATTTAATGTTTGTTGGAGAGAGGGTAGAGTGCCGGAGGACTGGAGGAGTGCCTGTATAGTTCCACTTTACAAGGGAAAAGGGGACAAGTGTGAATGTAGTAGTTTCAGAGGGATTAGCTTGTTAAGTGTAGTTGGGAAGGCTTATGGGAGGATCTTGGTTGAGAGGATTAGGAGAGGAACAGAAGGAGTAATTGGTGAGGAACAGTGTGGATTTAGGAGAGGTAGAGGTTGTGTAGATCAGATCTTTGTGGTAAGACAGATATGTGAGAAAACTATAGGTAAGGGGAAGGATGTTTTTTGGGCTTTTATGGATCTGGAAAAGGCTTATGATAGGGTAGACAGAAAGGCACTGTGGGAGGTTCTGAAGATATACGGGATAGGAGGAAAGCTTCTGGGAGCTGTCAAGAGTTTTTATGAGAATAGTAGAGCTTGTGTCAGGATTGGAAATGGAGAGAGTGAGTGGTTCGAGGTAAAGGTGGGACTTCGTCAAGGATGCGTTATGTCACCCTGGCTGTTCAATTTATACATGGATAGGGTGGTGCGAGAGGTAAATGCAAGGGTAGTGGGCAAGGGATTGGAGATGGTTAAAGAAAATAGAGAAAAGTGGGAGGTGAGCCAGTTGTTGTTTGCGGACGACACTACGCTTGTGGCAGGATCGGAGGAGGGATTGAGGAAGTTGGTGACAGAGTTTGGGAGAGTATGTGATAGAAGAAAGCCAAAGATAAATGTGGGTAAAAGAAAGGTGATGAGATGTACAAGGGGTGAAAGTGGCAGTAGACTGGAAGTGAGCCTTAAAGGTGCGACTGGAGGAAGTGGATAGTTTTAGATACTTGGGTGCAAATGTGGCAGGGAAAGGTGGAGTGAAGGTGGAGGGGGAATGTAGATTGAGAGAAGCGAGTAAATGCCTTGGTGGATTAAAAAGTGTAATGAGGAATAGACATTTGGGAATGGATGCTAAGAGGAGACTGTATGAAGGAGTGATTGTGCCAACAGCACTGTATGGGGCTGAAACATGGAACCTAAGAGAAGAAGAGAGAAGGAGTTTGAATGTGTTTGAGATGAGGTGTCTGAGAAGTATGATGGGGGTTACTAGGCTAGATAGAGTGAGAAATGAGGAGGTGAGGAGGAGAACAGGGGTGGGAAGGGAGCTGGGAGATAGGGTTGATGAAAGAATATTAGGATGGTTTGGACACATGGAAAGAATGAGTGAAAAAAGACTAGTAAAAGAGGTGTGGAAGGCAGATGTGGAGGGAGTGAACATGATGGGGCGTCCTAGGATGAGGTGGATGGATGGGGTGAAGGGGGCTTTGGGGAAGAGGGGAATGTCTGTTGAGGAAGGACGGGAGAGGACAGAAGACAGGGGTGATTGGAGAATGGTTGTATATGGATGATGTTGTGATAGCATGAGGTGGAATGGGCGGGTGGATGGGGGGTGAGGTAGTATGTGTGATCAAAATTTGGCGCAGCCCCAAGGGATTTCTCCCCGTCCTCTCATTTTATGCAATGTGGGGACGGAGAGGGGGGTCGCCGATTTAATGAAGCGGCCTTGCTGTGGATGTGCTGTGTCTTGTGACACTGCTTCTGACCCAGGGCAGTGGACAAGGTGCAGGGATGACCCGTCATTCAGGAGGTGCTAAGATAAGAGGGAGGGTGGAGGGGTGTGGAGTGTATTCAGGGATGGAATGGGTGGGAATGATTTTATGCCTTTTTCTTTTTGGCTACCCCCCTTGTACGGGGGAAAAATCCTTGGTATATGTATGTATGTATGTATGTATGTATATATATAATCATAATTTAGCTAAAAAGGGACAAAAATTATTTTGTATGTGTTTGACTGGAAGACAACTTGAGTTGCAGACCGTTGAATTTGATAGGTGGTCTTAGGATGATGTGGAGAGCCAGGTGGGTAGTTGATCACGTAGGGGGTGGGGTGCCGAGGGTGTAGTAGCAGGGTCATCTGTCAGTTAGATGGCGACCCTGTCTTCTTGTTCGGTTGATTCGGCACTACCGTGAGTTTCTTTTCTGTGATGAGTGGTGGGGGTTGGTTGTTTAAATGGTGTCTATATTGCCCAAATAGTAAATAAACTCGTTCGTTGTAGCGGGGTTGATTGTGACAGCTCACAAATTTTGCTGGGTTGCTGGGTTGTGGCAACTGATACACTTGGGTTATGTCCACACAATGTGTTCGAACGATCTATAACTAACTGATTTCGGCACTCGTTTGTATGGGGAAGAATACACAAGTTCACTTGTTCCTGGAACACTCAAGGATTGAGTAGTTTCGTGGTATTCTGTGTGCTACCCGACGAGTAATATAGGTATACGTGGTCACTTTCGTTGGCACTGGGTTCACTTTATTAGTGTCACTTCTTTCGGGGGTGGGTGGTGCTGCCACCAGTGTAATGTTCTTGCCTTTGATGGATAAATCAAAGACCACAAGACTCCTTAAATGTCTATTTTGTCAAAGGTTACACCAGCAGACCTGCCCGGTCTGTATTCCATCTAAAGACTGACAGCTCCTCTCTCTGCTGGTGGATGCATCTGAAAAAGCTTACATCAGAATATTGAACAGTTTACATGTTATAAATAGTTTACATTTTATTTTGGTAATACAAGTTTTGGATACTATTTTATTTTACAATAATTAGAATGTATAGTTATTACTACTTATTCACATATTATGGTTATTAATCTAAATTACAGAATATACTGTGTATGAGTAAAAGGTGTTCTTAGGAATCAGGGGTACTTCACGGTTTGGTCACATGAAGGAAGAGGTTGGTGGTGTGTGTGTATGTATGTTCGTATGTATGTTGCGGTGTAGTGTTCCATTGTGTTGTAATCTGTGAGATTATGATTACATTAAAACGGAGTCAGTGTCAAGTGGATTATTTGTCTACCAAAGGGATTATGGACATACTATCAACTGGGGAAATTCAGAAGTAATTACTACTTGTGTTAATGTTTTAGAAAGAAATATTATTGAATCTTCTTGCATAAAAAGAAAATTTAGAAATGATATGAACTTGAGTTTAGTTTTATTTAAGTTGGACAATTTTACTATTGACAAGATTGTGTTTGTTAACTTGTAACATGGGACCTTTCCGAATATCCTCTGTCCTCTCATATATATATTGTTTCTTTCTGTATTGCTTTTCTGTACCTTGGAAAATGTCTTAATAGACGAAAACGTTCGGTATTTTTTTTTTCAATTTCCTAGTGGTTTCTGCAAAAATAGTTTATCACGTGTGTTTTATGATTTCTTTGAATATATATATATATATATATATATATATATATGTATATATATATGTGTGTGTGTGTGTGTTTGTGTGTGTGTGTATGTATACACGCACACACACACATGTATATATATGTATATATATATATATATGTCTATGTATATATATGTATATATGTATATATATATGTATATGTACATATATATATATATATATGTATATATATATATATATATATATTATATGCAAAGTAGACCACTTGGAAAAAGAAACTAACGAAGCAGAGCGCTTTCGTATATTACATCTTCAGTGCAAAAAGAGCATAGTTAATAGAAATACATAGATTATATATACATGAAAAAGGAACAAGGACAGCTTACAAATGGGTAAAGGACAATTTACACCCTGGGAGGCGGGCTGTCAGGTCGCAAGGGTCAATGCTTCCGCTAATGAGGGTAGGGCGACATTAGGTCACAGTCGCAGGGTTACATTTTACCTGTTATCATTTAGCTTATTTCTTGACAGATAAATTTGTCGAGTTTATATAAGTCCTTGTGTAGGTTGGTATTTAGATCACTGGTGGTATGGATCAAACTACACTCTATTTACTTTCTTTCTATTATGTTGTTAGTATAATAGATTGCATGTGGATTACCCCAATCAACTGGATGATTATTCAATTCAATATGCTTAAAGATTCCACTAAAATTATTGCCATCCCTAACATTTTTCTTGTGTTGTTCAATTCTAATATTTAAGGGTTTGGCAGTTTGACCTATGTAAAATTGATTACACATTTTGCAAGGAATTTTATAAATGCAGCCTTTTTTCAAATTCAATACTATTATTGATAAGCATATGTTTTACTTTGTTCACTTTGCATAAGTGAACACACGTACCCTTGTTCTTATTAGCTTCATGGATACTACACGTTTCTTCAACACCTTAATCTCTCTTAACCTTGGTCTGGCACGGTTTGTCAAGGACTTTGCTTGGGCCTTGACCAAAGCCCACAAACTACGATTACGGCTGCAGTATATACAAAACTGCGTGAAGGACCAAGTGTTACCGAAGTCTGTTCTTCCCCAACGGCTTCTGAAGATGTCAGATCACCCGTTCGATGATCTCCAGCGCATCATCTTGTTGAAATGTATTGACATCGCCAAATTAGAAGTGAAAGAAGCTTTTAGAATCAAAAGGACCAAATGGCATATTTTTTAACAAACCATACCATCCATTGATAAGGAAGTGGTTTTAGACTATTGCTTTTGCAATATAAAATCCTTCTGTGACCATCTTTCCAAGAAATTAAAGAACAAGTTACAAGAACTTATTGATAATAGTGATTGGACTAAACATGCTAACAATAAATTTGTAGTTAATCTTTCTGACAAAATTCTTAGTACAAATGAGAAAACAGCTGTAGGATATGGACTTAGTTTTGCCAACAATTCAAATCCCACCGATTTTGTCAGCATTGGTAAAGCTTTCTGTAATTTAAAGAACCATGATTTATCTGTTGAAGATTTCAATATTTGTAAGGGAATTCTTTTACGG
>NC_134814.1:34012386-34014886 GCF_046742065.1 Oratosquilla oratoria | reverse complement strand
TGTGTGTGTGTGTGTGTGTGTGTGTGTGTGTGTGTGTGTGTGTGTGTGTGTGTGTGTGTGTGTGTGTGTGTGTGTGTGTGTGTGTGTGTGTGTGTGTGTGTGTGTGTGTGTGCGCGGGCATGCTCGCTGTTGACACGTGACACATGTCCATTGCTGATTGGTGGATGACAAATCGCGCGACTGGCCACGCTCCTTCCCCTCCCTCCCTGAATATTGAAGACAAACTTGATTGTTCTGACAGTTTTAGTTTTCTCTTTGATTACTGTAAGTGGCTATGATTTACCATAAATTTGATGCCTATCTTTGTGTTTTAGTCCCAAAGTCCATCATTACTCCTGCACCCACCACCACCAGTACATATCTTCAGCACCGGTAACAAGTGATCATCTTGCTCTGCATCATCGTCTCCATTGAAAAGTAAGTGATAATTATTATTTTCTTGTTTATTATGTTTAAAAAAAAAAAATTCTTATGTTTGTGTATTTTGTTTGACGTTTTTATGCTGTTTCTTAAACGATGTAGTATATTTTTTCCGTCATTCATGGAGTGGATTATTTCGCTTTTCCACCTGAATATTGAAGACAAACTTGATTGTTCTGATGGTTTAAGTTTTCTCTTTGATTACTGTAAGTGGCTATGATTTACTATAATTTTGATGCCTATCTTTATGTGAGTTACTCTTATTTTAGTTCTTGTATGATTTTCTGTATTTTTTGTTAGACATAACTTTTGAAATTCATAAAAAGAAATTATTCTTGCAAAACCTTCGAATAACAATCTTCTAATGTAGAGCTGCTAGCAAAAGTAGGAGCAAAGTTATCAAGAGATAGATGAGGAAGCTGTGGAACCGACTGAATTTTCTATATTTTTGTTGGACACAACTACCGAAATCTATAGAAAATATTTTATTCCTGCAAAACCTTCGAGTAACAACCTTTTGCTGATTACACTTATTCAACATTTTTATTTCACTTTAACAAGGAGATAAGTAAACAGTAGAGGTCAGTTGTGTCTGGCAAGCATGCTGTTATGTGACATTTTGATTGGAAACATGTTTTCATTTAAATTTCTTGTTTATTTTGTAATTGAATATATTCCTAATATCATCTATTCTATTCACAGATTTGTTTATTTTGTAATTGAATATATTCGTAATATCATTTATTCTATTCAAAGATGGCTAAACGGAGTAGATACTCGGAAAGCTACCTCAACATTGGCTTCACCATTCTGCTCGCCAACGACGGCAACGAGAAACCACAGTGTGTTTTGTGCCATACTATCCTGAGTGCAGAATCAATGAAACCATCAAAACTCAAGCGTCATCTCGAGACGAAACATCCAGAACATGCAAAGAAGGATTTGGATTTCTTCAAACGGCACGGTGTCTTAAAAGTGAAAGACTCGATAGAAATGCGTCGTTTCAGCAGCAGAGTGTAACCGTAGTGAAAGCCTCATATGAGATGCATTAGAAATTGCTAAAAAAAAAAAAAAAAAAAAAAAAATCACAAGATTGGAGAAACACTTTTTAAAACCTCCATGATGAAAGCAGTAAATTTTATTCTTGGAGAAGCCAGTGCAAAGATGATGCAGCAAGTATCGGTGTCAAATAATACTATACAGAGGCGCATTTCTAAAATGTCTATGGATGTGAAGGAACAGGTTTTGACTGAAATTTAGGGATCCCCTTTGTTTTCCTTTCAGCTCGATGCGTCAACAGATGTAACTTCATGTTCTGAGTTGCTTGTCTTTGTGAGATACATTCATTCAGGTGACATTAAAGACGAATTCTTATTCTACAGTGCACTTGAAACCACAACAAAAGCTGGTGGTGTCATGAAAAAAGTTTCAACTTATTTCCAAGACGAAGACCTTCAATGGGAAAACATGTGTAGGGTTTGTACGGATGGGGCACCGGCTATGCTGGGTTCGAAATCAGGATTCCAATCGAGAATGAAGAAGCTAGCACCTCAAGCAAAGGGCATCCACTGCATGATTCACTGATACGCTCTCGCCAGTAAGACCCTCCCTGCCTCTCTGTAGGAAGTGCTTGAATCTGTAATCAAAATTGTAGATTATGTGAAGACTCAAGCACTCAACACTCGCCTATTCAAAGAACTATGCAAAGACATAAATGCTGACCACGAAGTCCTTCTCTTCTACACAGCAGTACGTTGGTTGTCGAAAGGAAACGTTATTAATCGTGTCTTTGAAATGAAAGATGAAATAAAGCTATTCCTGGAGTCTCAAGGAAGAAAAGATCTTGTTGTTCACTTCGAAGATGAAGCATGGAATAAAAGGGTTGCGTACCTAGCCGACATTTTTGACCAGCTGAACAAGCTTAATTTAGAGATTCAAGGAAGGGAAACACATGTTCTTTTTCAAGATAGTCTTCGCGCCTTTGTTTGCAAACTGCAGAATTGGCGTCGGAAAACCAATCTTGGAAACATCACTCTGTTTGAAAAACTTTGTGGAGTGATGGATGAGTCTCATATCCAAC
>NC_134814.1:33989886-34007386 GCF_046742065.1 Oratosquilla oratoria | reverse complement strand
GGTTCCTGTAATAAATTATCAAATTAAGCTTATCTCCTTCTTTTGTAGGTTTACAATTCTTTTTTATTATCTCTTTCAGGACCTTTTCATCTTTTTTATAAGCTGAAGACATTGTGTTCTGGTAGTAAAGGTTAATGTTATTGAATTTACTACTTTCATCTAAAGCGGTGGTGTTGACTAAATCCATTTTAGTTTAAATTTTTTTGTCAATGTCTTTCAACGGGAAGCCATTATTAGTTAAGATTTGTTTTATCCTGTTTAATTCTTGGTGAAGAAGAGACCAACTTGAACAAATTTTGAAGGCCCTTGCAACGTAAGCCCCTACCACACTTTTCTTATACTTAGAGGGGAATTCACTCATCCCGTTTAGACACCTTCCTGCGTCACTAGGTTTTCTGTAAACATCAGTGGTGAAAATGCCATCTGATCCATCTACCCACACGTCTAAAAAAGGAATTTTGTTCTCTACACTCTTTTCAATAGTGAATCGTAGGCATGAGTTCTCTTCCAAAGCCCTCTTAAGGTTTTCAAGCTGTTCGTCTCCGTCTACGTCAGTAAAGATGTCGTCTACGTATCTTAAATACATTTTTGGTAAAGGGTTGATGGAACTCAGGACGGAGTTTTCAATATGGCACATGTAAGCTTGGGCAAATAGTACTCCCAATGGACTGCCCATTGCGATACCATTAACCTGGAAATATATTTTACCTGAAGGGCATCTAAAGGGTGCTTCTTTTGTGCAGGCACGTAGCATGTCCTCAAGGACGGGGCGTAGTACCTTAGGTGGGGGCAAAGTGTCATGGTGGAAGACATTTCGTAAGATGAATTGAATTGTTTCATCCACAGGCACGAAAGAAAATAAACTTTCTACATCTATATATATATATATATATGTATATATATATATATGTATGTATGCATGTATGTATGTATGTATGTATGTATGTATGTATATGAATATATATATATAATATGTATATATATATGTACATATAAATATATATATATATATATATATGTATATATATATATATACTAATGGTAACAGCATACTGATGGCAATGTAAGCAGTCGGTGGATCAGTTGCCCACAAAAGATGCTTCCATGATTTCGATCAATCATCGTATATGTACTTTAATATAGTGCTGATATTTGAGTAAAATATCTTCCACTAAATATCACACACTGTTCTGTGATATACGGAAAACTACATACCAATGGCAACGTGAAAGCTACACAACTCCTTTCTTTTTCTTTTCTTTCGTTTCTGGTGAGAACAATATTATTTTCACGCTGTTTTTGTATTGATTATTACTATAATTCAGTTGTTGGGTTAACATAAATGTGAATAACGACATGTATTGAATTATTTTATGAAGTTTTCAGACCAAATAGAATTCAATACGAACGGTAACAGGCAAAATACACAATTGCTTTAAACAACGTATGTTGTCCCTATCAACTCAGTGTGGGTTTGGGGAGAGACTAGAGTGGTCTGCCAATACAAAAGGATGTAATTTGCACTTATCTTGGCATTCAATATTTATTCATAACACTTTGAAAAAATCGTAAAAAAGCACCAGTTTGTCGATCACAAAAGATATAATTTGGGAGTTAGATATACAAAGATAGGTATCCCACTGAATGTCTCTGCGAGCCCCGCGCGCTGAGCGCCATCATTGGTCTTTATATTGGATTGTAGGAGAGATATCGATTATGAAAGCAAATATAGATGTTTCGTAGGAATCGACCGTATATATATATATACATACATATATATATATATATATATATATATATATATATATATATATATTATTCAACCACAAGCAACTTTTAATTCCATGCCATCGCAATCGAGACTGAAGAATCGCTCGATGGAGACATTTTGTTGGAAATTGAAACGTGGACGAGCCGAGGATTCGAACCCAGCTAACCCGTAACAAAGTTACAGTGACTTAAACCAATGCGCTATCAAGAGAGATATAAGTTGAGTACGATTTTCTTATATTTGTATGCTCGAATTACATACATCTACACGAAATATCGCGTTCAACCCACCTCCGCTATGATATTGCATTTAGCTAGTATGTGCACGTGGGATAGGTTATACATCTACACTGAATGGTTCCCAGCGATCAATTGATATTATTCAACCACAAACAACTTTTAATTCCATGCCATCGCAATCGAGACTGAAGAATCGCTCGATGGAGACATTTTGTAGGAAATTGAAACGTGGACGAGCCGAGGATTCGAACCCAGCTAACCCGTAACAAAGTTACAGTGACTTAAACCGATGCGCTATCAAGAGAGATATAAGTTGAGTACGATTTTCTTATATTTGTATGCTCGAATTACATACATCTACACGAAATATCGCGTTCAACCCACCTCCGCTATGATATTGCATTTAGCTAGTATGTGCACGTGGGATAGATTATACATCTACACTGAATGGTTCCCAGCAATCAATTGATATTATTCAACCACAAACAACTTTTAATTCCATGCCATCGCAATCGAGACTGAAGAATCGCTCGATGGAGACATTTTGTTGGAAATTGAAACGTGGACGAGCCGAGGATTCGAACCCAGCTAACCCGTAACAAAGTTACAGTGACTTAAACCAATGCGCTATCAAGAGAGATATAAGTTGAATACGATTTTCTTATATTTGTATGCTCGAATTACATACATCTACACGAAATATCGCGTTCAACCCACCTCCGCTATGATATTGCATTTAGCTAGTATGTGCACGTGGGATAGATTATACATCTACACTGAATGGTTCCCAGCGATCAATTGATATTATTCAACCACAAACAACTTTTAATTCCATGCCATTGCAATCGACACTGAAGAATCGCTCGATGGAGACATTTTGTAGGAAATTGAAACGTGGACGAGCCGAGGATTCGAACCCAGCTAACCCGTAACAAAGTTACAGTGACTTAAACCGATGCGCTATCAAGAGAGATATAAGTTGAGTACGATTTTCTTATATTTGTATGCTCGAATTACATACATCTACACGAAATATCGCGTTCAACCCACCTCCGCTATGATATTGCATTTAGCTAGTATGTGCACGTGGGATAGGTTATACATCTACACTGAATGGTTCCCAGCGATCAATTGATATTATTCAACCACAAACAACTTTTAATTCCATGCCATCGCAATCGAGACTGAAGAATCGCTCGATGGAGACATTTTGTAGGAAATTGAAACGTGGACGAGCCGAGGATTCGAACCCAGCTAACCCGTAACAAAGTTACAGTGACTTAAACCAATGCGCTATCAAGAGAGATATAAGTTGAGTACGATTTTCTTATATTTGTATGCTCGAATTACATACATCTACACGAAATATTGCGATCAACCCACCTCCGCTATGATATTGCATTTAGCTAGTATGTGCACATGGGATAGATTATACATCTACACTGAATGGTTCCCAGCAATCAATTGATATTATTCAACCACAAACAACTTTTAATTCCATGCCATCGCAATCGAGACTGAAGAATCGCTCGATGGAGACATTTTGTTGGAAATTGAAACGTGGACGAGCCGAGGATTCGAACCCAGCTAACCCGTAACAAAGTTACAGTGACTTAAACCAATGCGCTATCAAGAGAGATATAAGTTGAGTACGATTTTCTTATATTTGTATGCTCGAATTACATACATCTACACGAAATATCGCGTTCAACCCACCTCCGCTATGATATTGCATTTAGCTAGTATGTGCACGTGGGATAGGTTATACATCTACACTGAATGGTTCCCAGCGATCAATTGATATTATTCAACCACAAACAACTTTTAATTCCATGCCATCGCAATCGAGACTGAAGAATCGCTCGATGGAGACATTTTGTTGGAAATTGAAACGTGGACGAGCCGAGGATTCGAACACAGCTAACCCGTAACAAAGTTACAGTGACTTAAACCAATGCGCTATCAAGAGAGATATAAGTTGAGTACGATTTTCTTATATTTGTATGCTCGAATTACATACATCTACACGAAATATCGCGTTCAACCCACCTCCGCTATGATATTGCATTTAGCTAGTATGTGCACGTGGGATAGATTATACATCTACACTGAATGGTTCCCAGCGATCAATTGATATTATTCAACCACAAACAACTTTTAATTCCATGCCATTGCAATCGAGACTGAAGAATCGCTCGATGGAGACATTTTGTGTAGATGTATGTAATTCGAGCATACAAATATAAGAAAATCGTATTCAACTTATATCTCTCTTGATAGCGCATTGGTTTAAGTCACTGTAACTTTGTTACGGGTTAGCTGGGTTCGAATCCTCGGCTCGTCCACGTTTCAATTTCCAACAAAATGTCTCCATCGAGCGATTCTTCAGTCTCGATTGCGATGGCATGGAATTAAAAGTTGTTTGTGGTTGAATAATATCAATTGATCGCTGGGAACCATTCAGTGTAGATGTATAATCTATCCCACGTGCACATACTAGCTAAATGCAATATCATAGCGGAGGTGGGTTGAACGCGATATTTCGTGTAGATGTATGTAATTCGAGCATACAAATATAAGAAAATCGTACTCAACTTAGATCTCTCTTGATAGCGCATTGGTTTAAGTCACTGTAACGTTGTTACGGGTTAGCTGTGTTCGAATCCTCGGCTCGTCCACGTTTCAATTTCCAACAAAATGTCTCCATCGAGCGATTCTTCAGTCTCGATTGCAATGGCATGGAATTAAAAGTTGTTTGTGGTTGAATAATATCAATTGATCGCTGGGAACCATTCAGTGTAGATGTATAATCTATCCCACGTGCACATACTAGCTAAATGCAATATCATAGCGGAGGTGGGTTGAACGCGATATTTCGTGTAGATGTATGTAATTCGAGCATACAAATATAAGAAAATCGTACTCAACTTATATCTCTCTTGATAGCGCATTGGTTTAAGTCACTGTAACTTTGTTACGGGTTAGCTGGGTTCGAATCCTCGACTCGTCCACGTTTCAATTTCCAACAAAATGTCTCCATCGAGCGATTCTTCAGTCTCGATTGCGATGGCATGGAATTAAAAGTTGTTTGTGGTTGAATAATATCAATTGATCGCTGGGAACCATTCAGTGTAGATGTATATATATATGTATATATATATATATATATATATATATATATATATACATATATATATATATACATATATATGTGCATATTTATATATTTATATATACATATATATACATATATGTATATATACATATATACATATATATACATATATATACGTTTTCTAAATAGAAATGTAGTAGCACATTTGTAAATAACACACAGGAACCCACAGTCGGAAAAAGAATAAAATTCGAATAAAGAATAATCCTATATTTCGGCTATCAACTGTAGCCCTCTTCAGGAAAGTACATAAGATAGAGAACAGAGGGGACTTATAAACTACAGTAAGAAGAGATGTGGACAGTTGACCTCACTCAGGCGCGGGGCAAACTGGGGTGGCGGAGGAGGGAGGGGGTGAGGAGAGGGGAGGATGTAACGTCCGCACCAGCTTATTTACTGCTGCGCGTGAGATTATGTCAGGTGTCCACTGCCCTTTAGAAATATTAATATTAGGGCATTCCTCAATTAATGCTGATTCGACTATTTTCCTCCTGAAACCACAGTGGGACTTGAACACTAATCTGGCCTTACCCCAGTCGAAAGAATGATTCTTATTCTAAAGGGCAGTGGACACCTGACATAATCTCACGCGCAGCAGTTAATAAGCTGGTGCGGACGTTACATCCTCCCCTCTCCTCACCCCCTCCCTCCTCCGCCACCCCAGTTTGCCCCGCGCCTGAGTGAGGTCAACTGTCCACATCTCTTCTTACTGTAGTTTATAAGTCCCCTCTGTTCTCTATCTTATGTACTTTCCTGAAGAGGGCTACAGTTGATAGCCGAAATATAGGATTATTCTTTATTCGAAGTTTATTCTTTCTCCGACTGTGGGTTCCTGTGTGTTATATATATACGTATATATACATATATATACATACATACATACATACATATATATATATATATATACACACATATATATATATATATATATATGCGCTATCTTGATAGCGCATTGGTTTAAGTCACTCTAACTTTGTTACGAGTTAGCTGGGTTCGAATCCTCGGCTCGTCCACGTTTCAATTTCCAACGAATGCCTCCATCGAGCGATTCTTCAGTCTCGACTGCGATGGCATGGAATTAAAAGTGATTTGTGGTTGAAAAAAGATATATATATATATATATATATATATATTATATATATATATATATATATATATATACGTTATTCATGGGTTTATTTACCTTGTACTCATACCAGACCGAAGTATCAACTTCAGTGAAAATAATATTTATTTGATGTTCCTTTATAAAAAATCGTCATTGACATTACGGTGTTTATTGGTATCAAGACAACTATAAGCAACTCGTTTAGGATTAAATTGTACCAGTTTTTAGGTTCAGGTATTTGTATTGGGTTTTGTTACGCTGGTGGTGTAATAAAAATTGTGCTGGTCTTTGATTTCCTTAATTGTGGGTTCAAATCCTACACTCCTTTTTGATTCCCAGTAGTAACTGTTGCCTACTACAATAGTCCAAGCACATTGGACAAAGATGACAACTTTGGCAGCAGCTACGCTTCGCATTACTTAGGCTCCTCACCTTCTTCCATTACCATAGGTAACTGCTTAATCCGTTAAAAGATGAGAATATATAATTTAATTAGAATCATGTCCACCCATGTATTAAACTTTGATTATGATATCCTTTAAAGGACACCCCCAGCTCCTTTCTTTCTAATATATTCATGAAAATCTCTGCAAATTGAAAGATGAGAGTGCACTCATGTGGCTGAAGCTTCTTGCAAACGTTAATTACTTTTATACTCTAGAGACTATATGCTAACGAAAATAGTGAAATATAATGTTCTGTTAAGGTAATCAGGGGATGTTTCCTTTAGATGAACAAAATGCTCAGGTGCCAGTTAGAATAGATATATAAGTTGAAAGTAAGTGTGGTTTAACCAGCTAGTTTATACTCGTGCGTATTTTTTAAATCGGTAGTTGGAGTACTTGTAGAGGTAGTGAGGTAGTTATTCTTCTAAGGGCACCAAGTAACCCAGTACTACCTGACGCATAGCAGATTTTTGGCGACTAAACCGGCTTTTCCTTTGGTCACCCTCCCGTGGGGAGGACATGTTGGACACCCAGATGGGGGAGAAAGAAAAACATTAAAAGTGCAGATGAACTCTTTCAGTCAGTTACCATTCATCCCTGTTATGGGTCACTAACCCAGGCGTTTGCAGTGTATAGCATCCCTGAAGGGCCTGGTGGCGGGAGTCCTAGAGACTGTGATGTAGGAGAGAGGCCAAACGCAGGTTGTGGGATCAAATGTATTCAACGTGTCGCCCAACATAGCTTCTTCAGAAATAACCTGCTGGGCGAAACGTTTAATACATCATTGGATCCCATACTCTGCGTTTGGCCTTTCTCCTACAGTACTGTTGCAGTCGTTACTGCTTTTACTCAGGCTGTGATGTCTTAGTGATGTGGCTGCACTAAGTTGTTCCCCTGGATTTATCAATATAATTCTATGGTCTTCTATTCAGGCTAGGACGGGTGGTCACTATTGGCTCGGAGAGGAAAATCAAGAGGATCATGAAAACTATGTTGACATAAGCGGCGGTGCTGTGTTGAAACTCACCTTCGAGGCAGGCAAAATGGTAGATGATTATGACTTCCTGGTGATGGGAGGCTGGCATTTGTTCTTCTGTATTATGTAATGTGGCTTTGTGGTTTTGTAGTAAATGATGGGGCTGATCTTGATGTCAGAGTTCATATGTTGGACGTTCCGAGAGATGATACGTAGTAGGAGTTTTTCATAATTGTTATAGTCAGTATTCATATGACCTTGTCACTACATGTCTATGGTTAGGGGATTGCTGTACTAGGATTGGTGGGAAAGCGAGGGAATTAATTTTTGCGTTAATTACGGAGTCATTTAATTACTATGGGTTGTTCTTCAATTGTAGGGTCGATATTCTCTGAAGTTTGGTGGTGCTGGAATGGGTATATGTACTACTGTGAATGAAAGCTTTATAGACCAATGCAATGATCACGATGCACTGGACTGTAGCCTTTGAGACTTAAACCGAAGTTAGTCTCCTTTACATAGAATTTTGTCGTGAGGCGATTCGAAGAGATTTAGACGAAGACAGTGAGTTGGTATCCTTAGTGTTTTGCAGTGGTCCCCAACCCCTGGGCAGCAGACCGGTACCGGTCCGTGGATCATTTGTTACCGGGCTGCACAAGAAACATTAAATTATTTCCAGTTTTGTTTAGTATATGAGTCTAACGATTTTTTCCCCTTTTATTTTCCAGGTTATATCTCGGTCACATGAGCGCTGAAAATTAACCCACAAATTACCAAAAATGAGTTCGGCAGACGTTGTTAGAAAGTTTCTTGCAAAAGGGAAAAGACCTAGTGAAAAGACAGAAGAAGAGCCTTCAACATCAAAGAAACAGAAAGCTTTTAACAGGCAATACCACGAGTCCTACATGAAATATGGATTTATCGCGACAGGTGATTCCCACACACCAACCCCGCTCTGCATAGTTTACGGCAACCGGCTTTCTAATGAGTCAATGGAACCTTCTGCTTCGCCACTTGAACACCTACCACCCTGGATTAAAAGACAAGCCCCTGGAGTATTTTGAAAGAAAAAACGGGAACACGAAGGTTAGAAAATATTTCTGAGGGCCATCACATCAATAAAGGAGAATGCAATGAGAACATCATATTTGGTGGCTAACCGTATTGCTAAGTCTAAAAAGCCACTCATTATCGGCGAAGGATTGATCTTGCCCTCCACTAGAGACATTTGCCGTGAACTTTTAGGAGAGATTGCTATTAAAAAAGATAGCACATGTGCCTTTGTCGGCTCGCACTGTGACTAGGCGCATTGAGGAAATAGCCTAAGACACTGAGACACAATTGTTGGAAAGGATTGATACATCACCGTGGTACGCAATCAAGGTTAATGAATCTACAGATATCGACAAGGCAATACCAATTGTTTATGTGCGATATCTTTATCAGGAGAATGTGAATGAAGGTTTGTTATATGCACTATCTTTGCCAAACAACACCACAGGAACAGAACTGTTCAAGTCACTGGATGGTTATTTATCAGGACAACTAAAAAGGTCTATTTGTGTCGACATATTCACAGACGGAGCTGCTGCCATGACTGGACGACTGTCCGGTTTAACTGCTCGGATTAAGGAGATTGCAGCTTAAAGTAAATCTACGCATTATATAATTCATAGGGGAAATGCTGGCAAGCCGAAAAATGATGTTAAAGTTATTAACCATATCAAAGCACACACCCTTAACTCGCACCTGTTTGAGTAGCTTTGTGAGATGGACGCAGAGCACAGACGTCTTCTCTTGTACACAGAAATAAGATGGTTATCCTGAGGAAAATCGCTAACCAGGGTGTTTGAATTACGAGAGCTATTGCAAAGATTTCTCTCAGGAAAGAAGTCACCGCTGGCAGCACATTTCAGTGACAAGGTATGGGTCGTAAAATTGGCTTACCTGTGTGACATATTCAGCCTGCTCAATGAATTCAATCTGTCCCTTCAGGGGAAAATGACAACTGTTTTCAAGTGGCAGACAAAGTATCTACATTTAACGTTAAACTGAAATTATGGGGACGGCGCGTGAACAGAGACATTTTGTACATGTTTCAAACATTAGCGGGGATTTTGGGCGAAACTGAGCCTTAACCTTCATTCTCCCAGTTGGTGCACGATCATCTGTCTTTGCTCTTAAAAGAGTTCGAGCGTTACTTCTCACCCATGAACTAGGGGAATCTAGCATATCTTTGCAAGAAGATCTTAAAGCTTCGAACTGAACTACATTGCATTGCCTCTGCAGGAAGTTTATTCCATTCATTAACTACATGGTTGGCGAAGTTGTTTCTACCAACTTCCACATTCAATCTATTTCCTGACAGTTTGAGACCATTATTTCTTGTAGGATTCCCATTCACTGTGAAAATTTGGTCACTTTTGATGTTGCCAATTTCCTTTAGAATCTTAAGAATCTGTATCAAGTCACTTCTGAGCCTAAGCTTTTTTTTTTTTAGGGAGAACAGATTCACATGTTTTAGTCGATTTTCGTACGATTTATTTTTTATATTTAGAATAGGTTTTGTGGCTCGCCGTTGTACTTAACTCTCGTTTCAACACTCTCAAGATGTATATGGAATTGAAGAACTATATAATCAACTTTTCCTATGAGAGACGTCGTATTTTTCAATGATTCTATAACATTTGGGATAACAGGTAAACGATGAATCCAGAAGAGCAGTTAATAATATCCTCTCAACTATGTCAGTTTAGACGCATTGTGTGTTTGTGTGTATTTACCTAGTTGTATTTACCTAGTTGTATCTTACGGGGAGGGGAGCTATGCTCGTGGTGTCCCGTCTTCATATCTCGTTTTATCTAGACTGTTTTTAAATTCGTGTATCGCTTTTTGCACACACCACATTCTCATCTAACTTGTTCCAAACGTCTATTACCCTGTGGTGAATGCTTTTCTTTTTCAGGTCTCTTCTATAACTGTCTTGATTTTCTTTCCGTGTCCTCTTGTATACCTACTATCCCATTTTATTAGATCCTCTTTATCAATAGTTTCTATGCCTTTCATGATTCTATAAATAGTTATCAAGTCTCCTCTCTCTCTTCTTTGCTCTAATGTCTGTAGTTTAGATTTTGCTAGTCTCTCTTCATATAATAGTTCTGAGTGTATGTGCCAATTTCGTAATTGTACTTTGTATTCCTTCAAAAGTTTTTTACTTGGTGACCACGTCGTCGCTGCATACTCCAATCTTGGTCTTATCACAATGACCAGTATTTTCTTCACCATTTCTTCGTCCAGGTATGTAAATGCCACTTTGATTGTTCATATTAAATTATAAGTTTCTCCAAAAATGTTGTTTATATATTTCTCAGGGGACATAGTATTCATAATAATGACTGGCAGGTCCTTCTCATTTTCTAGTTTTTTTAATTTCTTCATCTCCCAATTTATATAATGCCACTATTCTTTTTTTGCTTCTTCCAAATTCCATTATACTACACTTCTTAATAATGAATTCCATCTCCCACTTCCTACTCCATTTCCGTACATTATTGAGATCTCTCTGCAGTGAATCACTATCTTCTACAGTCTTCACTTTTTCAACAATTTTGCATCGTGCGCAGAGAAGCTCATGTAACTTTCAATTCCTTTATCCATATCATTGATATATATAGCATACATTATTGGGGCCAGAACTGTTCCTTGTGGAACTCCACTAATCACTTCATCCCAATTAGAGTGCTTGTCTCTTATCACCACTCTCATTTTTCTTTCATGTACGAGGTCTTCTATCAACTTCAGCAGTTTGCCCTGCATTCCTCCTGCAGTTTCTAATTTCTTTAGGAATTTCTTATGTGGCATCTTATCAAAAGCTTTTGTCAGGTCTACATATACACAATCAGGACATCCATCTTTTTCTTGTATTACATCTATCAACCTTGAATAGAAACACATTAAGTTTGTGACGCATGATCGTCCTTGTCTAAATCCAAATTGCCTTGGAGTTAGTACGTTATTTTTTTCCAAATCCTTTACCCATCTAATATTGATAATTCTTTCACAAATTTTAGCTATCACAATTGTAAGAGAGACCGATCTATATTTAGTAGGGTCTTCCTTGTTTCCCCCTTTATATATTTGTACTATATTTGTTATTTTCCTATCTTCTGGAACTTTTCCTTCTTTCAATGAACTGTTTATTAGACAATGTATTTTGTCTGTTAGTTCATTGCTGCATTCTCTCAAAATCCAGTTTGCCATTTCATCTGGTCCATGCGATTTTCTGACATCGAGATTACTCAAATGATTTATCATTTCATACCTTGTTACTTCTATCTATTTCATATAGGAGACTTTCTTCTCCCACTCGATATCTCTAAGTTGTATGTTCTCCCTCGTAAACACCGATATAAAATGCTTGTTTGTTTATAATTTCTACCATTTCTGTTTCCTCTGTGTGTTCAACTCCTCCTTTTCCTTTTTCCTCTAATTCTTGTTTGTTTTTCAGTTTGTTGTTTACAAATCTGGAAAATACCTTTGGTTGATCTTTACATTTTTCTATAACATCTTTTTCGTATTTTCTTTTTTCCACTCTGCACACTTGTACATATTCATTCCTATAACTAGTATATATCTTTCATTTTTCAGGTCTTTTGTCTTTTTTCCATTTTATCCATTTGGTCTTTTAATTCCCTACATATTTTGTTATACCAACACTTTAAATATCCTTTTCCTTGTTTTGTCTTGGAACATACTTTTCCACTCCTTTATATTTTTTTTTGTCAAAATACTCCATTTCTGTTCTACTGTTGTTTTCTCCTTGTGTATCCTTTCCCAGTCTGCTTTTTTTTTTAAGAATTCTCTCATTTTATTTAAAAAAAAATCTATACATCAATCTCCCCTTTCTATATTTTTTATTTTTTCATGTATTTTTCCATATTTAGTTCCAGTTCAACTAATATGAGGTCACTTTTACTTATTGGTGTCTTATATTCAATCTTCTCCACTATTTCGGGTTCTGATGTGATTATTAGGTCCAGTCTCGATGGTTATTCCTCATTCTATACCTAGTATTCTTTTGTATCCATTGCTTCATTGTATGTTCTACAATCATATCAAGTAGTATATTAGCCCATAGGTTGTCTCCACCCTTCACTGTCATCTGTTCCCAGCAGATTTCTTTACAATTAAAGTCACCCATTATAACTATTCTTTCTCCATCTTCCATTATCTTATTCAGTGTTATCCATATGTCTTCTAACATATTTTTGTGTTCTCTCTCTTCCTACAAAGCCGTTTAGGAGGCACATAATTTACTACAAACTTCCTGCTTTCCCCATCCCTGTCCTCCATAATCATCTCTACTCTATTCTTTCCATATGTGACATTCCTCACATTTATATCCTTCTTAGTCAGGAACATAACTCCACCCCCTTGTTTTACCTCTCTGTTTCTAATCCAATAATTATATGCACCATGTCCTACACTGTTGGGTGGTAGTGAACCTTCCAATCTTGTCTCTACAATTCCCGTTATGTCCGGTTCTTCTTCCTTCAGGTAATCGTTCAGTTCATTCAAGCGTGCTATTAAATCATTTATGTTCGTGTAGGACACTTTTAATTTTCTGCTACTACCATCGTGTTTTCTGTTTCCTTTCCGTTTTTCTCTGCTATGAAACATTTCCTCACTTTTGTATCTACTACTTTACAATAGAATTTCTCTTTGTCTGATTTTCTTCTCATCTCGTCTTCTTCCCTTAGCTTCTAGTATTTTTGTTTCCTCATCCTCTCCTTCATCTTTATTAATTTCTCTTTTTGACCATACCTGTTTATATTGATCACTGTCTGTTAGTTTCCCTGTTTTTGCTAAGATATTCTCTGCTGTCGTTTACGACCTCAATTTGTTCTTAATTGGTCTGGTCTTATCTGTATTGTATTTCCCTGTTCTATATATTTCTTCAATTTCTTTACCTGTTTCTTGTCCATCCTCTTGAATTACCTCTAATATCTTGTTTACCTTTTCTTTCTCTTTTACTCTTGTGGTCCCTTTTGGATTATGCTTCTCTTCCATCCCTAATATAATTATACATTCCTTTTTGTCCGCTAAGTATCTTACTATATTCTCCTTCTCTCTCATCACTTTAATAAATGTGTCCTTAGTTTGTTGTTTCATCTGTTGTGTCACTATATATCTAAATATAATTTTGTTGTTCTCTTGGACTTCTCTGTAACCCTGTGCTTCTTATGCTATGGACTCTTTATTCTCTGTATTATTGTTCTTTAATTCCTCATTCTCTTCTGTTACTTCTTTTAACTTCTTTTTAATTCTTCTATTTATTTAGTTAGGTTTTGATTTTCCTTCTTTAGTTCTTCCAGTTTATCAACTCTTTGGGTAACTAGTGTTAATTGGTTAAATCTAACCTATCATGGTTCTTTTTTTTTTTTTTTTTTTTTTTTTTTTTTTTTTTTTTTTTTCTCCTCTAGATTTACTAGCCGGGGCAGGTTGCCACCTCCTCCCTCATCAAATCCATAAAAGTAGTTATATTTTCTTTCCATGGAGCTGCGATTATCTATTTTTCTCCTTTTCACACCTCTGCTTCCTTGTTCTCCCTCGTGTGCGTGTTCTGCACTCATTTTGTTTACACCCCTTCTAACATCCGGTACTCGTTCGTCCCATTCCTTATTTCCTTCCATTTTCCTCAGTAATCCCTCTCTTTCGCTTTCTTTTCACCTTTCCACTACACGACGAGCTTTCCCTTTTCCTACTAATACACCAAAGGTACTCCCACGTTGTTGAGGTCGATGAAACTTGAATTTTTCCTGGAGTTCCAAACTTCTCTGTCACTTCGACCGACGTGTGTGCGTGTGTGTGTATGTGTGCTTGTCCCATTTCTAGTATTTTGTATTTCTTTGTATTAAAATGAATTTTTCTCTCCTGACCCTTTTCATATAATTTATGCAGATCATTGTATCGTCAGCAAATACGTTTATATAATCATCTATATTTTCCATCATGTCACTGACATAAACTAGGGACATTACGTGAGCCAAAACTTAGCCTTGCGGTACACCGATGGTTACTTTTTTCCATGCTTTTCATCTTTCATTACTGTTTTCATACGTTTGTCCCTTAAGAAATATTTTATCCATTCTTGTATGTTTCCACTGACACCTCCTATGTTTTCTAATTTTCATATTAATTTCTTGTGTGACACTTTGTCAAAGTCTTTTTCCAAGTCCAAATACACTCATTCCACCAATCTCTCTCACTCATGCAGTACATCAGTTAACCTCGAATAAATTTTAAGTAGGTTTGTGTTACATGAGTTTCCTTCTT
Organism: Oratosquilla oratoria; assembly: GCF_046742065.1. NCBI lineage: Eukaryota > Metazoa > Arthropoda > Malacostraca > Stomatopoda > Squillidae > Oratosquilla > Oratosquilla oratoria. The sequence continues at coordinate 33,992,336 of NC_134814.1, read as the reverse complement.
TAAATCCAAATTGACTGTTTATTTATATTATTTGCTGTTCGAGATGTTTCATCAATCAGTATTTTACTATTGTCTCACACACTTCCTCTTCTTCCTCTTTTTTTTTTCTTCTTCTTCTTCTTCTTCTTCTTCTTCTTCTTCTTCTTCATCTTCTTCTTTTTCTTCTTCTTCTTCTTCTTCTTCTTCTTCTTCTTCTTCTTCTTCTTCTTTTCTTCGTCTTCTTCTTCTTCTTCTTCTTCTTCTTCTTCTTCTTCTTCTTCTTCTTCTTCTTCCTCTTCTTCTTCTTCTTCCTCTTCTTCTTCTTCTTCTTCTTCTTCTTCTTCTTCTTCTTCTTCTTATAATTCTTCTTCTTCTTATAATTCTTATTATTATAACAATTCTTCTTCTTCTTCTTCTTCTTCTTCTTCTTCTTCTTCTTCTTCTTCTTCTTCTTCTTCCTCTTCTACTTCTACTTCTTCTTCTTCTTCTTCTTCTTCTTCTTCTTCTTCTTCTTCTCCTTCTACTTCTTATTCTTCTTCTTCTTCTTCTTCTTCTTCTTCTTCTTCTTCTTCTTCTTCTTCTTCTTCTTCTTCTTCTTCTTCTTCTTCTTCTTCTTCTTCTTCTTCCTCTTCTTCTTCTTCTTCTTCTTCTTCTTCTTCTTCTTCTTCTTCTTCCTCTTCTTCTTCTTCTTCTTATAATTCTTCTTCTTCTTTTCTTCTTCTTCTTCTTCTTCTTCTTCTTCTTCTTCTTCTTCTTCTTCTTCTTATTGTTATTATTAATGTTATTATCATTATTATTATTGTTATTATTACTATTATTGTTATTATTCTTATTCTTGTAGACCCTACACATCTCATTCAAGAAATTTTACAGCTTATACACGATTCACCTATTGCTGCATATCCTGGCAAGAAAAAAATGCCTTACACAAGCCAGATTGCAGTATTTCAGGTTGACCATGAGGAAGGATATACACGCGTACATTGACGCTTTACCACACTTGCGCAATTCAAAAAGGGCATATCAACGGTCATGTTTCAGTTGTAACTTACCCTACACCTTCTAAATCAATCGAAACAGTCGCTGTTAATCATCTTAAGTTACCACTTACAAATACCGGAAATCAATATCTCCTTGTCTGTGTCGACCATTTTTCATTATTCTGTATTCTTTCTCCCTACCAGACAAAACAGCACAAAACGTAGTAAAAACGTCCATTGACAAATTCATATGCTCCCTCACTACACACAAAACGCTGATTTCTGACAACGGTGGACTGAATTCAGCAATGAGATTCTTTCGCTTATTTATAAATACTTTCAAATCAAGAAATGCACCACTACTCCTTATCACCCTAATTTAAATGGCTTAGTTGAAGCATAAAATAGAAAGATTCTCAATATTCTTAGATATCTTGCTTTTGATCTTCACTCGTTTTGGGATGATCATGCCCTCATTATTTAAGCTTGCATAAATAGTTCCATTAATAGGCCAATATGGGTATCTCCTCATTTTGTCCTCTTTGGCTTGGACAAAAGGCTCCTTTATGAACTTTTTCTTTCAAAATTACCTCCCATTTACAATTTCAATGGTTACGTAAAGGTCAAAGTAGCAGATTTCAATAATCTATTCAAAAGAATACGTTATACTGTTCATCTAAGGACGAAATGGTCCGTTTGCATTACAAATCAGGCAGAGCTTGTACCCTTGAAATTGGAGATATTGTTTACACTCTAACCACAGCCCACCTCGAAGCTCTCCCCTATATTCTCCAGACCCTATCGTATCATTGGACACGAGTCAATGAACAAAGTTAAAGCACTTAGCTTGTACAATCTTACGAAGACTGTCTTATACAAAGATCATATCAAAAGAGTTCCCCGTGGTCTCGACATAGAGACATTTTTTTTTTTTTTTTTTTACAGATTCACACTATTCCTGTAATAGAGGATCATCACCAATCCTTTCTACCAGAACCTCCAGTTCCCCTTCCCCGCTATAATCATCGAAATCGAGCAACAACTTTATATAATATATATTCTTATCCAGGTGAATGGAAATGTCTACTTTCCACATGTTTATACAATTAAATATATTTGATTTTATTCATGAATGTTTTTTCGTTACCACCATCCTTACACAATTTTGTGTGTGTATCTTCATGCCAAAGTCCTGCAATAGGCCTTGTTTTCTTTTGTTTGTTTTCTTTTCTTTTTTATAGTCTCAATCTCACTGGGGCCAGTGAGAGATAGCGGACTGAGCCATGTTATCTCCCTGTTATCATCCTCCTTCGATGGCTAGCGTGCACACGCTCGCACGCACACATATACTACGAAACTGTACTCCGATACCTTCGCGGATTTCCCAAGGAAAAAGTCAATTGTCCGAGTGACCCAGCTCACCAACTTTCCCGGCGACGCCCCTTAGCAAAGAATAGATTCAGTGCATCTCGGGTCAAGCCACCTGAAGCC
>NC_134814.1:33977386-33979886 GCF_046742065.1 Oratosquilla oratoria | reverse complement strand
GGAGCTTTGCATATCCAGTTCCGTGAACACACTCGCACTACTAATATACAATTAATATCTCAGAACTCAGCAGAGCATGCTGAAATCTTACCAACTGCACAATGCTTTTGTCGGGAGCTACGTGGATGGTGATTGCCATGTTGGGTGAGATTTTCTCCTTTGGTGTTGATGAATGGTGGTGATGGTGAAGGTGGCAGAGGGGATTATGGTAGACGAGTGTGTTGGCTGGTTTATTTCAAAACTGGATAAGAGAATGGCTGCTAATAACAGATAAATCACATTCAACCACGGCTTGGAGATGATATTTATTAAATATTATAGTGGTAGAGGCACTGTTGGTAGTAGAAGGGAAAATGAGACTACTTTTGCCTAATAATGGGAGTGGAAGTATAGATTGATGTTTGCTTATACGTGATTGCTTTGACAAATATGATGTACACATATTGAAAATTGGTTGATGGAAAAAGGAAGAAGAATTGAAACTGAATGTTACTTGAACTCCTATAATGAGTGGTTGAATGGTGCAAATAATGCTCATTGATAAGCATAACATAAAATTCATCATCAAAGTTGCAAATGTGAGCAAGTGAATATTGCAAGAGAAATAATTCAAGTTGCATATTGTAAACTACAATTTATAGTAGAATATATCACCTTATAAATAACACACGTGTACCAGATTCTAGCCGGTTATGAAAAAAGACCACAAATACACGCACACACACAAACACACACGTATACACACTCAGGCACACACAAACGCACATACCCAAGCACACACACACACACACACACACACACACACACACACACACACACACACACACACACACACACACACACACACACACACACACACACACACACACACACACACACACACACACACACACACACACACACACACACACACACACATACGTGCACACACACACACACACACACACACACATACGTGCACACACACACACACACATACACACAAACACACACACACACACACACACACACACACACACACAAGCACACACACACACACACACACACACACACACACACACACACACACACGCACGCACGCACACACACACACACACACACACACACACACACACACACACACACACACACACACACACACACACACACACACGCACGCACGCACACACACACACACACACACACACACACACACACACACACACACACACACACACACACACACACACACACACACACAGACGCGCGCGCGGACGCACACGCACGCACACGCACGCACATACGACAGTCGAAGTGAAAGCGAAGTTTGGAACTCCAGGAAAACTTCAAATTTCGTGGAACTCAACGACGAGAGAGTACCTTTGTTGTATTAGTAGGGAAAGGGAAAAGTCGTGATGTGGTGCGAAGGTGAGGAAAAAGGAGAAGGGGAGGGATTACTGAAGAAAATGGAAGGAAATGAGGAAGGGGACGAACGGGACCAGAAGTCCGAAGGAATGTGAACAAGAGATGCGCAGACTATACAGGTGAAATCGAAAATATCACACACACACACAAAAAAAATGAAATATAGATAAGAGCAGTGCAAAGTAAGGTGAAAATAATTATTTCCATGGATTTGATGAGGGAGGAGATGACAACCTCCACCGATTAGCAAGTCTAGAGGAAAAACTAGAGAACATGAACAAACTGTGGGAGGTTAGGTTCAGTCAACTTACATGGATTACACAAGGAGTTGATAAATTGGAAGAACTAATGAAGGAGAATCAAAACCTAAATAAAGAAATAGAAGAATTAGAAAGACAGTTAAAAAAAGTCGGATGAGAATGAGGAATTAAAGAAGAAGAATAAAGAGTCCATAGCAAAAGAAGTAAAGGTTTGGAGAAAAGTTCAAGAAAAAAAACAAAATTTAATTTAGAGAAATAGTAAACCAACAGATGAATGAACAAACTAAGGACACAGTTATTTAAGTAATGAGGGAGAAGGAGAATATATTACGAGGTAAAAAAAAAAAGTATAATTATATTAGGGATGGAAGGGAAGCATAATTCAAATAGGACTACAGGAGTAAAAAAGGAGAAGGAAAAGGTAAACGAGACATTAGAAGTAGTTCAAGAGGATGAAAGAGAAACAGGGAAAGAAATTGAAGAAATACATAGAATAGAGAAATACAATACAAATAAGACCAGACCAATCAAGGTTAAATTCAGGTCACAAACGACAGCAGAGGATATCTTAGCAAAAACAGGGAAACTAGCATACAGTGATCAGTATAAACAGGTATGGATAAAAAGAGAGACGAATAGAGAGGAAATAGAGGATGAGAAAACAAGAAGACTAGAAGCTGAAAAAAAAACGAGAACACAACAGAATCAGATAAAGAGAAATTCTATTGGAGAGTAGTGGATATGAAAGTGAGAAAATGTTTCATAACAGAGAAAAACGGAAAGGAAACAGAAAACATGATGGAAGTAGCAGAAAATTAAAAGTGTCTTACACAAAT
>NC_134814.1:33969886-33972386 GCF_046742065.1 Oratosquilla oratoria | reverse complement strand
CATAGCGACCCGTTGTTGCAGAAAAAGTTGCATAATACAGTGAATTTTCATGGAGCTCGATCTACCAGAATGCAGATTTTACATCTACAATGCTAAAATATCTTTTCTCGGTTCCCAAACTACGAAGTATATCTGCTGTTACCGGTAACGGTATTATATCTAGTATAGTCTGTTTATTTAATTTTCTATAGTCAATAACTGGACGCATGGTATAGTCTTATTTCGGCACCAGAATCAAGGGGAAGTTGTATTTAGTTTGACTAGGTTTAATGATGTCCTGCAATAACATTTCAGGGATCAGTTTACCTACAATGACTAACTTTGAATGTGGTAATCTATAGGCAGGCATATAAATGGGTTGAGTCTTTGGTTTTAATTTGATCTGATGTTTTAAAACAATTGTTTTGCCCAAGGCGTCCACCAGCAAATTGGCTTTCAAGTACTTCAAGAGCAATGCACCTAAGTTTTCACCCAACTTAGAACAACTAGTATAATCTAGTTGATTCGTGTATTTTTGCACTAAATCTGTTTCTCTCTGAATTGAGCAGTGGTGAATTTAGTGATTTCACCTCTTAAGTACCCTCATTCAAAATCTTGATAGGTCGTGTACATACTTGAAAACATCCTATTTCTGCACTTTTTTTTAAGACGATGACTTAATTCAAAGTATTAATCAATAACATTTCTACATTGTTCTTGTGTGTCGTCTAAATTCCCGAGTCCAGATTCAAGTATTTTATCCTAATTGATTCTGGCATGCTTATAACTTCAGAGTGTACAGTGACTAATTTGAACTACAACATCTACCCTTTTAACTGCTCTGGAGCGTAATAATGTCGCCTTTATTACGCCACCTCCCACAATTAGTAAAAGCTTTATTCGGTGTTTAGGAATTCTGAGTTGGGTTCACTATATGAGACTTTATTTTTTGTTAGTTTTATTTGTTCTTGAATAGAGCGCTCTGCGCCTCTATCATACGATCTAGCATTGTTATGTTCCTTATCTATTTACATAGGTTCTCTTATCACATATAGTGGTTTTAAGTCTGGTTGATTTAAAAATGGAATTAACTCATAATTGCAAACCCTATAAAAAAATCTAAGAAAACAGATTCTTTTACAACTATCACGGGAATGTGCAAGGGCTCATTTCTATACAAAATTATATATACTTCTATCTTACTTAATGTTTTAACTGACTTCCTGTAATTCTTTGCAATGAGTAATGGCTTGGTTCCAAGATTTTCACTCCTGTTTTCAATTGGATTAAAATTTTGCTAGCTATAACATTGACTACAGATCCAGTATCAATAAATATTTGAATAGGTTTATCGAAAACTCGACCAGCAATGAGGGGTTCTACAGAAGTCCTTCCAATAGTTAGAGTCAATTTACAATTGCATTTGGTGTTTGTGCTTCCTTTCACACTTCTATCATTCATGTCCCTAACACAACACTATCTATTTGTATTTCTATGGTTAGCTCTGTGGGGTTGTTTTATTTTGTGTCTGGTGTTTTTCCTCTTGTTTCTGGGTAAATACGAAAATTTGGCATTGTTTTACAATCCTGTGTTCTATGTCCTACACGATGGTGATACAAGCAGAAAGGTGGGTTTCTACAATAATACTGATCATGACCCTCATATTTGTAGTTCCTACAAATAGTCTTATAATAACACTCACGTGCTATATCCTCCCAGGTATTGAAATTATGGCATTCAATTCTAGCATTCCTTGAATTGCTTCTAACTCTATGTTCAGATCTTATGTTTTTGTAGTCACTACTAGAGGTCCTAGTTTCTCTCTGCTTTTGCATTCCCACTGTCATGACATATGTACTATTTGCTTTAGTTTTGCAATAACCTTGTAGAAGGCAATCTATCTCCCCTAAGTATATGTTTTATTTAAGATCTATATACAGTTTTTCTGCAGTTATCTCATCACAATTATGTACTAATATTGCAACTGCTATCAACTTAGTTACTTGGTAAACTTTAATCCTAGCACTAGATATTTCTATCAAATCTAAATCCTTCAACATAGAAATCATGACCTTAGACCATCTGTCTAATTTTACTAAATATTCTGTGTTAGTTTCACTTATTTTTACATTTCTTATCATTCTAACCAAAGACCTGAAATAATTCTGATCACTCTTAGACTTAAAATGTTTAGATTTTTATATAGACTCTTCATATCTGGTTTATCTTCCTTTGCTGGAACTTTATTATATGCCTACCCCTACCCTTCTCAGAATCTATATTTTCTTTTTTTCATCTGATGTTTTTGTTACTATTAGGGCATCTATTAAACAAAAAACTGGCTTATCCCTATCGTGTTTTCTTTCCCTGAAAATTTTGGAATGCTTGTTTGTGAGGTAATAATTTCGGGACGTAACACCCCCGTGGTCATACCTTCAATTGTTAATGTTGATTTGAATCGACTGCTTCCTTTGCAGTCGTCGTCACTCGTACGGGACGCCCTCACACGTACTTCAACTTC
>NC_134814.1:33962386-33964886 GCF_046742065.1 Oratosquilla oratoria | reverse complement strand
ATAAGCAATAACTCACTTACCAATAGAGTTGTTATAGGATGGAATAGAATTAGTAGCCATGAAGTGAGGGCTGAAACTACTGGTTGTCTTTCGAGGATGATAGATAACTTAATGGATGGCAATAATAGTTTGCATTGGACATGAAAATGTGTAGTAAGCAGTATGGTCTCTTGCAATCTCCTTCATTCATATGTTCCTATGTCTTATCACCCTATACCATGCATCCTGAATCTCGATATTCATATTTCTATCCTTGATCTTAAATGTCCTCCGCATTACAATTGCTTAGCTGTAACTGTGGTAACTCATCTTTATGAACGCTTATTTAATATGCTGGATTTCTTCGTCTGAATACTTATGGGTGCAAGTTAATTACACATCCCCCTGGTTTTGTCTTCTCATTATGCGTGATGCAAAAGTGTAATGAATAATATTCTCTTTTCGTCTATCTATAGTCCTTGGTGTCTAAGAAGGAAATATATCTTCTAGATTCCTTTTCTATTATAAAATCTATTCTAATGCGTACTCAGTTCAGCTTGTATAATAAAATGTTCAAGTTAATAGTATTGTGTGTAAAACCAAGGAAGTCGTTCACTGAGTGGAACAGCTTCGAATTATCCAGGATGATCTTGACATGATCTTTAAATTTCAATAGGATAGCTATCATCAACCGGTTCATACACACTTGGAACATGTCGTTCCCGTTAGGTGCCTAGACATCAATAAAAACGTAGGCAGATAGAAAAAAAAAAACAGCAGCCAGACACAAAATTCATACAAAATAACGAAATGCGCGATATAAAGACAATGCATGAAGCTTCCGTATTTCTCTCTCTCTCTCTCTCTCTCTCTCTCTCTCTCTCTCTCTCTCTCGCTTCCCATATATATATATATATATATATATATATATATATATATATATATATCTTTATATACATATATATGTATATATATATACATATATACATATATATGTATATATATATATATATATATATATCTTTCTCACTCTCACTATCTATCTATCTATGTATCTATCTATCTATCTGTCTATCTATCTATCTATCTATCTGTCTGTCTGTCTATCTATCTATCTATCTATCTATCTATCTATCTATTTATCTACCTTCCTACCTATCCTTTGATGATACATACAGAAAGGTGGGTTTCTACAATGGTATTCATCATGGCCCTAATATTTGTCATTTACACAAATAGTCTTGTGCTTTATACCCCCAAGTATTACAATTGTAACATACAACTCTAGCATCCCTTGAAGTTTTTGTAACTCTATGTTCAAATTATCTATTTCTATAATCACTTCTAGAGTTCCTAGTTTCTTTCTGTTGTCCCGTTGTCATCACATATGGATTAATTGCTTTAGATTCACTATACCTTTGAAGAAGATAATCTATCTCCCCTAAATTTATTGTTGCCTTGAGATCTTTATACAGCTTTTCTGTCATTAATTCATCTGAGCTGTTTGTTAACGAGCCAAATATTATTAATTTGATTACCTGAGAATATTCCATTTTGTCACTAGATCTTTCTATTAAATTTGAATTTTTAAAGATAGAATTCATGTCTTTTGATCATCTATCTAATCTTGCAAAGTATTGTGTGTCTGATTCACTTGTTTTTGCTATTTTTGTCATTCTAACCAAAGACCTGATAGGATCATGATCACACTTTGACATAAAATGTTTAGTGAATACCTTCTTATAAGCTTCATATTGGTTGATATCTTCCATTTGCTGGAAATTTATTATAAGCCTAGCTCTACCCTTCTCAAGATCTACATTCTCTTTTCAAATTTCTATTTTCCTTTTTTCATCTGTTATATTTTTGGTTACAATTAATGTATTAACTAAACTAATAAACCTATTATCTCCCAAGTTGTTTTCATCACCTGTGAATTTGTGAATATCAATATTTGAGATATGAACCTCGTATCTTAATACATTAGTGTTAGTAGTCATACCTTCAGTGTGTTTAAAGTCGATTTGACTTGACTGCCTTATTCACTGTTGCTTGTAGTGGCTCATCCCCTCGTTCTTCGTAGCTCGCTGTACCTTATTCACTCTTAGAAATTGCTCGTATTGGCTTGCCCCCTCGTTCCTCGTAGCTCGCTGTATCTCGTTCACTCGTAGTAGTAGTTGCTCGTAGTATTATAGACCCCTCGTTCCTCGTCTTGCTGTCCCTAGGATTTAGCATACGCGTTGTTGTGGTTGCGGTTGTGGTTATGGTTGGTGTACCGTACACTTGTAGACTTATCTTGCACTAAGTCTTATAGATTGATGCGCGCACCAGTCTTGTAATTACTTCGGAGGTGTGTTTTCTATTCACTCGGTTCATTGCTAGCTGCCGCCACTGTCGACCCCATCACTTTCAGTTCCCGTCTTTCCTTAATTACTGGTTTAATTCAGTTACCTGTTCCCTTCTATGATATTATATTTTTTCATTCACTTTCCTTTTACTTCTTCCTTATTTATGTCCATAA
>NC_134814.1:33949886-33952386 GCF_046742065.1 Oratosquilla oratoria | reverse complement strand
GAGATCCTTTTCACTAACCACTTTTGTTAACAAATTTCCAAATAACTTGTAATCGTACTTACTGTTATTTTTGCCTATGCGTATAAACTTGCATTTACTTGTGTTAAATCTCAATAGCCACTTTTCAGACCGTTGCTATAAATTATCTAAGTCTTCTTGAATATTTAATAGATTTAAGTGATCATTAGCTATTCTATACAATTTTGAATCATCAGCAAATTTGGAGACAATAGATTTCAGTCCGTGGTCTATATAATTAATATACACTATGAATAGAAATGGCCCAAGAACGGAACCCTGAGGAACTCCACTCTTAAAAAATTTTCATCTAGAAGTTTTGCCATTCAAAACAACTCTCTGTTTTCGATCATTCAGCCAATTACTAGTCCAGCTTAACCCCTCCCCCCCCACACACACACTTACTCCGTGTGAAGTTAATTTAGTAAGTAATCTTTCGTGGAGGACGGTATCAAAAGCTTTTGTAACGTCTAGATTTATTAAATCTATATTGTTTCTTTTGTCATAATTCGATATGGCTGTGTTGTAGAATTCAAGTAAGTTAGTCACAGAAGAACGTTTCCGTCTGAAACCTTGCTGGCTATCATTTATCAAACAGTTACTTTCTAAATAATGTTTGATAGCATCTCTGATGATAGTTTCCATAATTTTTCCTACGATTGAAGTCAAACTTATAGGCCTATAGTTATTTGGTTCCTTTTTGTCATCTTTTTTGAATATGGAAGTAATGTTAGCTACCTTCCATTCTCTTGGGACATCTCCGGATATGATGGATTTCTTGAAAATAATATCTAATGAACAACAATCTCATTTTTCATTCCCTTTAATATTTTTGGATGCCAACCGTCAAGCCCTGGCGTTTTATCAATTTTGATTTCCTCTATACACCTTATAATTTTCCTTTTGTTATATTTACCGTAGTAAGTTCACCCTAGATTTTTCACAGGTTTGTTGTTCACTTTCAGATTCTTCGTAAAATAGTTGTTTAAAATAGTTGTTTAAAATATCACACATTCCTTCATTTGAATATTCAAGTTGATCGTCAGCAAATAGTGGGCCAATGTGATTCCCAATAAACTTTTTATCTCAAATGTAACTATAGAATTCTTTGGGATTATCTTTGGATTTATCAGCGTTATTCATTTTCCATTCTCTTTTTCTATATACATATGTTTTTTAATCTCTCTTGATAATAACATAACTTTGATAGTCATTAGGTGCACCTGAGTACTTGTATTTCTTATAAGCTTGTCTCTTTTCAGCAATACTTTTTCAGTTTCTTTGTGAAGCCATTTTGAAGAGACTGATTTAGGTGGGGGTCTATCCTTAAACGGGATGTAAGTATGAATCACCTTAATAAGCGTATTTTGAAACATTTCCCACATCTGATCTACAGGTCTTTCGCTTAATTTTGCCTCCCAATCTGTAAGCTGAAGCTCCTGACGTAGTCCTATGAACTGAGCTTTACTGAAATTGGGTATTTTAGAAACACAAGTATCTATTCTAAATTTGTTTAGCAGTTTGAATCTAAGTTGTGATCGCTACTTACAATAGTTTCACCAACTTCTACATCGATTATTATCATGCTTTCGGGGCTAGTGCTCAATAGATCGAGTAAGTTTCCATGTCTTGTGGTTTCTTTTACATACTAAAATAAGTAATTCCCACCGAGAAATCCTATTAAGCGACTACCTATATGGCCATGTTGAAGGGTCATCCAATCAATGTCAGTAAAAATGAAATCACCCATCAGTATGAGGTTGGTATTTTTCCAGTCTTTTGGTATTTTTCCTTCTTTGAGTGAGCAGCTTATTATATTATATGTTTTGTCTACTATTTCGCCTTTAAATTTTTTTAGTATCCAGTTTGTGATCCTATCCATGCCGTGTGATTTCCTGATATCAAGGCTCATTATTTGGTTCACTAGTTCTTTTTGTGTTACTATTATTTCCCTAATGGGGGATGGGGAGATCTCATTTCACTCCATCCCAATATTGTATATTTTCTCTAGTGTACACCGACTTGAAATCTTTGCTCATGACTTCAGCCATTTCTATATCTCCTGTGCATTTTGTATTCCCTTGGCGCAATTTCACTATTTCCTGTTTGTTTTTTAGTTTATTATTCACATATCTAAACAATAGTTTTGGTTGGTCCTTACATTTTTCTATTATGTCTTTTTCATATTTTCTTTTTTCCTCCCTGCATACTTTTGCATATTCATTTCTTTGATTGATTTATAATTGCGGCTTTCCATTTTTCCCATCTTTTCCAAGCTTTACCTTTTCTGACTTTCGCCTCACTGCACCTTCTGTTATACCAGCACTTAATATACACCTTTTCCTGTTTTTCTCTTTGTATATATTTACCTACTCCTTCATTATGTATTTCCATCAAAGTCATCCCTTTTTCTTCCACTTGTCTCTTCATTATAGAAAACTTCCCTAACTCGTTTTTTAAATAAATAGATAAGCAAATAAAT
>NC_134814.1:33924886-33929886 GCF_046742065.1 Oratosquilla oratoria | reverse complement strand
CTTTTTCTACTTCTTTTCTTTAATCTCCTCCTCTGTCTTCTAGTTCTACTTTTTCAACACAGTGGCATATTTTGCATATATATCCGTTCTAAAAATGGTGTGAAGTTCACATCAGTATTTGTTAAGCTAATACCAGAACTGTTACTTTTACTTCATTAGCCCGGAATACCAAGGCAAACAGCAGTCACCCATACCCGTTGAACTTAAACGTGGTACTTAATCGTGATAAAAATAATGATAATAATAGCAAAACGAACATGCTACTTCAGAAAGTTGAATTAGCTGACGGACAGGCAACTCCTGTCTGGTTTTCTTCTTCGATGCTTCCGATCTCACATGCTTCTCAAGATATCCTTACATTGACCAAACATATTCTAACTAACTGGGATACATTCCGTCCTACTTCCATTATATATATTTGGTTCTATCACCTGGGATATCTAATTATATTCTTCTTCAAAGGTGCCCACTATCGACTAATATTGTTTTACTCTGAATTTTCGAAGTGAACATTATCTTATTTTCACTCTTATTCCTTCGAACTTAATTTGAGGCCTTCCTTGATCAAATGACTTGATATATTTTCCAAATCATGCTTGGTTTCTGAAATAAGAATAACGCCATCTTCAAATATTTGGTGGTTAAGATGTGTGCCATTAATCCTCAAACATTTTTATTCCCAACGCAACCCTCTGAAAACTTCTTCCAAGCAAGCAGTAAATAGCTTGGATTTTTTTTTTTATTCACCTTGCCGTACTTATTTTTTCATCTTCATTTTTTCTATATCTTTAAGTAGAAGCATTACACCTGTACTCTTCGCAAAATTTTTCTCCAGAACCACTGATAATGTGTTTCTCTCTACCCTAAATCGAAAGCCTTTTCATAATCTATATATAGAACATACACGTGTACATACATATGCATATGTACATGTACATTACAAAGGGTTGCTAAGGAAGAGCATGCCAACAGGAGACCTTTTGGTCCATAACTAGGTTGAATGCAAAAAAAAGTAAACAAGTCAAACTAATAAACAAATAATGATTAATAAACAAACAGATGAATATTGATAAGTAAACAGATAAATAATGATAATTTAGAATGAATGATAATAGATAAAAATACATAAACAGATAAATAATGATAAATATGCACATACAAACACATAGAAATATACATATACATATATACAGTATATATACATATACATATACATATACATATACATATACATATACATATACATATACATATTCTGTACATATACATATACATATACATATACATATACATATACATATACATATACATATACATATACATATACATATACATATACATATACATATACATATACATATACATATACATGTACATATACACATACGTATACATATACATATACATATACATATACATATACATATACATATACATATACATATACATATACATATACATATACATATACATATACATATACATATACATATACATATGCATATACACATACACATACACATACACATACACATACACATGCACATATACATATACATATACATATACATATACATTTACATATACATAGACAACATGTGCATATACATATACATATACAACATGTACATATACATGTACATATACATGTACAAGTACATATATATACATGTACATATACATATACATATACATATACATATACATATACATATACATATACATATACATATACATATACATATACATATACATTTCAAAAGTCCATCACTCATTAACAAGCTATATAAATCGTTAGTTCGTCCACATTTGGAATATGCTGTTTCCGTACGGTTACCGAATCTCATTTAAGACATTGACAGACTGGAAAAAGTATAACGGCGAGCCACAAAACTGATTCCAAATATCAAAAATAAATCATACGTAAATCGACTAAAACATATGTATCTGTTTTCCCTAAAAAAGCGTAGACTCAGAGGTGACTTGATACAGGTCTTTAAGATTTTAAAGGGAATTGACAACATCAATAGTGACAACATTTTCACATTGAATGAGAATCAGACAAGAAACAATGGTCTCAAACTGTCCGGAAATAGATTCAATTTGGAAGTAGGTAGAAACAACTTGGCCAACCGTGTAGTTAATGAATGGAATAAACTTCCTGCACAGGTAGTGCAATGTAGTTCAGTTCGAAGCTTTAAGAATCATTTAGATAAACACCTAAGCAAGATACTGTAATGATTATAATTAATTTTGTATTATTTGTTTTTGTTTTGTTATCATTTGTCTGTCTGATTTTCATTTATCATTAGTTATATGTCATTTCATTATTATTTACTATTTACAAGTTTGTTTATTATTTAGCTATACCTATGCATTTATTTGTGTATTTTATTTGTTATTTACATTATTATAATTTTTATTTGTTATTTTATTACATACATATACCAAGGCTTTTTCCCCTTTACACGGGGGGTAGCCAAAAAGAAAAAGGCAAAAAATCATTCCCACCCATTCCATCCCTGTATACACTCCACACTCCTCCTCCCTCCCTCTCATCTTAGCACCTCCTGAATGACGGGTCATCCCTGCACCTTGTCCACTTCCCTGGGTCAGAAGCAGTGTCGCAAGACACAGGACATCCACAGCAAGGCCGCTTCATTAAATCGGCGACCCCCCCTCTCCGTCCCCCCATTGCATAAAATGAAAGGACGGGGAGAAATCCCTTCGGGCTGCGTCAAATTTTGCTCACACATACTACCTCATCCCCCATCCACCCGCCCAATCCACCTCATGCAATCACATCATCATCCATATACAACCATTCTCCATTCACCCCTGTCTTCTGTCGTCTCCCGTCCTTCCTCAACAGACATTCCCCTCTTCCCCAAAGCCCCCTTCACCCCATCCATCCACCTCATCCTAGGACGTCCCTCATGTTCACTCCCTCCACATCTACCTTCCACACCTCTTTTACTAGTCTTTCTTCACTCATTCTTTCCATGTGTCCAAACCATCCTAATATTCTTTCATCAACCCTATCTCCCAGCCCCTTTTCCACCCCTGTTTTCCTCCTCACCTCTTCATTTCTCACCCTATCTAGCCTAGTAACCCCCATCATACTTCTCAGACACCTCATCTCAAACACATTCAAACTCCTTCTCTCTTCTTCTCTTATGTTCCATGTTTCTGCCCCATACAGTGCTGTTGGCACAATCACTCCTTCATACAGTCTCCTCGTAGCATCCATTCCCAAATGTCTATTCCTCATTACACTCTTTAATCCAGCAAGGCATTTACTCGCTTCTCTCAATCTACATTCTACCTCCACTTTCACTCCACCTTTCCCTGCCACATTTGCACCCAAGAATCTAAAGCTATCCACTTCCTCCAGTCGCTCTCCCTTAATGTTCACTTCCAGTCTACTGCCACTTTCACCCCTTGTACATCTCATTACCTTACTTTTACCCACATTTATCTTTAGCTTTCTTCTATCACATACTCTCCCAAGCTCTGCCACCAACGTCCTCAATCCCTCCTCCGATCCTGCCACAAGCGCAGTGTCGTCCGCAAACAACAGCTGGCTCACCTCCCACTTTTCTCCATTTTCTTTAACCATCTCCAATCCCTGACCCACTACCTTTGCATTCACCTCTCGCACCACCCCATCCATGTATAAGTTGAACAGCCAGGGCGACATAACGCATCCTTGACGAAGTCCCACCTTTACCTCGAACCACTCACTCTCTCCATTTCCAATCCTGACACAAGCTCTACTATTCTCATAAAAACTCTTGACAGCTCCCAGAAGCTTTCCTCCTATCCCGTATATCTGCATAACCTCCCACAGTGCCTTCCTGTCTACCCTATCATAAACCTTTTCCAGATCCATAAAAGACCAAAAAACATCCTTCCCCTTTCCTATAGCTTTCTCACATATCTGTCTTACCACAAAGATCTGATCTACACAACCTCTACCTCTCCTAAATCCACACTGTTCCTGACCAATTACTCCTTCTGTTCCTCTCCTAATCCTCTCAATCAAGATCCTCCCATAAGCCTTCCCAATTACACTTAACAAGCTAATCCCTCTGAAACTACTACATTCACACTTGTCCCCTTTTCCCTTGTAAAGAGGAACTATACAGGCACTCCTCCAGTCCTCCGGCACTCTACCCTCTCTCCAACAAACATTAAATAACCTCACCAACCAGTCCACCATCACTGTACCTCCCTTTTTCAGACATTCCGCATGGCATCCATCCAGACCAGTTGCCTTACCTACTTTCATCATCTTAACAACTGCCTTCACCTCATCCTTCCTTATTTCTCCTCCATTCTCCTCATTCATCACTCTCATTTTCTTCGCACTTTCCACTGCAGCAATCTTTCCCTCCCTATCCTCCTTCACATTTAGCAACTCCCTAAAATATTCTGCCCATATTCCCCTTACTGCCTTCTCTTCCATTATCATCTCTCCATCTGCACCTTTTACCTTTTCTTCTCTACTTGATTCGCCTCCTCTTCCTCTCTTAATTTCTTTCCAAAACATCTTTTTATTACTTTCAAAATTTTCTGTCAAACTCTTACCCCATTTCACATCTGCTCTCCTCTTTGCAACGTTTACCTTTTGCTTTACTTCTCTTTTCTTTTCTTTGTACCTCTCATATGACTCCCTCGTCCTATTTTGTTACCAATCTGTGTAAGCTCGCTTCTTCTATTCTACAACCTTCTTTGTTTCCTCATCCCACCATTCACTACCCTTTCTTCTATTTCCCCCTGTCCTTCTTGTTCCACACACCATCCTTGCACACTTTATGACTCCCTCCTTGAGCCATCCCCATTCCTCCTCCACACCCAACTCTACCCTTTACTCCCTCCCACTCCTCCTTCAGCTTCTTTCCGCACTCCTTCTCCTTTTCCTTCTCATTCAAAGAGTTCTCTCTAAGAACCTCCCTACCTTTTGTCCCTTTCCTCTTCCTCCATCTATCCTCCACTTT
>NC_134814.1:33904886-33919886 GCF_046742065.1 Oratosquilla oratoria | reverse complement strand
AAGACCAATTAACTACACTCCAGCAATGACCCTAAGCACTTAAAAAGAACAGGGTATGAATAATTGTGAGAAGGCCTAAAATTTGACAATGAAGAAATTCTCCATTGTTATAATGATTATCAAGCCACCACTCCTTTTAAAGGTGTGCCTGTACCCAATCAATAAGGGGCTAGAGTTAAAAATGTACTCATCCTTTATTTCTGTACATTAGGACACTGAATTTAAGATTTGTCATAGGGTATGAATAATTTCGGCCTTAGCTGTATATATATATATATATATATATATATACATATATATATATATATATATATATATATATATTTATTGTGTTACATTATTTATATTATGCTATTGTGTATTTGTGTTAGGTATTATAAAATGTAATTTGTAAGATATAGCAAATGCGATGTGCGCCGTTTTGTTCTTGGCGCGAAATGAGTGAGCGTGGCTTTAGTTTTCCAAGCAACCTTGACAACGATTGCACGCATTTTGTGTTTGTGCCATTTTGTGTATCTAAATATACCATTGAATCTTTAAAGACTTTGCTTCATTTGCTACCCCAGTACATTAAATGGTGGCAGCGTGTAAACATTCATTGTGCATATATTCTATACAGAACTCGAATTGTGTGACATTTGAAAATTGCCGGCCGGTGATAGCGTTGTGGCGATGTTTTTTTTTTTTTTTTTTTACTTTCCAGCCCAGGTTTTTTTTTTTTCTGAACTTAATTAATATATTAGACGTGATAGTGCTCAGGACACAGTGACTTAAGTTAGTATTTCGGCGCAGGAACATTTTTCTCAGAGTGCGCCAGGTAATGTTTTTGTTCCCGCTCTTGCCGGTAGCATCATCGTCGTCTGCCCCTGCCACTGGATCGCCTTGTGTTCCTGTGTGTGTTCTCAGCTGTAATTTGGGCCTGGATGGTGGAGGATTTTGGACAGACATATTTGTGCAGTGTATTCTTCAACAAGTGGTCATCGTCTGCTGAAATTCCCGGGTGGCGTTCCCAGCCGGCCTTTTGTTTCGTAAGTGCCACAGACTTACCTTGTACCTTGTTACCAATTTCATGTCATTTTTGCCTTCGGCATACTTGTATTGTCATTGTTTTTAGAATTTGTGCATATATTGTGAATATATATAAAAAAAAGTTATCCCGCAGTGAGTCTAGTGTTCATTTACGTACGTAATTTTGCTAATTATGGTCTTCCTATATTTTTGTCTTCAATAATTATTGATATATGTATCGCATTGTTTCTGTTTTGCAATGCTTCTGTTTGTATGAATTATATAATTTTTCTTACGTTCTTGTCCCATGTCCATGTGATTTCTCTATATTATTATTATTATTTTTTTCATTATTTCATGCTTATGCTAGTGTGTTGTATTTGCTTGGTGTCAGTGTTTTCATATGCTTTTACGAAGTGGGTTAAGGTTGTCATCTCCTATCATGTCTAAGTCTAAGAGGCCTTCGTTTATCAGTCCGCTAAGCTCATCTGAGACAATGGCTCACAAGTTGACGTTGGTCCATCAAAACCCGTCGGTGGTGCAATTTTCTGGTCAAGATCCGCATTATAGGGCGGCTGAATTTATCCGCCTATGTGAGGACGCCATTCTCTAGCATCGGAGTTATCTTTGGCGTCGTGTTAAGATCCTAAATCTCTGGACTATAATTATGACACCTTTAGGTCTAACTTCCTTAAACTTTTTTCAGATACTCTTGGTGGTGGTGTGTTCCATTGGTGCTTCAAACTGGCTGCTACTCTCGTATCCCGACTGGGCACTCTTGATTATAGACTGGCGCAACCTCAGGACAGTATCCTTGCTGTTGACGCTTTAGAGTCACTTTCACAGTCAGATTGGGTAGATAATGATAACATCACTGTAGATAGATTTCGTCTTATATTGGAATTTGTGTTTTACATTTTTTTTTTTTGTCCCTTCTGAGAGAAGAGCGGCATCTTCTCTCATGTATAAGCCTGATGAGACTCTATTGTCTTTTGCGTCACAACTTTCTCGTAAACTAGTGGAAGTACCGTCTAGTTCATTGTGTATTAGCAATGCTCATCATCATGGTCATGTCCCTTGTTCTCCTCAGTTCTCTCAGTCTACAGTTCCTACTCATAGTTCCCCTCAATCTACAGTTCCTACTCATAGTTCCCCTCAATCTACAGTTCCTACTCATAGTTCCCCTCAATCTACAGTTACTTCCATGATATCATTTTTGGATATCCTATTATAGTCTACACGGACCACACTGCTGTCACTCAATTTTTTCAGGGCAAGAATCTGTCAGGTCGCCTAGCCAGATGGTTCCTCACGATCGAGAAATTCTATCCAGTCATTGAGCATGTCCCCGGGCGTGCAAACCATGTTGCTGATGCACTTTCATGGAATATCCCTGTTGCTGTTGTTACCGTGATTTATAACTTTTCCCTGCAGGATCTGGCCAAAGCTCAGCGTGAAAACCCTGTTTGGTCTGCTGTCATTTATGCTTTGGAGTCTGGTGATGATTCCACCTTACCAGGTTTACCAGTACCTCTGTACCAATTTTCCCTGCAGGACACGGTTCTCATTCGTACTGTGGAAGTGTTTGAGCAAAATGTGGCACAGCTAGTGATCCCTGAGTCTCTAGTTCCCGTTGTTTTGTCCCTTGCTCATGATGCCCCTCAGGCTGGTCACCCAGGTCGTGACAAAACTCTGGCTATGGCACGGAAGAAGTATTATTGGCCTAAAATGCGACTAGACATTACCTCTCATGTAGCCCGGTGTAGTTCTTGTGCCCAGAACAAAGGTTCTACGAGCACTGCTCCCATCTTAGAGTACCCTACTCCTTCTCGCCCTTTTCAGACTGTGGCTATAGACTTTTTGCAACTGCCTCGTAGCACGCAGGGCTCTGTGTATGTCCTTGTGTGTGTGGATCATTTTAGTCGTTTTCTGGTCTTACCTCCCTTACGTAACAAATCTGCACCAGTTGTAGCACATGCTTTAGTTTCCCATGTGTTGTGTCCATTCACCACTCCTTCGGTGCTCCTTAGTGATAATGGGACTGAATTTAAGAACGAGGTTTTGGCAGGTATTTGTGAACGTTATGGTATCAAACAGACATTCGTGACTGCTTATCATCCAGCGTCCAATGGTCTTGTGGAGAGGACGAACAGCAAAATTTTAGAGATCCTACGTCACCTTGCTAGTAATTTTCATGAGTCTTGGAAGGATTGGCTTCCCCATGTTAGTGTTTGTATCAATAGCACCATTAATGTTTCCACGGGCAAAACACCTCATTATGTTATCTTTGGGTCTGAGAAACGGCTCCCATATGATGTGCTTGACAGCCCTGCTCGTCCCCTCTACAATGTAGATGACTATAGTAAACTACAAAGTCAAGTGCTGCATGACATTTATACTTCTGTTAGAGATAAACTGGTTGTTTCAAAGGCCGACATGTTGAAACAACAACATGCTCGTGCAACACCTGTGACCATCAGTGTGGGTGATCATGTTTTCAAAAGCATGCCTGATCGCCAGTCAAAATTAAATTGTAAATTTGTGGGCCCCCTTTTGGTGACTGAACGCCTACATCCTAACAAGTTCGGGATTTTTTACACCTCTACAGGCCTTAGCGAGATTGCACACGCTGATAGGCTCAAGAAGACTCAAGTGCCTATCCCAACCTTTACCCGGCCACCTCCTGGGCCCCCAGCAAGAACTCTGCCTTGTTTCGCTACCCCTCATTGTTATGACCTTAGGTCAAGGGGTCCTGTAATTACCTGAACTTTCATTGTGCAGTGTTATGTACTCCTGTAATTACCTGAACTTTCATTGTGTAGTGTTATGTACTCCTGTAATTACCTGAACTTTCATTGTGTAGTGTTATGTACTCCTGTGATTACCTGAACTTTCATTATGTAGTGTTATATATTCCTATAATTACCTGAACTCTCATTATGTAGTGTTATATATTCCTGTAATTACCTAAATTTTCATTGTGTAGTGTTATATACTCTTGTGATGTTTCCCATTTATGTACTTTTGTGATGTTTCCCATTTGTGTTGTCTTGTATTGTATTTTGTCGTGTTTAGATGTTAAGTATTATGTCCCGGACGTCCGGCAATCGCTCTATTTGTCTTTTGTTAACTGGCGCCAGTCTTATGTTCCTTTTTGTGTTTGTATATGTTGTCTTTGTTTACTCATTTCTGTATGTGTTTGTTTAATGTATTTGGGTGTGCTTTTAAATCCATTTGTCCCACACTTCTGTCTGCCACTGTTGTGTGTGTGGTTTGTGTGTGGCTTATCTTTGTATTATTTAGATTCTCTTTGCCTCGGTCATTTTTTTTCTCTTGTTTGCTCGGTGTGGGCACCGAGTGGCGCGGGCCGAGCGATGTGTTGGCACGGTGTATATATATATACATTTATTGTGTTATATTATTTATATTATGCTATTGTGTATTTGTGTTAGGTATTATAAAATGTAATTTGTAAGATATAGCAAATGCGATGTGCGCTGTTTTGTTCTTGGCGCGAAATGAGTGAGCGTGGCTTTAGTTTTCCAAGCAGCCTTGACAACGGTTGCACGCATTTTGTGTTTGTGCCATTTTGTGTATCTAAATATACCATTGAAACTTTAAAGACTTTGCTTCATTTGTCACCCCAGTACACACACACACACACACACACACACACATATATATATATATATATATATATATATATATATATATATGTGTGTGTGTGTGTGTGTGTGAGTGTGTGTGTGTGTGTGTGTGTGTGTGTGTGTGTGTGTGTGTGTGTGTGTGTGTGTGTGTGTGTGTGTGTGTGTTTATATACTCTTAAGGAGCCTACACACGGAGTGTCTTTGTGACGTGCGTCATTTATGACGACCGTCGAAATAACGCCCTAACTTACACACATGGCGTTGTTTTCTGTTTCAGTTGGTAGTACAGTGCCACAAGTTGAGGAAGAAAGACGTGTTTGTGTTATAAAATACAGAAATGGAAACAAGTGATGACGGTATTACAGATGTTTTAATTGCATACACAGTGTACAGAAAGCTCTACAAAAGAAAGAATAGGAAAATGTGGATTCACCCAATGTTAGCCAATAACACTAAATATTTTACAAAATTATTTGCTGAACTTAGAAATGATGATAAAAAAAAAATTCAAATATTTTCGAATGTCCATGGACTCAAATGATGAATTACTAAATTACCTGAAACCATCTTTGGAAAAAAAGGATACCAATATGAGACAAGCAATACCGCCTAGTGAAAGACTCGGAATAACTTAAAGGTATGAAAACAATGTATATGTTTACCGAAATCCATTTATTAAAAAAAAATAATAAAAAAAAATATTGGTAGTTCATGACATCAATTATTTCTGAAGTTTCAGAAAGAATTGAATCAACAGGTGACGTAGGTCCCTGCTGCACAATGGGAGTAGTAGCTTGAGCCATATGTGATGGAGAAGGTTTATGAATATTGTAACTGCTAGGAATCATGTTATGTTCAGGATACATCATAGTGTATCCTGAAATAGTTGACTGGCGACGTGCAATTTCTTTTTCTCGGTTTTTTCTCTCCTTGATTTTTCTAACCGAATATAATAGATCCGATTTTACTTCAAACATCTTTTCCTCAGTGAAACTAGACATATTGGAGTAGAGAGACTCACAAAATTTTACAAAATCATTACTCTGTTTATTCTTGCTGGCATCAATGAAACCAATAAGTTTGTCCTCAATTTGATCCCTTTTATTTTTTCTGGAATACTTCTGAGTGTTTTGTTTTGGTTCATTAGCTTTGGTAGTGCAGCCTTCTTCGGCTCGATCTATTTCAATGCTTTCCTGGGATAAGGAGCTAGATGTTGCCCTATTTTCATACATTTTTGAAAGAAAAGATAATCTTTCTTGATATACATACGGTTTTTTGTTTTTCTTGCCTGACCCAGAACGACACTCTTTTCTTGTCCTTGCATATCTATCCCTTATGGATCTCCATTTAGTTTGAAGGTTTCTGCCTGCAAAAAAAGTAGTTATAATAATATATATATGTTATAAAATATATATATATATATATATATAATATGTTATAATAACATATAAGTTTGAAGTAATTTTATCTGAGGTTTAATTTTTATTTATGTTCAACTGAAATTAACAAAGATTATTTTGATGTAAAAAATATTTGATTCGATGATTTCCAATTCATATAATAAACGACTAAACTTTGGGAAACGGTGCTTGAAAATAATCACATATCGTTATCAATGTTTGTTTTTTTGTTTCAGGTATCTTGGAAGTGGGTGCTCTATGGTGGATCTTCACTACTCTCACAAGATTGGGTATAGCACTATACAGTGTATTATAAGTGAAGTATGCAGTCAGATTTGGAACGTTCTTTTGAAAGTATGTATGCCTAAACCATCACAAGAAGATTGGCTTAGAATTTGCATCAATTTTGAAAAAAATTATAATTTCCCCAATTGCCTCGGAGCTATTGATGGGAAACATGTTAGGATTACAAAGCCATCCCATTCAGGAAGTCTATATTACAACTACAAAAACTTTTTTTCATTAGTTTTGCTTGCAGATTACTACTTTACTTATATCGATGTTGGATCGTACGGTAAAGACAGCGATTCAAACATTTTCAAAAATTCCCATTTGTATCATTTACTGGAAAATAAGAATCTCAACATTCCCGAAGCTGCAACAACGCAAGATCAGCGAGGACAAATTCCATACGTTTTTGTTGCAGACGAAGCTTTCTCATTATCTCAGAAAATACTCCCCCCCTATTCAGGAAATCAGCTAACAGAGAAAAAGAGAATATTTAACTATCGCTTAACTAGGGCGAGGCGATATATCGAATGTACATTCGGCATATTGGCAAATAAATGGAGGATATTTCATAGACTTTTGAATGTATCTGTAGAATTAGCAGAAATTGTAACAAGAACTTGTTGCATACTGCATAATTTTGTACGAAAACGTGATGAACACCGAAATCATGACGGAGAAAGAAATTCCCATGATAAATCAGGATTTAAAAATATAATATTAGCTGCAAATGTTCAAGGTGGGAGAAATGCCAATGAAATAAGAGAATCTTTTGCTTCTTTTTTTGTCACTGAAGAAGGTGCTCTCCCATGGCAGTATGAGAAAATATAAGCACAATTTGGTCTTAAAAATCTGTACATTTATCTATCAAAATATAATGTTTACTTACATGTTTAATTTTTTTTCCTGCTCACTTTGGTTCTTGACATTTTCTACCAGTTTTTTTCCAATTTCCCCCCATGGCTTTGCCTTCTTTTGTTTGTCCTTGTAAGCTTCGATATGTAGGTCCCATAGACAGGCTCTCTCTTCTATTAAATCAATTAATACCTCACAATCCAGGTCTTCTGCCATAATTCTGATAATAAAATGTAAAAAAATAAAAAATAATAATGTATAATATAGCAACAAATTAAACTAGGATAGCTCAAACATCTTCCTATCCATGACATCACTTGATACGTCATAGTGTTGGCGTCACTAAGAAAGAGGCCAAATAAAAACGTACAAAAGTATCAACATAACTCTATAAAAACTATAAAATTCACTTTAAATCAATTATAAACTATTTGAACAAATTACTGCCCCCATACCTTATGTAGTTTATAGTACAATATGCTGTACCAGCTGTAAATAATATAGAGAAGAAAAGAGTACAAAATCACAACGCGACGCTGTGTGTAGGTCACGTAGAAAATACACACCGTCCACCTGCTAAGCAGTGCAAGCAACGACTGAAATTAGCAGGATGACGCGCAACGCTCTGGCGCCATAATGACGACCGTCATTTTAACGCTGCGTGTGTAGGACAACGTTTACGAGTATAGTTATCTAAAAACGAGCGTCTTTTTCGACGGTCATCATAAATGACGCACATCACAAAGACGCTCTGTGTGTAGGTTCTCTTACTCCTTCATCTTACTCCAATGGCTATCAGGACTGCAGTCCCTTTACCGCTTTCACTATGCCTCGCCAAACCAATCTGTCCTCCACTGTTTCCTTCCAGTTTTATATATATGTATATATATATATATATATATATATATATATGTATATATATATATATATATATATATATATATATATGTATATATATATATATATATATATGTATACATACACATACACACACACACACACACACACACACACACACACACACACACACTCACACACACACACACACACACACACACACACACACACACACATATATATATATATATATATATATATATGTATATAATATATATTTATATAATATATATAGATATGTATATATATATATATATAATATATATATATATATATATATATATATATATATATATATATATGCCCCTTTTTATACGTTGAATAGGTCACAAATTTATTTCCCCCTCGTGTTGACATCAAGGTTTGTTTTTAAACCTGGTTATATACAAAGATATGATGATTATTTTGTATATATTAAGGATCTATTTGCGCTTCACTACGGTCAAGAGGAAAATTAATGGTTCACATTTTTGTTTGAGTTCTGAAGCCGCGAAAAAGCTCGATCTTTGATATACTGCTTATGTGGTATGTGCATGTGTGCTTGTATCCGTAATGTTTGATTGTACGCCTGTGCGTGTCATTGCATTTTAAAGTCCGCGTACTTTGGTTTGCGTTTATATAGCTCTTCATCTTAGAGATTAAAGGAGACATTCTTGTTGAAATGACTAATAAATTAGTCTTAAACCTAAATTTGATTTTATATTCATACTCAGATATATTCTGACGTTCGGATTATAATTTGCATTTGCGGATTGAGAGTTGTTGACCCCGAAGCTCAGTAACAGCTTTAGATGCAATAGCTAATAGATCCAATATAGAAATCACGTCCTTATTCAGATTAATTGAAAATGAATCCACCATACACAGAATAAGATATTGATCTCAGTTAATCCTCTCTAAACAGAATCATAATTAACACTGCACAATAAAAACTGCGTCTTTATTCACACGTTTTCAGCATAGTTACTTGAGATATTTAGTTTAGCAAAGAACAGGTATTTGTAGTTGGTGTTGACATATATTTTTGCTCATGAAATAAACTCCTTTTACGTATGAAGTCTGAAGGTTTGTCAATGACTTTGCTCAGGCATCACAACAGTGTCCTTGTGCTCATTATTAAGCACTGCAGCAGCATCTGTCCCTTACAAGGGAATAATAGGACCATCATGTGCCCCTTTTTCAGAAATCACCATGACATTTTTCCTTATTTTAGGGCTTCGTTGTACTTGCCCTTTGAAAGGACATCAGACACAGATACTCAGTCAACGATTTATTGTGATTACCCATCTGTCTTCATGAATGAGTTGGTTACCTTATATAATGTGCACCAAAATACAAAAAAAAAAAAAAAATACTCAGTATTTGGAAGTAACTCCGTTCATGAACAAAAACACAAAGCTGTTAATATAAACTTTTAAGAATTATTTGGTGAAAAAAAAATAGAATAAAAACACTCGTGTCAGAAAATATATAAACTAATGTACATCGTGTACTTTCACTTTGAATCAAGTGGACTTAAATGACGTTCAGAATATTTTTTCAACCTACTTCAGCACCCTACTGATCAAAGATAAGCTATTTGATAATGATGAAAGGAGAAGACGAAGAGCCAACGCCAGGAGGCCAAAGCCGCCACCTTTGCTCACGCGCTTGGACTGTCGGGATAGGCAACAGTCACTGCTGGGAATCAGAAAAATGTAGGTCCACCGATAAACATGTCACCAACGATACAATAGAATAAACACAATTTGTAGTACGATCAGTGTTATTCTCCATGTAACGGGAAAAGGAAGCAAAGCCGTAGAAGGAAGTAAGAGAAGTAACAAATCAATAAATAATAAAGAGGGATGAAAACATCACTGTGCTGATAGTCGCAAAAGCTGTTGGAGGACGAGTTGATATAAAAGCACGCACTCTTTGTTAAAAAAGAAAAAGAGGAGCTAGAGCAAGGGAGCATATTTATCTCCAAGTAGCAAGTTGTGTTAAGGTCGCAAATGAAGGTTCCACAAACACCTTTTCTTATTCGAAAAATTTAATGCAAGATTACTGGAAGTCCTGCTTGAAAATTGTCTAAAGCCGATAAAAGTTGAGCATATAATTTGCGTAAATAGCATCCCATACTTTTTTTTGTGTGACGTCAGAGCAGTAGCTATCAAAACCTGGTTCAATTTTTTTTATGTTACATCACGAGACTGGAGAATTGATCACTGAAGCTGTTCATTGGCATTTGGTACTTGCAAAAGTAGGAGCATTCATGATTCTAATGAAAGGAGAAACGTAGTTAATGTACCTAAATCCAGTACTCTTTGTGTCTTAACAGTGAAATCTTACAAATAGGTCAAGCATATCATTTGCGTAAATAACATCCCATACTTTTTTTTGTGACGTCAGAGCAGTAGCTATCAAAACCTGGTTCACTTTTTTTTTATGTTACATCACGAGACAGAAGAATTGATCACTGAAGCTGTTCATTGGCATTTGGTACTTGCAGAAGTAGGAGCATTCATGATTCTAATGAAAGGAGAAACGTAGTTAATGTACCTAAATCCAGTACTCTTTGTGTCTTAACAGTGAAATCTGACAAATAGGTCCTTTAGTACCATTATAATTACAGTATGAAATAATAATTTGATTTGTGTATGAAAATAGAGACAATGCTGTTGTTTTTCTTTTGTAGTTATAATAAAACTGATTGACTTAGTGCCACAAATATTAAGGTATCAGGCAGTCTATGTAAATGACTAGTCTTTTACAAATCTAGTATAGAAGGGGTTAACCATTTCAAATCAAACTGTACAGTTAATGCGTTACATGGAATTACACGGATAAACAAACAGCAACAGCAAAACAGGCCCTTAGATGGTTGTTTCGGTACCTAATCTATCATTAACATCATTATGACTATTACAATTTTATATCTATTCATTTATTTGTTTTATTCTATTATTTTTATTATTATTTTTAAATCTATCTAGAAGTAAAAAATTCTAGTCGGAAATTTGTAGGTAAGTAAATGTCGAGACGTTATCTGAATACCTCTACAGTGTAACAGTTGATGATGTTGGAAGGTAGACCATTCCATATATTAACAATGCGATTGAGGAAAGACTAATTTGCTACGTCTGTTTCAAATCATCTTCCTACAATCTTGAATCCATTACTCGTGGTTGCATTGTATGTGTCAATCTTAGAATATTTTTCCCCATACGTGTTTTCATTCTCTTTGACAATTTTGAAAACCTCAAATTAGATCTCTCTCTCATTCACCGTTTCGAGAGGCTAAACAAATTTAGTTCGCTTAAGCTCTCTTCGCACGGCTTGTTCTGCAACCTAGGAATGAGCTCTGCTATTCTACATTACACTCTTTCTAACTAATTTATATCCGTTTTGTCATATGGAGACAAACAATGTACACATTATTCTAGGATAGGTCTGACCAGGGCATTGTAAAGATTAAAAATAATTTCTTCAGTTCTAAACTCAAAGGCTCTACCTATAAATCCAATTAACTTATTTGCGGTTCTAGTGACCTTTGAATACTGTTTGCTTGATTTGAGATCATTCAAGATCACAATACAATTTTTTCTCTTGTTCTACACTTGTCAGTTGCACACCATTCATAGTGTAGTTGGCTTGGATATTACTATTACCAATATGAAATAATTTACATTTATCTAAACTGAAAACATCTCGGAATTTTCCACCAACTCGCATAGAGTGTTCAAGTCACTTTGTAATTCTTGTTGTGTTATGGGTATCATTTTATTTGCAATTTTGGTATCATCTGCAAATTTGGATAACTTATTCTTTAAATTTTCATCCTTGATGTTAATGTAAATCAGAAAGAGGATAAGACCTAGCACTGATCCCTAGTGCACTTAACTTGATACACAGTGCCTGTATTAGCATCCACAATAACACGTTGCTTATGATCAAAGAGGCATTCCAGAAATCCAATCCTGAATATGCCCTGCTCATAGGATTCTAGTTCGTTTAATAACTTCCTATACGGGACTTTACTGAAAGTTTTTTTGAAATCAAGATATACGTCAACTTCCTTTCCTTCTTTATTCATTCCATGCATATCATGCACGAAGTCAAAGCGCTTATCATGGAAACCGTGTAGGTAATCTTTGATTATATTTTTTCTCAAGAAACACACAATTTTGTCTCACAGGATAGACTCCATTAGTTTTCAAACAATTGATATAAGTCTAATAGGTAAGGATTGGATTTGCCAACCTTTTTAAATAAAGGTACAACGTTTGCTAGTTTCCACTCTTGCACAACTCTTCCAGATTGTAAAGATAAGTTAAAGATCGCACTGAGGGGCATGGAGATTGTTTTTTTAACTTTCTTGTGTATTCTTGGGTAAATTTTGTCTGGTCCAGGCGATCTGCATATTTCAAGTTTATCTATAATCCGCATCACATCATATTCTGTAATGTGCATGCCAAGTAGACATGTGGGTGCTGCCTGTCCTGGTGAGACTGGTTGTTCGGTTCTGCTGTCTTCAATAGTAAATACAGACGCAAAGTAATAATTTAGGGTGTCTGCCATTGCCCTCTTATCTGTTACTGTTTCCTCCTTGCTGATTGGAGAGAACCAATGGTGCTCTTGAGTACTTTTTGTTCCTGGTATACCTGGAAAGACTTTTAGGATTTACTTTGCATTTAGAAACAATATGTTCTTCTAATTTTCTATTGATTTTGATAAACATTTGAGATTCTCGACGACATCTTTTGTATTCTAATATATCTGCTTGGCTAAATGTTGATTTGTATCTCCTATACACATGTTTCTTGGCTATCAAAATGCTTTAATATGAACATCTCTCCATTTAGGTTTGACATTGCTTGGTGGTCGTCTATTGCGAATTATAAAACAATCCTCAGTAGTTTTCTTTAGTATATCAGTAAATAAATCTCAAGTTTGTTCAACATCCTTAATTCTGTAAATTTCTGATCACTTCGTGTTTCCAAGTATGCTTCTCAATTTTTCTAAGTCTGGTTTCTGAAAGTTTGGTACCTTTTTGAAGCTTTTGTTTTGCACCTCAATATTTCATTCAGTGTTGAATGTGAGAATATCGTGGTCACTGGTGCTGAATTTCGGTCCAACATTTACATCCATGTTGATACGAAGAACTTTCCAAAATATCTGAGTAGGGTCCATTATCGGTGCGCAAATTGTATGTTCCATCCTGTACAGTTACGGCTAAGTTGAAATCACCAATAATGATAGTATCGTTTTTACTCGAGATATCCAAAATCTGCTCATATAGTGCGTTATCAATATTGTAATTTTGGGCTGGTGGTAGGTAAACAAAATCAAGAATGAATTTTTTGGTTCCTGTGCGAATCTGCACATATTTAGAATCAATGTTCATTATTTATGGTATTGTAATTTCTTGTGATTGTAGGCGCGACTTTATATAAACAAGTACACCGTCACCATTCCCCACTGAATATTAAGTACCCTTTCTTGCTATATTCTGCTAAGAAATCTCAAATTTTCAGTGTCTATCCAAGATGCGGTGACCCAGAAGAATATCATAGTCCTCGAGAAAAATAAATGCAGCAAGATCTTGGAATTTATTTCAAAGCTACGAGCATTGACTAAACAGATTTTTAATTGCTGACTTGGAGTGGATACCTGATTTCTCTTTTCTACTGTGAAGACCGAGGACCCCTTTGCTTTTTTTTTTTTTTTTTTTTTTTTTTTTTTTTTACAATATGCCTCCTGTGTATCATTAAGGAGTCTACTTAGGCGAGTAGAATCAGCTGAATTAAAGTGGAGTCCGTCTCGATTAAAAAAAGTTTGTTGATCGTAAAAGTGATTCCACAAATCTATGGACTCGATATTTTCATTTGAGCACAAGGACTTTAAATGGTAATTTGATAAGTAATCTTTATGTTACGTTATTTCTGTACTTTTCTAAATTGTTGGTTCTTCCCTTTTCCATATTCTTTTTTTTTTTCCTTTATTGGAAACACGTGGATGCATAAATGTGTACGTACATATACCAAAGGCTTTTCCCCCCTTACAAGGGAGGTAGGCAGAGTCAAAAGGCATAATTCCACTTCCACCCATTTCATCCCTACTCACTCCACTCCCATTCACCACCCCTCCCTCCTTCTCTCTTTTCTTGGCACCTCATGAATGAAGGGTCACCCCTGCATCTCGCCCATTGCCCTGGTTCAGAAGCAACGTAGCAAGACACAGCACATCCAAAGAAAGTTTGCTTCATTTAATCGGTGACCCCCTTCTCCATCCCCTCGTGCAGAAAAAGAGAACACAGGGGAGAAATCCCTTTGGGGTGCGTCAAAATATTCTTCATACCTAACTACTCCCTAGCCCCAAGCCCCCATTCACCACGCACTCCCTTCCATAGATCACAGTATCATCCGTATACAAGCATTCTCCACTCACCCCTATCTTCTGTCTTCTCCCTTCCTTCCTCAACACACAATCCTCTCTTTCTCAATGCCCCTTTCACTCCATCCATCCATCTCATCCTTGGTCTTCCCCTTATGTTCACTCCATCCACCTCTGCCTTCTACACTTTTTTTTTTATTAATCTTTCTTCGCTCATTCTCTTTATGTTTCCAAACCATTTAAATCCTCTTTCATCAACCCTGTCTCCCAACTCCTTTTCCACCCCCGCTCCCCTCCTCACTTTCCTCGTTTCTCCCTCTGTCTAGCCTAGTAACCCCTACCATACTTCTCAGACATTTCATCCAAACACATTTAGACTCTTCCTATCTTCCTCTCTTATGTTCCATGTGTTTGCCTTGTCCAATACTGTCAACACAATCACTTCTCCATACAATCTCCCCTTGACATTCAATCACAAATGTCTATTTCCCAATATATTTTAATCCAACAAGGCATTTACTTGCTTCTCT
>NC_134814.1:33889886-33892386 GCF_046742065.1 Oratosquilla oratoria | reverse complement strand
AAATGACCTATCAATTCTTCCTTGTTTCCTATGTAGATTAAATGAAATTTATTTCCACCTGCAGAATCAATTACCCTATATGGACCTGAGGACCTTGGTGAAAGTTTATTATAGGGTGAATGTAGTTTCACCATGACTAAATCTCCTATTTTCAATTCTAGTTTATGTGCTATTTTGTGTTGTTGCTTTTTCATCTCTTGTGAATACTCCTGCATATGTTCCTTAACTCTTTGGTGAATACTTTGAAAAGTATTTATTTTGTTTGATATATAATCATCTATATTATATACAGGTTTCTGATCTGCAGTCAAAATTTCACATGGAAGAGTTTTGTCTTCCCCAAAAATTATAAAATGAGGTGTATCCCCTGTTGCTATATTAATTTGGTTGTTCAGAGTACACTTAACACAAGGAATCCAAGTATCCCAGATTATACTATGAGGACTTATCATACTTCTAAGATATGTAATTATTTTTTTATTTAACCTTTCTACAACTCCATTACTTTGTGGAGGATTCACTAGTATATTGACTTCCTACATAAACTACATGATTTTTCCAAGATATTTTTTTTATTAAATTCAGTTCCGTTATCGGAAACTAAGATCTTAGGTGTAGTGAAATTACAGATTATCTGATCATAGATTACTGAAGCAATAGTTTCAGCTTTCTTATTTGGAATGGGTTGTAAAATACAAAATCATGAAAAATAATCAATGGCAAGAAATACATATTCATATCCACTCTCAGACATAGGTAGCTCCAATGTATCAATGTGAACTCTTTCCCAATGTTTCTGTGGAATGGGATAAGTAAGTATAGGAGCAGGTTTTGGTGTATTTCCTTTCACCTTAACACATTTAAAAAATAAATATAATTATATATATCTTTCTTCATACCTGGCCAAAAGTATTTAAGTTGTACTTGTCTATAAGTTTTATCCTTTCCTGGATGTGAGCTACAATCACTACCATGAAGTAACTTCAATATCTCTTTTACAAGAGTTTGTGGTATTACTGATTTGCTGGACCTCTAGAAATATCTTTTCCATTTACAATTGTTTTTCTATACAAAATTACATTAATCATATTAAATTCTTCTATCTTATACCCCTTTGGTAGTTTTGGAGGATCTCCTCTTGGGTTCAGCAAGTACTTGACTAATAAATCGCATGTTTTATCATCCCTTTGTTCTCTTATTAGCATTTCCTCATCTAAAGTTACTAACTCTTCTATACTATAAACAAAATTAATCAACCCAGTCATTGGTTGGGTAATATTTCTAGAGAATGTATCTGCCGCTACATTCTTTCTACCCGGAATATATTCAAATTGAACTTCATAGCAATGAAATATAGCAAACCATCTAGCAAGTCTGCCCCTAAGATTCTTATGCTTAGGTAAGTTCTGAATAGCTGTATGATCAGTCCAAACTCTGATTGGATATCCTAAGATCATATCCCTGAAACTTTCTAAAGAATAAGTTACTGCTAAAGTTTCTCTTTCTGTTATAGAGTAGTTTCTCTCTGCACTATTACAAAGTCTTGACGTGTAAGCCATTGGTTTCAAAGTTCCATTTCTCTCTTGCATCAATATGCCTCCTAATCCTATGTCAGATGCATCAGTGCAAAGAATGAATTCTTTTTCATATTCAGGAAATATTAAAATCGGTGAACTCGTGAGTTTATCTTTCAACTTGTCAAAAGCTTCCTGTTGTGCAGGTCCCCATTTGAACTTTGAGTCCTTCCTCAACAAATAATTTAATGGATTAGTAATGTCAGCATATCGTTGAATGAATTTTCTATAATATCCTGTCAGTCCCAAAAGGCTCCTAACCTTGTCTACATTGGTTGGAACTGGAAAATTCTTCACTGCCGCAACTTTTGAATTCATTGCACTAAGTCCCTATCTATCTATCTTATGTCCCAAATAAATAACAGTGTCTTGCAAGAGCTTACATTTTTCAAGTTTTACTTTCAATCCTGCTTCTAATAGTCTTGAAAATATCAAATCAAATTTCTTAAAGTGCTCAACTGCTGTCTGAGAAACTATCAAAATATCATCTAGAAATACACTGGCAGTGTTTCCTAACAATCCATCTAGAATTGTATTCATTAATCTCATCTAAGTTAATGGACTATTACATAACCCAAATGACATTCGCTTGAACTCACAATGTTCCTTGGAGAAGAAAATGCTGTGAACTCTCTTGAGTCTTCATGCAACTCTGCCAAAAAGCAGATTTTATATCTATTGTGCTAAAATGTCTATTCTCAGTTCCCAAACTTCTCAAAATGTCACCGATTACTGGTAATCGTAATCTGTCACGAATGGTGTGCTTATTCAATTCCCTATAATCAATAACTGGGCGCATAGTACCATCTCATTTTGGTACTAAGATCAAAGGAAAATACCACTCACTTTTACTATGTTCAATAATATCCTGCGATAACATTTCAGTGACCATTTTATCTACTACCGCTAATTTAGAGTGAGGAACT
>NC_134814.1:33879886-33882386 GCF_046742065.1 Oratosquilla oratoria | reverse complement strand
ATGAAATGTTTGACAGTTTACCATTATATATGGTGAAATTTAAGAGTGAAGTTTTCAGAAATTTTAAAAACGAGAAGAACGAAGACAGAAACAATACAAACGTTTGAGAAAAATACAATGGTTGTGTTACGTTAACAGTCCCTAGGAATCTTTCAATGTCCTTAAAAAATAAAGTCTTTCCAGTTTTTCCGTTTTTCAATCCGTGGTATTTGGGGAACATCGCTGGGGTGATAAGGTTTGTCCAATAGGACGAAGAAGAAGAAGAAGAAGAAGAAGAAGAAGAAAGAAGAAGAATAAGAAAGAAGAAGAAGAGAAGAAGAAGAAGAAGAAGAAAGAAGAAGAAGAAGAAGAATAAGAAGAAGAAGTCGGGGTCAGGTGGTATTCCTTCCTCTTCTTCTTCTTCGTCCTTCTACTCCTCTTCTTCTTCTTCTTCTTCTTCTTCTTCCTTCTTCTTCTTCTTCTTCTCGCGTTCTCTTCGCGTTCTCTTCTTCGCGTTCTTCTTCTTCGCGTTCTTGCTTTGCGTTCGTCTTCTTCATCGCGTTCTTCTTCTTTCGCGTATCTTCTGTTTCTTCGCCGATTCTTCTTCGCGTTCTTTTTCTCTTCGCTGTTTCTCTTCGCGTTCTTTTTCATCTTCTTCTATTCTCTTTCCTTCATTTTCTCACTTTCTTACTCTTGTTCACTTACTTCTTCTTCTTTCTTCTTCTTCCCTCTTCTACTTCTTTCTGGCTCTTTTCATTCTTCTTACATTACTTACTCCCTTCTTTCTTCTTCTCTCTTTTACTCTCTTACTCTCTTTTCTTCTCTTCTTTCCCTTTCTTTTTCTTTCTTTCTCTCTTTCTTCTTACTCTTCTCTCCTTCTGCATTTTCTTCTTTTTTTTTTTCTCTAATTCTAACTTTTCTTTCTTATTC
The DNA here is from genome assembly GCF_046742065.1 of Oratosquilla oratoria. Classification (NCBI taxonomy): domain Eukaryota; kingdom Metazoa; phylum Arthropoda; class Malacostraca; order Stomatopoda; family Squillidae; genus Oratosquilla; species Oratosquilla oratoria. The sequence continues at coordinate 33,881,477 of NC_134814.1, read as the reverse complement.
TTCTTCTTTTCTCTTTTTTTCTTCTTTACATTTACTAATTCTCATCTTTCTTTACTGACTTATCTCTTTCCTCAATTACATAATTTGATTATCTTTTCTTCTTTTTCTCTTATCATCATCTTTTCTTTCTTTTCCTTTCTTTCTCTTCTATTTTTTTTCTTTCTTCTTATTTCTTTCTATAGTCTTCTTTCTCTATTCTATTTCTCTTTCTCCTTCTTGTTTTATCTCTTCTTTCAAACTTTCTTCACTTATCTATCTTTATATTCTCTTCTCTTTATTCTTCATAACTTACTTCTTTCTCTAATCTTTTCTTTTTCATCATCCTTCTTTTATCTTCCTTTTCTATACTTCTATTCTTTTCTCTTCTCACTTTTTTTATCTTTTGCCCTTATTCTCTTTCTTCTTCTTTTATTCTGTTCTTCCTTCACTTTACTTATTTCTCATCTCTTTTCTTTTTCTTTATTTTCTTTTTTTCGCGTTCTTCATTCTTCCTCCTCTTCTTCGCGTTCTTCTTCGTCTTCTTCTTCTTCCGTCTCTTCTCTTCGCGTTCTTCTTCTTCTTCGTCTTCTTCCCTTTCTGCTCTTCTTCTTCGTCTTCTTCTTCTTCTTTCTTCTCTACCTTATCTTTCTTCTCTCTTCTTTCATTTCTTCTTCTTCTCCTTCGGATCTAGAGGACTCCTAGCGGCATCTTGGAACTCGAGTGGATCTAGAGGACCCTCGAGCGGATCTTTGGGACCTCGAAGCGGATCTAAGAGGACTTGAGTAGATCTTTGAGACACGAGCAGATCTTGAGGGCTGCGAGCGGATCTTTGGGACCGATCGATCATGACAAGTGTTTTTACTCCTTGATTGTATCCAGTGCTATTGCTCACGGACAGTTAACGTTGCATGTTCACGGTGACAATCATGATTTCCGTTTTCCGTATACACAGGTATCGAATAGTAGGCGAAGAATATAAGAGGAAACCACGCCGTAACTGTGTGTCTAATGAAGTTTTCCTAGAATATAAGCTAAGTAGAGCACGCTTAACCAGATCTTACTAAGCTCTTCATCACGGTGGGAAGTGATTCGCCACTGCAGACAGTAACCGAAGAAACCAAATCACTTTAATTCCCACCGAATCTAACTGAAGAAGAAGCATCAATATGAATATCCCGAGAGAATTTTACCGTGATGATGACTCCGAGAAGGATGAGCTTTCAGAAGATTTTAAAGAACTTAAGGAAGAGATAAAACCGTGACATAGAATTTAAAGAAGAGATTAAAAAAACGTGAAAGAAATCATGAAAATGAGCCGGAAACCATCAAAGAATTGCTTTACCAGATAATCAGCAGTGATAAAAGAAAGAACAGTCCTCCCGAAAAAGAAGAGAAAATGCGGTGCAATGTAAATATTGTGAAGGAGTAAATAGTATAAATAAAACTGTATAGTAATTAAACATCGGGGCGAGCCCTCGGGCGCCGCAGGCCAAGTACCCCTGCCTAGCCAGGCCCGCGCAGCCCGGAGCATTGTAATCATAATAATAATAATAATAATAATAATACTAATCATAATAATAAAACCCATAATAATAATAATAATAATAATACA
>NC_134814.1:33869886-33874886 GCF_046742065.1 Oratosquilla oratoria | reverse complement strand
TTGTACCCAGACCTCCTGCATTTGAGGCATTAACACTAGTCACTGTCCCATAAAGGCTACTTCCTTACATAGATTTTTTTTTCTTAGATGGTTTACTTGACTTCATTCAATTCTTTTTTAGCCCCTCGCCATTGTGTCGTTTTCCAAGATAAATTCCTTAAACCAAGAATAAAATCTGTCGTCATTGTAGTAAAAGTATTACTTGAGATAGTCCTAACACTTTCATTACGACGTCGACCTCAAAATTAAATGAAGCCATGTACATACATACATATACCAAGCCTTTTTCCCCCTTACAAGGGAGGTAGCCAAAAAGGAAAAGGCATAAAATCATTCCCACCCATTCCATCCCTGAATACACTCCACACCCCTCCACCCTCTCTCATCTTAGCACCTCCTGGATGACGGGTCATCCCTGCACCTTGTCCACTGCCCTGGGTCAGAAGCAGTGTCGCAAGACACAGCACATCCACAGCAAGGCCGCTTCATTAAATCGGCGACCCCCCTCTCCCCCCCATTGCATAAAAGGAGAAGACGGGGAGAAATCCCTTCGGGTTGCGTCAAATTTTGCTCACACATACTATCTCACCCCCCAACTAGCGGTAGAAAAAATTAAATCTGTAAGGAGAGCCAACACAGTGAAGGGGCCATTCTTCTGTTGATCTGTTGGTTGACTGAGTGCATAAATTTTGTATGATTGAAGAAAACAAATATTTTTCAGACATTATGAGTGATAAGGCACCAACAACTCACGAGCATTTTTTTTTTCTTCTAAATGGATTCAGATGTTTTAAATAGGATTAAATTTTGTTGCTAAATATCTATCATATTTATATGCTTCTAAGTTTGAATATGACTTTTGGTTTGTTTTATTTTCATATGTAAATGTGGTTTACTGTCCTCTGCTGAGGTCGTCAAGTAGGTCAGGTTACGCAAGGATAACTGCTCTAAACAGAGATGGTAGATGGCTGTTACAGTGAACGGTACCGAAGTGCTACAATCTCTACGCAGGCCACTTTTTTTTTCAATACTTGTCTGTATCTCAGCTGCCCCACATGCAATGAAAGCAGCGATACTTTATGAATCTTTTTTGTTGACCAAGGTGGAAATACACCATTTTGAATTCCACGCATATTGTTCAGTTGTGCTCGTGGTATTTTAGTAGGTCTTTTACAGTTTTAATGTCATGATCCTCTCGTAAACACACAGAATGACCTACTGGAACAGCTGCATAGATATTGCCATATGTAGTACACCATAATTCAGGTTGCGATTAGATCTATCTAGAAATAATCCCCAATCATTTGGATTAAACATTGAAATTTCTAATTCCTAGAGAAGACCCGAGATATTATAGCAATAAACAAACTTATTCTCCTATTTATATAAAAAAGTAATCCACAAAAACCTGTTCCCGATTTTGAAAGTATAAAACATTTGTGGTTTGGTTCAGTAGAGCTTTTTATTGTAACCTAAAAACTAATATTTCTGGTTCATTTTTGGAGAGACCCAAATCACGCACAAGGTCATTCAGCTCTGGCTGGCTAGACTGCTGAGGAGTTGATGACTCTGGAGTAACATAAGAAGGATTGTCAGAATCTCCAAGTATTTCTTGAGTTTCATCGTCAGTCTCGCATTTCATCGCTATCCTCTTCTTCAGATGAAGGTAACCCATTAAAAACTGAAACTGGTAACTCATCAGAGTGCAGAGTAGGTCGAATTGTTGAGGGGATAATGGGATAAGTGATTTTATGAATGTTTTTCTTGCCAACGAATCCTATATTGATCAAGCAAAATAGCATTCAGTTGTGTGGTACTTCGGTTCCCGCCAGGTCATGGGAAATCTGAAAGGTGAGCCCCTAAGTTTCCCTTTCGTCCAGTCACGCAGCATTTATTCGCAGTTATTACACACAGGATGTGGAACCCATTTGTCTTGGTCACCAAGAGTAAGACCAAAGTACGCCTCATAAACGATGTTATATTGATCATCTTACGAATAAGCGTGAAGTATCCACAAATATAGCAGAGACCATCAGGTCTATTCATACATTGATGTCTCCTTGTAGTCAGGATCAATTGTGAAAGAAAAAAACATACAAAACTATATATCCCTATTGATACAATAAATGCCGCAAAAGGCTAAGACGTAATACCTCAAATTGCATGAAAAATAGAGCATACAGAACAAAATCGTTTCCATATTTGAAATCAGATAAAAAATAGTAAGAAACAGTAAAGAAATCTCATGCAAATGAGATTTAAAAAAAGTCCTGTGCTATCTATGAACATACAAATTATGCAAGATAGGGATCTGTCTATCTTGCAAATATGCAAACACATCTAGATATCATATCCACTCGACACTTCAGCTCGAAAGTTCCTTAGTTCCTGTGTGGGCAACACATTTTCTTATCCCAGATATTTCTCTTCAGCTTTTTTTATGTACATATCTAAGTGCGATAATTTCTGCGCAGAATGATGACGTGGCTTGCGTGCATTGCACTTTAAACGACATATAATTCTAAAGCGTAAAATCACTAATCCTGCTTTTATTTAATTGAATAAAAATACCTATTTTTGCTAATGCTGCTGTTTGATTTAGAAAAATATATTGAAAGTCAAACTTCAGGGTGACATCTACCCAGACCTTTTTCTTCATTCTATGAGTGATAGATCTGTCATGAATGTATCCTATTAACAAGTAATGCCCTAAAAAAAATCAATTTTGACTGGTCCACTACAAGATATAGGAAGACTGGCGGTGTATAAAGAAATTTTTATCACCAACATTGTTTATTCAACAAATCCAGAGCAGACTTTCTTTTGTATCGAATGATATGAGGATCAAGAACTGGGCTCCAAAGTCACCTCCACTATTATAAGCGCTATTGACCAAGACCTCACCAACCAACCCAACCACCACAGCCCATAACATTTCACCACAGCAACGTCGTCGTCGATCACTTAAGAACTCCTATAAGAAAGCTACTGTGTATACATGCGTTTAAGTGACCATATGTGCGCTTATATGTGAGTATATTTGTGTGCTTTTGTGTGCGTCTATGTGTGTGTGTTTGTGTGTGTGTGTGTGTGTGTGTGTGTGTGTGTGTGTGTGTGTGTGTGTGTGTGTGTGTGTGTGTGTGTGTGTGTGTGTGTGTGTGTGTGTGTGTGTGTGTGTGTGTGTGTGTGTGTGTGTGTGTGTGTGTGTGTGTGTGTGTGTGAGTGTGTGTGTGTGTGTGTGTTTGTGTGTGTATGTGTGTGTGTGTGTGTGTGTGTTTGTTTGTGTGTGTGTGTGTGTGTGTGTGTGTGTGTGTGTGTGTGTGTGTGTGTGTGTGTGTGTGTGTGTCTGTGTGTGTGTGTATTCACCTCGGATCTGCTGCAGTCTCTGTCGAGACAGCCAGACACCACCCTACGGCAGTGAGCTCAGAGCTCATTATTTGCCGATCTCTGGGTAGGTCTGAGACCACTCACACACCACACATTGGGACAGCAAGGTCACAACTCTTTGACTAACGTCCCGTACCTACTCACTGCTAGGTGAACAGGGGTTACACGTGAAAGGAGACAAACCCAACTTATCTCCGCCCGGCCGGGGAATCGAACCCCGGTTCTCTGGCTTGTGAGGCCAGTGCTTTACCAATCCGCCACCGAGCCGTGTGTGTATGTGTGTGTGTGTGTGTGTGTGTGTGTGTGTGTGTGTGTGTGTGTGTGTGTGTGTGTGTGTGTGTGTGTGTGTGTGTGTGTGTGTGTGTGTGTGTGTGTGTGTGTGTGTGTGTGTGTGTGTGTGTGTGTGTGCGTGTGTGTGTGCGTGTGTGTAAGTGTGTGTGTGTGTGTGTGTGTGTGTGTGTGTGTGTGTGTGTGTGTGTGTGTGTGTGTGTGTGTGTGTGTGTGTGTGTGTGTGTGTGTGTGTGTGTGTGTGTGTGTGTGTGTGTGTGTGTGTGTAAGTGTGTGTGTGTGTGTATTTACCTAGTTGTATTTTATGGGAAGGGAAGCTATGCTCGTGGTGTCCCATCTTCATATTTCATTTTATCTAAACTATTTTTAAATTCGTGTAATGTTTTTGCACACAATAATTTCTCATCTAACTTATTTCAACTGTCTATTACTCTGGGAGGAAAGCTGTTCTTTTTCACATCTCTACTATAGCTGTCTTTCTTGATTTTCTTCCCGTGTCCTCTTCTATTTCTATCATCCCATTTAATTAGATCCTCACTATCAATAATTTCTATGCCTTTCATGATTCTGTAAATAGCTATCAAATCTACTCTCTCTCTTCTTAGCTCTAGTGTCTATACCTCAAGTTTTGCTAGTCTCTCTTCATATGATAGTTTTGAGAGTGTTGGTGCCAATTTTGTAATTGCTCTTTGTATTCTTTCAATTTTTTTTGTATACATTTTTTTGTACTTGGTGACCACATCGCTGCTGCATATTTCAATCTTGGTCTTATCAGAGTGATTAACATTTTCTTCACCATTTCTTCATCCAGGTATGTAAATGTCACTTTGATTGTTCTTATTAAATTATAAGTTTTAACAAAAATCTTATTTATTTGTTTCTCGGGTGACATATTATTCATAACAATGACTCCCAGGTTCTTTTCATATTCAACTTTTTTAATTCTTTCTTCTCCCAATTTATATGATCCTGTTATTCTGTTTTTGCTTTTTTCAAATTCCATTATACTACACTTTTTAGTATTTAACTCCATCTCCCACTTCCTGCTCCATTCCCAGACTTTATTGAGATCACTCTGTAGTGATTCACAATCTTCTTCCGTATTCACTTTTTTTTAATAGTTTTGCATCATCTGCAAAGAAGCTCATATAACTTTCAATTTCTTCATCCATATCATTATTGGGGCCAGAACTGTTCCTTGTGGAACACCACTTATTACTTCATCCCAACTTGAGTGTTTGTCTCTTATCACTACTCTCCTTTTCTTTCTTGCAAAAAGTCTTCCATCCATTTAGGCAGTTTGCCCTGTATTCCTCCTTCGGTTT
>NC_134814.1:33862386-33864886 GCF_046742065.1 Oratosquilla oratoria | reverse complement strand
CCCTTAAGTCCTCTCTATCAAAGCGTTATTTTTATTTCATAGTTCTGTAGACGGTTAGTAGGTCCCCTCGTTCTCTTTTTTGTTCCAGGGTCAGCAATTCCAGTTTGACCAGTCTTTGTTCATATGTCAGGTTTGAAAGTTTTGGGGCCACCTTTGTCGTTGCTCTTTGTATTCTTCCTAATTTTCTTATATATATATATATATATATATATATATATATATATATATATATATATATATATATATACACATATATATATACATATATATGTGTATATATATATATATATATATATATATATATATATATATATATATATATACAGGTATATTGTTCTGGGTGACCATATCAGCGTTGCATATTCCAATTTTGGCCTTAACAGTGTTTGTAATCATTTCCTTATCCAGGTATTTAAAGGTCACCTTAATTGATCTCAGCAAATTGTATGTTTATCCGACTATTTTATTTATATGTTTATCTGGCGACATGTCTTTGGATGCCATGCAGAGTGTCTAAAAAAAAAAAGGAGGTACAGTGATGGTTAACTGGGTGGTGAGGTTATATAATGTTTGTTTAAGAGAGGGTAGAGTGTCTTATAGGGGGGTCTTGATTGAGAGGATAAGGAGAGGAACAGTGTGAATTTAGGACAGGTAGAGGTTGCGTAGATCAGATATTTGTGGTAAGACATATATGTGAGAAAGCTATAGGAAAAGATAAGGATGTTTTTTGGGCTTTTATGGATTTAGAAAAGGCTTATGGCAGGCTAGACAGGAAGGCTTTGTGGGAGGTTTTCCAGATATATTGGATAGGAGGAAAACTTTTAGGAGCTGTCAAGAGTTTTTACGAGAGTAGTAGAGCATGTGCTGTGGATGTGCTGTGTCCTGCGACACTGCTTCTGACCCAGGGCAGTAGACAGGATGCAGGGATGACCCGTCATCCGGGAGGTGCCAAGATAAGAGGGAGGGAGGAGGGTGGATGGGAGTGGAATATATAGAAAACGGAATGGGTGGTAGTGGTTTCTGTGCCTTTTTCTTTTTTCGGCTACCCCCCGTGTAGGGGGAAAAGTCTTTGGTATATGTATGTATGTAGTAGAGCATGTATTAGGATTAGAAATGGAGAGAGCGAGTAGTTCAAGGTAAAGTTGGGACTTTGTCAGGGATGTGTTATGTCGCACTGGCTGTTCAACTTATACATGGATGGGGTGGTGCGAAAGGTAAATGCAAGGGTAGTTGGTCAGAGATTGTAGATGGTTAAAGAAAATGTAGAAAAGTGGGAGGTGAGCCAGCTGTTGTTTGCGGATGACACTGCGCTTGTGGCAGGATCAGAGGAGGGCTTGAGGAAGTTGGTGACAGAGTTTGGGAGAGTGTTTAAAAAAAAGTTGAAGATAAATGTGGGTAAAAGTAAGATGATGAGATGTACAAGGGGTGAAAGTGGCAGCAGACTGGAAGTGAGCATTAAGGGAGAGTGACTAGAGAGAGTGGATAGTTTTAGATACTTTGGTGCGAATGTGGCAGGAAAGGGAGGAGTGTGGTGGAGGTAGAATGTAGATTGAGAAAAGCGAGTAAATGCCTTGGTGGATTGAGAAGTGTAATGAAAAATAAACATTTGGGAATGGATGCTAGGAGGAGATTTTATGAAGGAGTGATTGTGCCAACAGCACTGTATGGGGCAGAAATTTTTTGAGAAGAGGTGTCTGAGAAGTATGATAGGGATTACTAGGCTGGATAGAGTGAGAAATGAGGAGGTGAGGAGTGGGAGATAGGGTGGATGAAAGAGTATTGGGATGGTTTGGACATATGGAAAGAATGAGTGAAGAAAGACTAGTAAAAGAGGTATGGAAGACAGATGCGGAGGGAGTGAACATGAGGGGGCGACTTGGGATGCGATTGATGGATGGGGTGAAAGGGGTTTTGGGGAAGAGGGGAATGTCTATTGAGGAAGGACGGGGAAGGACAGAAGACGACGGTGAATGGAAAATGGTTGTATATGGATGATGTGATACATGAGGTGGAATGGGTTGAGAGATGGGGGGGGGTGAGGTAGTATGTGTGAGCAAAATTTGACGCAGCCCGAAGGGATTTCTCCCCGTCTTCTCATTTTCTGCATGGGGGGACGGAGAGGGGGGGGATCGCCGATTTAATGAAGCGGCCTTGCTGTGGATGTGCTATGTCTTGCGGCACTGCTTCTGTCCCAGGGCAGTGGACAAGATGCAGGGATGACCCGTCATTCATGAGGTGTCAAGATTAGAAGGAGGGTGGAGGGGGGGTGGAGTGTATTAGGGATGGAATGAGTGGGGATGGTTTTTATGCCTTTGTTTTCAGGGTACCTCCCTTGTAAGGGGGAAAAGGCCTTTGGTATATGTATGTATATGTACTTCTTTTCCGTCAATTTTATACTGTCCTGATATTCTATTCTTGCTTTTCCCAAATTCGATTATACTGCATTTTTTTATGTTGAATTCTACTTCTGATTTTTTGCTCCACTCTGAGACTTTGTTCA
>NC_134814.1:33847386-33852386 GCF_046742065.1 Oratosquilla oratoria | reverse complement strand
ATGTCCTACACTGTTGGGTGGACCTATTAATTTTGTCTACAATTCCCATTATGTCCGGTTCTTTTTCCTTCAGATAATCATTCTGCTCATTCAATGCTGTTATCAATTCATCTATATTTGTGTAAGACACTTAATTTTCTGCTACTCCCATTGTATTTTCTGTTTCTCTTTTGTTTTTCTCTTGTATGGCCCATCTCCTCACTTTCATATTCACTACTCTCCAATAGAATTTCTCTTTTTCTATCTCTGTTCTGTTCTCTTTTTTTTTCCTTCGCTTCTTGTCTTTTCATTTTTTCTTCTTCTCTTTCTTCTCTTCTCTTTTTTTTTTTTTTTGTATCCATACCTTTTTATATTGTCCACTTGCTGCTAGTTTCCCTGTTTTTGCTAAGATATTCTCTGCTGTCGATTGTGGCCTGAATTTAATCTTAATTGGTCTGGTCTTATCTGTACTATATTTTCCGACTCTACACACCTCTTCAATTTGTTTCATGATTTCAGGTTCATCTTCCTGAACTAATTCTAGTAAAGTGCTTACTTTTTCTTTTTCCTCGTTGATTCTTGTGGTTCAAATTAAGATTATACCACTCTTCCATTCGTAATATAATTATACATTTCTTTTTATCTGCTAAGTCTCTTACTATGTTCTCCTTCTGTCTCAGCACTTTAATAACTGAGTCTTCAGTTTGTTCTTTCATTTGCTGTTTTATTATGTCAGTAAATGCAACTTTACTGTTCTCATGATTTTTTTTTTTCAACCCTTTGCTTCTTTTGCCATGGACTCTTTATTCTCTTTGTTCTTCTTCTTTAATTCCTCGTTCTCATCTTTTACTTCTTTTAACTGTCTTTTTAATTCTTATATTTATTTAGTTAGTTTTTTTTCACCACCTCTAATTCTTCCAATTTGTCAACTCTCTGCGCAATCTCTGCCATTTTATCGAACCTACTCTCCCAATGTTCGGTCATTTTCTCAAGTTTTTCCTCTAGTCTTGCTAATCGGGGGAGGCTGGTATTCCCCCCCCCCCCCATTAAATCCCTGGAAAAATTATCGTCACCTTCCATTGTGCTGCTCTTATCTATATTTCTAATCTTTACATTTTTGTTAATCACTTCTCCAAAATCATCGGTCCTTCGCTTGTTTACAAGACGCCTGGCCTCCTGGACCAAGTCCTCCCCTTTCTCATTTCCTTCCATTTCCCTTAGTAATCCCTTCCCTTCACCTTTTTTATCACCTTCCCACTACACCACGAGCTTCCCCCTTCCATGTAAATATAATAAGGTACTTCCTTTGCGTTGAGATCCACGAAAATTTCACTTTTTCTTCGGAACTCTAATCTTCGCCGTCCATCCGACGAATGTGTGTGTGTGTGTTTGTGTGTTTGTGTGTTTGTGTGTGTGTGTGCATCTACCTCGTTGTAACTCACGGGATGGGGGGGTATGCTCGTGGTATCCCGTCTTCATATCTCGTTTTATCTAGACTGTTTTTAAATTCGTGTATTGTTTTTACAAGCACCACTTTATCATCTAACTTATTCCAAACGTCTATTATCTTGTGGGGAAAGCTGCTCTTTTTTAGGTCTCTTCTATAACTGTCTTTCTTGATTTTCTTTCCGTGTAATCTTCTATTTCTATTTCTCATTTTATTAGATCCTCTCTATCAATAGTTTCTATGCCATTCTTGATTCTATAAATAGTTATCAAATCTCCTCTTTCTCTTCTTTGCTCTTATGTCTGTAGCTCAAGTTTTGCTAGTTTCTCTTCATATGATAGTTCCATGAGTGTTGGTGCAATTTTTTTTAATTGCTCTTTGTATTCTTTCAAGTTTTGTTATACATTTTTTGTACCTGGTGACCACGTCTCCGCTGCATACTTCAAACTTAGTCTTATCAAAGTGACTCTTGTTTTCTTCACCTTCTTTGTCAGGATCATAACTCCATCCCCTTGTTTTACCTCTGTTTCTAGTTCAATAATTATATGCACCCTGTCCTAAACTGTTGGGTGGTAGTGGATCTTTAAATTTTGTCTCTACAATTACCATTACGTCTGGTTCTTTTTCCTTCAGTTCAAGCCTGTTATTAAGCCATCCATATTCCTGTAAGACACTTTTAATTTTCTGCTACTTCCATCGTTTTTCTGTTCCCCCTCTGTTTTTCTCTGCTATGAAACATTTCCTGACTTTCATATTCACTACTCTCCAATAGAACTTCTCTTTTTCTGACTTTTTTTCCTTAGCTTCAAGTATTTTTGTATCTCATTCTCTCTTTCCTCTTTATTCCATTCTCTTTTTATCCATATCTGTTTATATTGATCACTGTCTGCTTGTTTCCCTGTTTTTACTAAGATATTCTCTGCTGTCGTTTGTGACCTGAATTTAACCTTAATTGGTTTGGTCGTATCTGTATTGTTTTTCTCTACTCTATATATTTCTTCAAATTTTTCCCTGTTTCTTGTTCATCCTTTTGAACTACTTCTAATATATTGTTTACCTCTTCCTTTTTCTCTTTTACTCTTGAAGTCTTATTTGGATTATGCTTCTGTTCCATCCCTAATATAATTATACATTTCTTTTTATCCGCTAAGTCTCTTACTACATTCTCCTTCGCTCTCATTACTTTAATAAATGTGTCCTCAGCTTGTTCGTACATCTGTTGTGTCATTTTATCTCTAAATTCAAATTTGTTTTTCACATGGACTTTTCACCAACCCTGTACCTCTTTTGCTATGGACTCTTTATTCTCTTTATTATTCTCTTAAATCATTCACATATCTTACTTTTTTTAACTGTCTTTTTAATTCTTCTATTTCTTTATTAGGTTTTGGTTCTCCTTCTTTAGTTCTTCCAATTCATCAACTCTGTGTGTAATCCGTGTAAGTTGGCTGAACCCAATCTCCCAGTGTTTGTTCATCTTCTCTATTTTTTCCTCTAGATATGCTAATCGGGGAAAATTGGCATCCCACTCCTCATTAAACCCATAGAAATTATTATCTCTACTTTCTATTGTGTTGTTCTTATGTATATATATATATATATATATATATATATATATATATATATATATATAATACTAGTGCATATACTGATATTTTCGACTTCCCCTGTGTCGTCTGCAGCCCTTTTGTTGACATTCTTTCTGACATCCGGGGAAGCCCGTTCGTCTCCTGCCTTATTTCCTTCCATTTTCCTTAGTAATCCCCCCTTTCTCAATTTTCTTCACCTTCCCACTACACCACGAGCTTTCCTGCCTCCTAGTAATACAACAAAGGTACTCTCTCGTCGTTGAGATTGACGAAATTTGAAGTTTTCCTGGAGTTCTAAACTTCACTTTTACTTCGACCGTCGTGTGTGTGTGTGTGTGTGTGTGTGTGTGTGTGTGTGTGTGTGTGTGTGTGTGTGTGTGTGTGTGTGTGTGTGTGTGTGTGTGTGTGTGTGTGTGTATGTGTGTAAACAGAAGTGTGAATATGAATAGGAATGTGCAGACTTGGATCCTATTTATTTACAAATTATTTGAGTATGATATTATCAATATATACTATTTTGTGTATTCGTTAAGTACATTTATTTTCAAATTGTGTTTCCATTTTTCAAGAAACCTTTTCATGATTGTGTCATTATCAGAATACTAAAATTTTCTTCAAAATTAGTTTCTGAAAAATAGTCAAATCATGACATCAATCAATATTGTTCGCTTGCATTATTTCTTTACAATTGCGTGTACTTAATGATTTCATTTTGATGCCTTTTTAAACCTTTAAAACAAAAAAGCTAAAATGTAACTCAAACGAATTCAGACAAAAATGTTGATTTAGATTACGGACTGATTATATATGCAGATTAAACTGACCCCGAGGCTAAATCATAATTAACCAAAAACAAATGAAAAATCAGAATTTTGTTTCGGTGGAGTGAATGAGCAACCCTATGTTTGTATCACCAGTGACGATAGATGCAATTACAAACGAAACATCCAAGCTGATAAACGTAACGTCATTGCTAACGTTACCAACGTGCAGACACTGCCGTTATTTTTGTATGTAATTATAAGCACTTTCAGTACCACTTAATCTTCTTCCTTTTAAATTAATTACCACCAGGGATTATATTAATATTTTGTTCTTGGATTCTCTGTTCCTATTAACCGTAATGGAACTAGAAAATATCTTCTTTGTACCATCCCTTGGTAGTGAATAACGCTTTTCTTTCCAGATATTATGTTTCCAATTATTTTAATAGTTACCATTCTCATTCTTTTATGTGGCACCGTGTTGGAAACTTGCGTGTTTACATAGATTATTTTGAATATGTATATATTTTAATATATGCACATATGAATATATATACATATTTGTAAATACACAAACAAACACACACATACACGCACACACACAAACACACAGACTCACATACACACATGCTTTCTCTCTATCTATCTCTCTCACACACATACACACAAACACACACACACACACACACACACACACACACACACACACACACACACACACACACACACACACACACACACACACACACACACACACACACACACACACACACACACACGCACACACACGCACACACACATACACACACACACACACACACACACACACACACACACACACACACACACACACACACACACACGCACACACACATACGCATATATGTCGGTCGAAGTGACAACGAAGTTTGGAACTCCCGGAAAACTTCAAGTTTCATCGATCTCAACAACCAGGGAATACCTTTGTTGTATTAGCAAGGAAGGGGAAAGCTCACGGTGTAGTGGGAAGGTGAAGAAAAATGTGAAAGAGGGGGATTACTGAGGAAAATGGAAGGAAATGAGGAAGGGGACGAACGGGCCCCGGATGTTAGAAGGAGTGTAAACAAAAGGGGTGCAGAACACACAGACAAGGAAGAACAAGGAAGCAGAGGTTTCAAAAGCAGAAATATAGATAATAGCAGATCAATGGAAGGAGAACATAACTACTTTTTTATATTTAAT
>NC_134814.1:33822386-33842386 GCF_046742065.1 Oratosquilla oratoria | reverse complement strand
ACATGGATAACATTAAATAAGATAATGGAAGATGGAGAAAGAATAGATATGATGGGCTATTTTAATTGCAAAGAAGTCTGCTGGGAAGAGATAACAGTAAAGGGTGGAGACGACTCATGGGGAAATGTTCTACTCGAGATGATTATTGACCATACAATGAGACAGTGGATACAGGAGAACACCAGGTATAGAAATGAAGAAGAACCATCGAGACTAGACCTAATAATCACATCTGAACCTAGAATAGTGGAAAAGATTGAATATAAAACACCAATAAGTAAAAATGACCACATATTGATTCAACTGGAACTAAATGAGGAGAAATTCATGAAAAGAAATGAACAATGTAGAAAAGGAAGAATGATGTATGAAAAAAAAACTTTGATAAAATAAAAAAATTATTTCAAAAAGAAAACTGGGAAGGAATATACAAAGAAGAAACAACAGTGGAAGAGAAATGGAATATTTTGACAAATATTTATGAAAAAAGGAGTGGAAAAGTATGTCCCAAGACAAAACAAGAAAAAGAATATGTAAAGTGCTGGTATAGCAAAAGTTGTAGGGAGTAAAAGACAAAAGAGATAGAGCTTGGACCAAATTGAAGAAAGAAAAAAAACCCTGAAAAATTGAAAATATATACTTGTTATAGAAATTAATATGTACAAGTGTGCAGAGAGGAAAAGAGAAAATATGAAAAAGATGTCATAGAAAAATGTAAAGATCAACCATTTTTTTTTTTTTTTACAGATTTGTAAACAACAAACTGAAAAACAAACACAATTTGGAGAAATTAAAACAAGGAGAAGTTGAATACACAGAGGAAATTGAAATGGCGTAAATTATGAACAAACATTTTAAATCAGTGTTTACAAGGGAGAACATACAACCTGGAGAGATTGAATGGGAAGAGAAAGTCCCCCCTATGAAAGAAATAGAAGTAACAAAGAATGAAATAATGAAACACTTGTGTAATTTTGATGTCAGAAAATCGCATGAACCGGATGAAATAGCAAACTGGATTTTGAAAGAATGCAGGAATAAACTGTCAGACAAAATACATAGTATAATAAACAGTTCCTTGAAAGAAGGAAAAGTTCCAGAAGATTGAAAAACAAAACAAATATATTACCTATATATATAGACCCTACCAACTATAGACCAGTCTCTCTAACAAGTACAATAGCAATTTTTTTTTAAAGAATTGCCAAAAGTAGATGGGTAAAATATTTAGAAAAAACAACGTGCTAAATCCAAGGCAATTTGGATTCAGACAAGGACGATCATGCGTCACCAATTTAATATGTTTCTATTCAAGGCTAATAGATATAATACAAGAAAGAGATTGATGGGCTGATTGTGCATTTTTAGACCTAAAAAAAAAAAAGCTTTTGACAAAGTACCACACAAGAAGTTGCTTAAGAAATTAGAAACCGAAGGAGGAATACAGGGCAAGCTGCCTAAATGGATGGAAGACTTTTTGCAAGAAAGAAAAATGAGAGTAGTGATAAGAGACAAACACTCAAATTGGGATGAAGTAATAAGTGGTGATCCAGAAGGAACAGTTCTGGCCCAAATAATGTTTGCTATATATATTAATGATATGGATGAAGAAATTGAAAGTTATATGAGCTTCTTTGCAGATGATGCAAAACTATTAAAAGAAAAAGTGAACACAGAAGAAGATTGTGAATCACTACAGAGTGATCTAAATAAAGTCTGGGAATGGAATAGGAAGTGGGAGATGGAGTTCAATACTAAAAAGTGTAGTATAATGGAATTTGGAAAAAGCAAAACAGAATAACAGGATCATATAAATTGGGAGAAGAAGGTATAAAAAAAAAAA
Organism: Oratosquilla oratoria; assembly: GCF_046742065.1. Lineage (NCBI taxonomy): Eukaryota > Metazoa > Arthropoda > Malacostraca > Stomatopoda > Squillidae > Oratosquilla > Oratosquilla oratoria. Next base: position 33,840,543 of record NC_134814.1, on the reverse strand, counting down.
TGAAAATGAGAAGGACCTGGGAGTCATTGTTATGAATAATATGTCACCCGAGAAACAAATAAATAAGATTTTTGGAGAAACTTATAATTTAATAAGAACAATCAAAGTAGCATTTGCATACCTGGATGAAGAAATGGTGAAGAAAATACTAATCACTCTGATAAGACCAAGATTGGAATATGCAGCAACGATGTGGTCACCAAGTACAAAAGAATATATAAAAAAAAATGAAAGAATACAAAGAGCAATTACAAAATTGGCACCAACACTCTCAAAACTATCATACGAAAAGAGACTAGCAAAACTTGAGCTACAGACACTAGAGCAACGAAGAGAGAGAGGAGATTTGATAGCTATTGACAGAATCATGTAGGGCATAGAAATTATTGATAGAGAGGATCTAATGAAATGGGATGATAGAAATACAAGAGGACACGGAAAGAAAATCAAGAAAGACAGCAATAGAAGAGATCTGAAAAAGAACAGCTTTCCTCATAGAGTAATAGACAGTTGGAACAAGTTAGATGAGAAAGTAGTGTGTGCAAAAACATAACATGAATTTAAAAATAGTTTAGATAAAATGAGATACAAAGACGGGACATCACGAGCATAGCTCCCCTTCACGTAAAATACAATTAGGTAAATACACACAGACAAAGATACACACACACACACACACACACACACACACACACACACACACACACACACACACACACACACACACACACACACACACACACACACACACACACACACACACACACGCACACACACACACACACACACACACACACACACACACACACACACACACACACACACACACACACACACACACACACACACACACACACACACACACACACACACACACACACACACACACACACACACACACACACACACACACACACACACACACACATATATATATATATATATATATATATATATATATATATATACATATATATATATATACACTAACCAAATTACCCGCGCGTTGCTGCCAGGTCGTGAAAAATCCCTAACCTAGCCATAATACACCTAACTTTAACCGTTAACCCTAACCAATATATATATATATATATATATATATATATATATATGTATATATATATATGTGTATATATATATATATATATATATGTGTGTGTGTGTGTGTGTATATACATATATATATATATATATATATATATATATATATATATGTATAATACTGATGACCCACTTTCAGAGAAGAATAAGCGAAGATATAGAGATCTGTATATTTCGATAACCTACTGTGCTCCTCTTCAGCAGATATGAATTACAGAGTAGAGAACAATGTGTATTTATACTGAAACAGTGAGGTATGCAAGAAGGGACGGGGCTCACTGTTTCAGTATAAATACACATTGTTCTCTACTCTGTAATTCATATCTGCTGAAGAGGATCACAGTAAGTGATCGAAATATGCACATCTCTATATCTTCGCTTATTCTTCTCCGAAAGTGGGTCATCAGTATTATTTTACAAATGGGCTACGACATAACTTTGTTGTTGATATATATATATATATATATATATATATATGTATATGTATATATAAATATATATATATATATATATATATATATATATATATATATATATATATGAAATGAAATATAGCTATCCAAGTATCTGGAGTGATAGGGTATCAGAATATATAAGGTTATGGGGTCTATCTCCAAAACCGTAGGGGTTCGTGAACAGACAGACAAACGAATGATAGTTATCTAAATACCTTGATTTATAAGGTTTCAGAGTATGTATGGTTATAGGGGTTTATCTACAAAAACCTTGGAGGAGCTCGCGAATATTCTATAATCTAACCATTGTTGTGGATTTTTAACACGACATGGTGAACGGTACTCAGCCTTAAGAGAAGAATTGAAATTAACTTTAAGCATTTTTTACTTGGTTAATGCATTTCTGCCCTTAATAAGATTTAATAAAAATAACCAATATTTCAACATTTGGTAAAATTATACAATCATTTTACATTTACATGCTTTCTCCTTACAAAGGTTTGCCGCATGGTTTGAGGCAACATCAATTTCACAAATATGAATAATATCTATGGAAAAATGCAATTGTTTGCTTAATCATAGTGATTCTTATGTCACAAAAATGCTACGCGCGTTAAGGGGACACTGCAGCAGTGGCGTGTTACTACACCATACCCCACCTAATTTTAACCCTTAACCCTAATTTTTTTTAAATGAAATCTAATTGTCCAAGTACCTGGAGTGATAGGGTATCACAGTATATATGGTTATGGGGGTCTATCTCAAAGACCCTAGGATGAGTTCGTGAACCAACCAACCAACAAACAAACAGGCAGAGTTTACTACTTTATTATAGTATATATATATGTATATATATATATATATGTATATATATATATATATATATATGTATATATAATATATATATATATATATATATATGTAATATATACACACACACATATATATATATACATATATATATATATATAGTATGTATATATAACGTATATACAGTACTGAAAATATTATTAAGTATTTTTCTGATAACTCGACCCTTTCAAATTTGAAAGCAAGTAAGACCAATGAACAGCTCAAAATTTGCTTTGTTTTGTTGAATCTACAAATACTCATTGTCTAGTAATTAGTTTAAGAACCTTTCGTTGAGACAAGCTTTCGGCAAAGAAGAAATGTCAGAGTGATACAACTCTTTGATTTTAGCTGAATGGAACCAATCATGTATTAGTTGCTATATGAGTTGAATTTTGTTTGTTATTGACACTTGATGTATTTCGTCATTCAGTACGTTCTAGAAACTCTCAATTGAATTAACATATGCTGAATTTCTAGACAATGGTAGCAACTGAATACCATTCTGGGTGCGTGCACCATGTCTTGACTTTCTTTGCTGTGTGACATGGGTCAGAATCCTGCTGGAAAATCCATGGCTCTTTTCCATACCATTCCCTTGTTTGTGGTATAGTTGAGTTTTCAGACCTTTAATATACTGGTTTTGTCTCATGGTGCCATCTACGATGTGTAGGCAACACGTACCATGCACTAAAAGGACCCCTACACCATGATTTCTTTTTAGGAAACTTGATTAGGGTTTTCAAGTATTCTGCTTTAAATTTCTCTCCAGATCTTTTTCGGACAGTTTGGACACAACCGTCGAGAACTTGGATGTTGTATTCATCAGAATTTTATAAAGATTTTTAAATCTAGTGGTACTTCAATAGAAATTCTAAAGTTCGTTTTTATTTGTGCAAATTTCATCTTAAGTAATTTTAATTCGTTCTAACATCATATCAATATTATACATGATATTTTCAAAATCTTTATAAAATCATTTAAGCTATTTTGCAGCTGCTTTGATATTAAATTTAATCCAGGTGGTGTTTTTCTGATGAATACAGCATCCAAGTACTGTCCAACGGAGAGCTGCAGAGAAATTTAAGGCAGAATACTTGAAAACATCCATCAAGTTCTTAAAAAATAATTGTAGTGTGGGGGCCATTTTAGTGCATGGTACGTGTCGCCTACACATCGTAGATGGCACCATGAATCAAAACGAGTATATTAAAGTTCTGGAAATTCGCCTATACCACCATGGGAATGGTATGGAAAAGAGCCATGGATTTTCCAGCAGGAGTCTGACCCATGTCACACAGCAAAGAAAGTCAAGACATGGTGCACGCACAAAAGAATAGTATTCAGTTGCTACCATGAGCTGGAAATTCAGTGGATATTAATCCAATTGAGATTTTGTAGTACGAACTGAATGATGAAATACATCAAGTGTCAATAATTTACGAGATAAACACCATATGAGGACGGAGCCTTTATTTGTACGACGTTTCGCTTATTACATCTTTTTCAAGTACAAGTTGAGATACAAATGCTTGAGATTAAATAAGGGGAAAGGAAGGAACGGGGAGAGAAAAGGGGGGGAAGGAAGAGGAGGAGGAGGAGGGGGGGGGAGGATTGGACACTGGGAAAGGATGAGAATGCTGGCCCAAACGTCCGTGGGCGAAATGTCCACAAAGGGTGGTTTAAATATTTAATATTTTGCTGGCCATGGGTATTAGGGGAATAATGTGAGGCGAGATGTTAAACATGCCCCTGTTTTGTTCAATAGTGTTCGTTCCTTGAATGATTGCTGCTTCTAAACACTTCCTGAGGATTTTGTCTGGTTCTCGTATCAGCAGCTCTGCATTCTTCCAGTCCATAAGATGGTTTTCCTTGTTTCTATGTGTCACACATGCATTGGTGGTGACATAATGCCTGACGTCGTAACGGTGTTCACGTATTCGTGTATTCAGGTCGCGTGACGTTTCTCCGATGTAAACTTTATCACATCCTGAACACGGAATACGATAAACACCGGCTTTGGTGTCCGGTGTCTGGTTGTTGTGTGTTTCCGTCTTCGTGATGCCTTTTATTGTTCTGCTTGTCTGGCACACTATTTCCAAGTTGGTGGTTCTTAAAAGACGTGTCAGGTTGGTGGTAACGTCGCCGGTTGGCAACACGAGACGTCTAGTTGTGCTGTCCTGCTGCCTATGGCTTTCCCGAATCTTAGTGGCCTGCTGTCTACAATTATCTAAAAGAAATTCTGGAAATTTTAGTGTTAAAAAGGTCTCTTTAATAAACCTGCACTCTTCTTCTGAGTATTTTGCACTACATATCCTAAATGCCCTAAGGAAAAAACCTATTACTACTCCTCTCTTGGTCCTTATATCATGGTGGGAGTAGAAATGAATTAAATCATTTTTGTTGGTGGGCTTTCTATACACTTTGAATTCAAGTTGGTTACCGTACTTAAAGATGTGTGTGTCCAGGAAAGGAAGAGAATCGTGGATTTCTTCCTCTAGGGAAAACTGAATGGTGGGCTCCACTTCGTTTAAGGCCGTCTGCAAGCGCTGAAGATTGAAACGCCTGGGTGTGACGAGTAAGATATCGTCCACATATCGCAGCCAGGTCACATGCTCGGGAACGATGTTGGCAAAGGGTCCTGTTTCTAGAAATTCCATGAATAAATTAGCCAGCTCCTTAGGGATAGAATCGAGAAGGAGAAAATCGACTTCCCCCTGCCCCCCAACCATTTTGTCGATTTGATCAAACTTTGTGTTGAATTTAATTATTTTAAATTCCAGGACAGTTTCTTCCACCAGAAATTTGACATGGCCATGGGCTCTTCATTAAGTGCAGTCCTGGCTAATTTATTCATGGAATTTCTAGAAACAGGACCCTTTGCCAACATCGTTCCCGAGCATGTGACCTGGCTGCGATATGTGGACGATATCTTACTCGTCACACCCAGGCGTTTCAATCTTCAGCGCTTGCAGACGGCCTTAAACGAAGTGGAGCCCACCATTCAGTTTTCCCTAGAGGAAGATGAAATATACGAAAGCGCTCTGCTTCGTTAGTTTCTTTTTCCAAGTGGTCTACTTTGCATAAGTGAACACACGTACCCGTGTTCTTATTAGCATATATATGTATATCTACATCTATATCCATCTATCTATATATATATATACATATATATATACATATATATATATATATATATATATAGTTACGACTACAGACTCGTCGTAGTGAAGATTTCATTCAGACGCACATGCGCGCATGTACGTATGTGTAACTCGGACTATGCCGGCCGTTCCCACGGTAGGCTTGGTGGACTTCTCGACATCCAACTGTCAGTAATCGACGTAAGAATACTGTTAAAGTGATGAATTATATATTTATGATGTATTCCATTCCTTTTGTACACTGTCAACCATATTCTATACATTACATATAGATTTATGTATGTATATTGTCTTGTGGATCTCTCTTGTCAATCTTACGAGTTGATTTACGTAAGATAAGAGAAATTACATATTCTCTTAATCTTCGGACGCCGGTGAGAAAGATCTGTGCCTACGTGAGGTATATCCACGTCTAAAAACTCTTAAAGTGATGAATTCTATTCATCGGATTGTATTTCGTTCCTTTTTGTGCTTTGACAAACTATTCCATACTTTGCATATGAATTTATGTATGTGTATTACCTTGTGGATCTATCTTGTCAATCTTAGGATTTGATTTACGTAAGATTAAAGAAATTGCATATTTTCGTCGTTCTCGGACGCCGAAACGCCGGTGTGGGCATTCATAGCTTACATTGCGTTCTGGTAGAAATTGCGTGTGAACCAATATTTTGGCAACTGCGTCCCTAATTTACATTTACGTACGTATAGATATTCATATAAAAACTATTGAGTTTCTGCTTATCTAAGATTGACAAGGTAACTTTATCAAATATTATTTTCTATTCATTGATGTAAAGAATATCCGTGTATGTACTAGGAAATATTCCTAAACACTCTAGTTAATCGTCGCGTCTAGCGACACTTGGCATCTCTCCGGATCTTACGGAGAAGAGTCTATATATATCGTTGCTTGTAACGGTCAAGTTGGACTCTGCTGAGATTCAACTCATCGCTCCTAGAGGTCGGACGTCTCTTCAACCAACTCTCTCCACAAGCTCCAAGTATCATCGCCGGCCGGTGGTGGCTGGGAGATACATCTCCTAGCTGCCGCCGGTCTGGCATGGCCGACCTCTACGTTGACGTCGGCAGGCGGGTTTACACCAATACAAATACACACACACATTTCCCAAGTCACGTAAATCTCTGTTTTCAGAGTAGTGCTTGGAAGAAAAGAGGCACATGCACACTTTCTCGCTAGCAAAGCAGAGGCCCAAACCGTCTCTCTCAGTACGCCCAATCTGACCGCAGGCTGGTTGACGGAGAGTCTTGGGACACCTTTCTGTCCTACCGGCCCGCAACCAAACGCTGGCCTCTCGCTGACGCTGGTGAGCGAGTTTACACTTCTGACATTTACACACAATTCCCAATCGCGTAATTCTCTGTTTTCAGAGTTGTGATTGGAAGGAAAGAGACCATACAACACCCGCCCGTCTGCCCCTCCCTCGCATCGCCACTGAATCTACTCTTCCGAATTCCAAACCCAGTCTGGGGATAAACAGACAACGCTCGCCCCACCTGTGGCTCATCAGGTTCGCGCTCGCCAGCGGTGGCGGCGAGGGATTATCTCCTTGCCGCTCCCGTTCTGGTCACTGATCTCTTCGTTGACGTCGGCAGGCGGGTGTACACCGCCCGTCTGCCCCCCCTCGCACCGCCCCTTGATCAGCTCTATAAGGACTTCAAACCCAAAACCTGGGGATAATCAGGGTACGCTCGCCCCACCTGTGGCTTATCAGGTTCGCCCTCTATACGCGGGAAGTGAAACCAACTCACTTCTCGTAAGATACACACATACACCTCTCACGAACAGAGCCACAAATCACGCACAAACATCTACACTTACTTATTCTTCGACTAAAATTCGCTTCCTTTCTAACTTTCTCTTCTACTACATCTTCTCATTTCAGTTTACCTCCCACTAAAGATTTTTCCGTTTTTCCACCTTTCTCTACTACTACGCCTCCTACCATTTTCTAAACTTTCGTTGGTGATCCTAACCCCGTTGGTAATCCTAACCTCGGCGTCAAGCGCTGCCCTCCAAGGTCCTGGTCCAGTCCTCCTAAGCCATGACAACAATCTGGCCCCTAATCGCTCGCAATTCGCCCGGTGGCAATAGCCCTCTTTTATACACTACTATCTTTTCATTTTCTAACAGACATTCTTCCCCTCCCACAAAACCCGATCCCGCGCAAGCGAGGTGGTCTTTTCTTGGAATCCAGAATCCAGACTCTGCTTATCGGAGCCTCCCATTGCACTTGTCTACTACGTTAGACTTAGCCATTATAGTCGTAGTTTCATCTCGACTTGTATTTTCTCGAATCTTTGTGGACTCTTGCTTATCAGAGCTCCCCATGTACTCGTCCACTTTGTCGGACTTAGACTTAGTCGTAGAATTTTCTCGACTTTGTAATTTTTTTACGTAAATTATTACGTAGGACTTAGTTTCCATTCTGATGGTCGATATTTCTCGACCTTACCACTTATTGTCTTTAAGACTATTTTTTTTTTTTTGTTATTGATTGTCGATATTTGATCGACACTTATATATATACGTGTCTTGGCAATACTAGCCTTTTATGTTCTGTGAATTTACGTGTTTCGGACATTGTACTTTTCGCTAGTTTTGGCGACTTCTGTTTTTCGATCATTGTATATTTGTATCTTTTTTAGAAGGAAATAATCATTCTTAAACAGAACTCTAGTTTTGAACCTGGCCCTTCCCCATAGGCGTCACAATATATATATTATGATAAAGTAGTAGCCTCTTTCTCTGTCTGTCTAATTGTTTATTTGTTTATTTTTTTGATCACGAACTCCTAGGGTTTTAGAGATAGATCCCCATAACCATATATATACTGATACGATATCACTCCAGGTACTTAGATAACTATATTTTATAAAAGAAATAGTTAGGCTTAAGAGTTAAAGTTAGGAGGTTTATGTAGTATCCCCTAAATTAAGTCGCGTAGTATTTTTTTGACTTAAGTATTAATATGATTAAACAAACCATAGTATGTATACATAAATATTATTTATATTTATGAAATCAATGTTGACACAGACAATGATAGCTTTTGTAAGAAGAAAGCATGTTTATGTAGAATGATTGTATAATTCTACCAAATGGTTAAATATTAGTTATTTTCATTTAATTTTAGTAGGGGCGGAAATTGTTTATTCACAAACTCCTACGTTTTTGCTGATAAACCCCTATAACCATATATATTCTGAGGATAGATAAACCAGATATATTTCTTCACCTTTTAGCTGTAGACATTTATTGTCAATCCACATACACACGCACGCAAAAGAATGTGTAGACATGATAATTGTGTTTGTGTATGCATGTATTTTCAAACTAGGGCTTCCCAATCTTCGGGAGTAGGGGGGGGGGGCGCAAACCTGGGAGGGGAAGTGCTTAAAGCTATACTTAATTTAGAAAAAAAAAATTGGTTAGGGTAAAGGGTTAAAGTTAGGTGGTTTATGGTGAGGAAACACGCCACTACTGTAGGCCCCCCTTAAGTTATTATTTTTGTAAAAAGAACCAATATGATTAAACATACCATTGTATGTGTTCATGAATATTATTTATATTTGTGAAATTAATATTGCCACAAACCATGATAGCTTTTGTAAGAAAAAATCATGCAAATCTAAAATGATTGTGTAATTTTACCAAATATTGAAATATTGCTTATTTTCATTTAATTCTAGTACGGGCGGAAATTTATTAATTATAAATTCCTCATAGGTTTTTTCAAATAAACACCTATAACCATATGTATTTTGAAGATGAATAAAGTAGATACATTTCTTCACCTTTTAGCTGTAGACATTTATTGTCAATCCACACCCACACCCACACATGCACGCAAAAGAATGTGTACATGATATTTGTGTTTGTGTACACATGTATTTTCAAACTAGGGTTTCCCAACCTTCGGGTAGGGGGGCGCACATCTGGGAGGGGAATGTTTAAAGCTATATTTCATTTGAATATATTTTGGTTAGGGTTAAGGGTTAAAGTTAGGTATGGTATGGTTAGGTTAGAGATTATTCACGAAGTCGCGGCAACACGCGGGTAATTTGGCTAGTATATATATATATATATATATATGTATATACATATATATATGTATATATAAGATTTAAGGTGAAAGCAGTTGACGAGGAGAAATGGGGGAATTTTACGCCTTAACGTTTCGACCCGCAGGGTCTTGATCACAAAGCTAACAACTCAAACGTAACCGGATATTTTATACACGGACGGGTCATCTTATGGGACGCTTCGGAGAGCTTGCTATTTTATCTGCGTATTCTTTTATTATTAATAAACTTGTGGCTTTTGCTAAACATATAAATCCTTCTCTATGGTTAATGTTGTTATTAGTGTTGATATATGCTGCCTCAATTGTCTTCCTTAGTTTCTTGGATGATCCTTTATTTAATACGGTTGTGTTGTTCCAATCTGGAAGGTGACCATGTTTATCCACATGTATTACTATGGAGTTAGATGTCCTATGGACTTTTAAGTCATTTTTATGTTCATTTATTCTTTTATTAATTCCGCGACCAGATTCACCAAAATATGAAGAGGGACAGCTTTTACACGGGATTTTATAAACAACGCTGTTTTCGTTAGTGGGATTATTGTCGCTACGTGTTACCAAATGTCCTACTTTGCTACCTGACGTCCTGGCTATTTTGATGCCCGCTTTTAGGAGAAAAGTGTCTAGGTATGAATTAACATTAGAGTTTGGTACTGTGATATATCTGGTTTCATTATTACATTTATTATCATTCTTATTTTTATTTTCATCTTTACTTTTGTTAATTATTTCTTTGGCTTTCTTTTTCAACCTACATAAGAGACCTTTTGGATATTTGAGTTTGATGAAAGTCTCAGTAATATGTTGTAATTCAGGGTCTAGAAATTCTTTACTGCATATACGAAATGCTCTGAGGAAGAAACCCATTATAATACCTGTTTTAGTTCTGTCATCATGTCCTGAGTAGAAATGTATATAGTCTTCTTTATTGGTTGGTTTCCGGTATACTGAAAATTTCACATTTTTATCTATTCTATGGATAATTGTGTCTAAGAAAGGTAATTTTCCGTTATTTTCATTTTCTGCAGTAAATTGTATATTTTCATTTACACTGTTTAATCTCCTGAGTTTGTTATTAATGTCTGTATCCTTAGGTACAATTACGAGTATGTCATCAACATACCTAAACCATTTACTATTCCTACCCATTATAGTCATGTATTCTTCTGTTTCGAGTATTTCCATGTATAAATTTGCTAACACTGCAGAAAGGGGACTACCCATGGCGAGGCCACAATGTTGTCTGTATTCAATATTATTAAAAGTGAAAGCGCCAAATCCTACACAAAGAGAAATTAATTCGAGGTAATCTTTTTTGGGTACGGGTAGATCTTCATTTTTCAAATTATTTACTGCTCGTTCAACAGCATTTAGAGCGCCTTTTATTGATACTCGAGTATACAAAGAGGTGACATCGTAGCTGGCTAGTTTCTTGTTATTGAAATCTAAAACTTTTAATCTGTTAATTAGATCCGACGAATTTCGTAGATGTGCATCACTAATAGTTCCTAAAGTATTGGATAAAGGTTTAGCTAAATATTTGGCTAACTTATGAGGTGCACTATTGATTCCTGACGTAATGGGGCGCATAGGAATTCCTGTTTTGTGGATCTTAGGCAGGCCGTGCATTCTTGGTGGTATAGGTGCTTCTTCAAGTAAGTTTAATAGTTTTTTCCCTTTCTCTGATTTCTTTAATATTTTTCTCGCTTTTGTTGTGAATTTTTCGCCTTCATTTTTTGCGTAACCATTATGCTTTTTCTCGTAAGTTTCACCACAAAAGTATTATAATCACAAGTGCAGATATAGGAGGAGGCATAATAGTAATGAACCAACAAGACTACAATAATAAAATGTTAGATTTACTCAGTGACAGTGAAACTTACGAGAAAAAGCATAATTGTTACGCAAAAAATGAAGGCGAAAAATTCACAACAAAAGCGAGAAAAATATTAAAGAAATCAGAGAAAGGGAAAAAACTATTAAACTTACTTGAAGAAGCACCTATACCACCACTAGCTAGTTTCTTGTTATTGAAATCTTGTTATTGAAATCTAAAACTTTTAATCTGTTAATTAGATCCGACGAATTTCGTAGATGTGCATCACTAATAGTTCCTAAAGTATTGGATAAAGGTTTAGCTAAATATTTGGCTAACTTATGAGGTGCACTATTGATTCCTGACGTAATGGGGCGCATAGGAATTACTGTTTTGTGGATCTTAGGCAGGCCGTGCATTCTTGGTGGTATAGGTGCTTCTTTAAGTAAGTCTAATAGTTTTTTCCCTTTCTCTGATTTCAATAACAAGAAACTAGCTAGTGGTGGTATAGGTGCTTCTTCAAGTAAGTTTAATAGTTTTTTCCCTTTCTCTGATTTCTTTAATATTTTTCTCGCTTTTGTTGCTAGTGGTGGTATAGGTGCTTCTTCAAGTAAGTTTAATAGTTTTTTCCCTTTCTCTGATTTCTTTAATATTTTTCTCGCTTTTGTTGTGAATTTTTCGCCTTCATTTTTTGCGTAACCATTATGCTTTTTCTCGTAAGTTTCACTGTCACTGAGTAAATCTAACATTTTATTATTGTAGTCTTGTTGGTTCATTACTATTATGCCTCCTCCTATATCTGCACTTGTGATTATAATACTTTTGTGGTGAAACTTACGAGAAAAAGCATAATGGTTACGCAAAAAATGAAGGCGAAAAATTCACAACAAAAGCGAGAAAAATATTAAAGAAATCAGAGAAAGGGAAAAAACTATTAAACTTACTTGAAGAAGCACCTATACCACCAAGAATGCACGGCCTGCCTAAGATCCACAAAACAGGAATTCCTATGCGCCCCATTACGTCAGGAATCAATAGTGCACCTCATAAGTTAGCCAAATATTTAGCTAAACCTTTATCCAATACTTTAGAAACTATTAGTGATGCACATCTACGAAATTCGTCGGATCTAATTAACAGATTAAAAGTTTTAGATTTCAATAACAAGAAACTAGCCAGCTACGATGTCACCTCTTTGTATACTCGAGTATCAATAAAAGGCGCTCTAAATGCTGTTGAACGAGCAGTAAATAATTTGAAAAATGAAGATCTACCCGTACCCAAAAAAGATTACCTCGAATTAATTTCTCTTTGTGTAGGATTTGGCGCTTTCACTTTTAATAATATTGAATACAGACAACATTGTGGCCTCGCCATGGGTAGTCCCCTTTCTGCAGTGTTAGCAAATTTATACATGGAAATACTCGAAACAGAAGAATACATGACTATAATGGGTAGGAATAGTAAATGGTTTAGGTATGTTGATGACATACTCGTAATTGTACCTAAGGATACAGACATTAATAACAAACTCAGGAGATTAAACAGTGTAAATGAAAATATACAATTTACTGCAGAAAATGAAAATAACGGAAAATTACCTTTCTTAGACACAATTATCCATAGAATAGATAAAAATGTGAAATTTTCAGTATACCGGAAACCAACCAATAAAGAAGACTATATACATTTCTACTCAGGACATGATGACAGAACTAAAACAGGTATTATAATGGGTTTCTTCCTCAGAGCATTTCGTATATGCAGTAAAGAATTTCTAGATCCTGAATTACAACATATTACTGAGACTTTCATCAAACTCAAATATCCAAAAGGTCTCTTATGTAGGTTGAAAAAGAAAGCCAAAGAAATAATTAACAAAAGTAAAGATGAAAATAAAAATAAGAATGATAATAAATGTAATAATGAAACCAGATATATCACAGTACCAAACTCTAATGTTAATTCATACCTAGACACTTTTCTCCTAAAAGCGGGCATCAAAATAGCCAGGACGTCAGGTAGCAAAGTAGGACATTTGGTAACACGTAGCGACAATAATCCCACTAACGAAAACAGCGTTGTTTATAAAATCCCGTGTAAAAGCTGTCCCTCTTCATATTTTGGTGAATCTGGTCGCGGAATTAATAAAAGAATAAATGAACATAAAAATGACTTAAAAGTCCATAGGACATCTAACTCCATAGTAATACATGTGGATAAACATGGTCACCTTCCAGATTGGAACAACACAACCGTATTAAATAAAGGATCATCCAAGAAACTAAGGAAGACAATTGAGGCAGCATATATCAACACTAATAACAACATTAACCATAGAGAAGGATTTATATGTTTAGCAAAAGCCACAAGTTTATTAATAATAAAAGAATACGCAGATAAAATAGCAAGCTCTCCGAAGCGTCCCATAAGATGACCCGTCCGTGTATAAAATATCCAGTTACGTTTGAGTTGTTAGCTTTGTGATCAAGACCCTGCGGGTCGAAACGTTAAGGCGTAAAATTCCCCCATTTCTCCTCGTCAACTGCTTTCACCTTCAATCTTATTTGTCATAATATAGTCAATATGTATATATATATATATGTATATATACATATATACGTATATATATATACATATATATACATATATATGTATATATATATATATATATATACATATGTATATATATATTTCAGTGAGATTCCCCTAATTATCATTTGAATTATACGAGCTCACGCAAACTTGTACGAATTGACATCCAAATTTTGTGAGTATTGGAATTCGACAGAATTCGGAAGTCAGTCTAGATAAGTGCATTGTGGCCTGGAGTCTGAAGTGAGCAAAATATCTTTATAAGAACTATCTCAGTTGAGCCCTTTGATGGGATGGTACCCGTCATGCATTTGACTTTAACTAACATCAAACGATTCTATGAAACTACTGGCTGCTACTATGCTTAGGGGATTAAGTCTAATTTGGATTTTAATCTGGATAAATGTCCCATGCCCATTATAGGTATATCATTTATAGCATTTCAAATTGAAAGTGACTTACCCCTGGTCTTCGTGCAACAAAAGTATGTTAAACACAATTCATCAAATGCATGTACCCCACTTTTTCTTCCGTTGTATAACATGATAATCTAAGGCCTGCTTGTGCCATCACCAACATTTGGTTGTCACATATTGTGGAGAGATGGAGTACTTCTTGTTGAACTAACACTTTTCCCAGTATGAGAGGAGCTATTTCCTGAGTGTATACGGTGCAGCTTAGGGGTTATTAATAATTTTTGCTTGTTGCTTCTATTTTTTTTTTTTTTTTTTTTTTTTTTGCACGATGGGACGAAGAGGGGGTTCCCCGATTAATTGAAGCGGCATTGCTGTGGATCTACTGTGTTTTGCTACATTGCATCTGAACCAGGGCATGGCCGGGATACAGGGATTACCCGTCATCCTTTAGGAGCTATGATGAGAGAGGGAAAAGATTGGTGAATGGGAGTGGAATGGGTGGGAGTGGGTACATGTCCTTGACTTCCCTACCTCCCTTATAAGGGGGGAGAAAACTCTTGGTATATAAATATATAGAATAGCTTCAAACAAATTTCTTGTCTATTGACATGAGAAGTGCCGCTATATGTGAGACCATGGTTACATCAAATATCATGTAATAATGGTACAATTATAAATTATATATATATATATATGTATATATATACGAGTATATATATATATATATATATACATATATATATATATGTATATATATATACGAGTATATATATATATATATATATATATATATACATATATATATACATATATATATATACTATATTATATATATATGTATATATATATATCGATAATTTTTGTGACAGTTGCATGCAGGATTCGAACCCACTGTACTCGGCCATCCGTAAATTCGAACAGCGGGCTCGAATCCTGCATGCAACTGTCACAAAAATTATCGGTTTGATGTCGCTGCTATTAGCGAATTACTCTCATAGTTACAATGGCGATATGCGTGAAAGGGGTTCGTCCCGGTCCTTACCCCATACCACTGGTGGGCTGGTCCTTGAGCAAAACAGGAATTTCGGATCGCCGTAATAAGTGATCTTCCTTCCCTCGGGAATCACTTCGATTCCAGGTTTCAAGGATTTTATAGCCTCTGTGGTCTAGTGGTTAGGGCACTGGGAAGGTAATTTACGGATGGCCGAGTACAGTGGGTTCGAATCCTGCATACAACTGTCACAAAAATTATCGGTCTGATGTCGCTGCTATTAGTGAATTACTCTCATTTATATATATATATATATATATATATATATATATATATATATATATATATATATATATATATATATATATATATCCCCGTCTGGGGTATTGGCTGCATGTTATTATGGCAAAGTAGCATGCATTTGATACTTAAGGGTCTATATAGGGCACCCCTATGGACCAGAGCCACACATCATTTTGTCTGTGAGAGGAAAACTCTTTTCATAGAGAAATGATGACACTTTTATACTACGACCGTCCCTCCATTATGCTGTCCCCCAACCCCTTCTTACTGTCCTGTACAATTTCTCTGAATATTTATTTCCTTTTTCGCCTACCTACCCTGTGGTGGGGGCAAAAGAATACTGCCACCAAGTATTTACACTTGGATCGTAAGAGGCGAGAAAAAAGGGACGGGGATTGGGACCAGGCATCCTTCTCCCTGGAGCCCCACAGGGGACATTCCTAAAAAAGTAAAGGCATAAGAGGGTCTAGGAGTTTTCCAACCAGCACCCTAAGGTTTGGGTCCTTTAATGTGCGTGGATGTGGTACAGATGAGAGTAAAAGGGAAGAGATAGGTAGTATGTTTGTGAGAAGAAAGATGGATGTGTTGGCTTTGAGTGAAACTAAGTTGAGAGGGAAGGGCGAGTGTAGCTGGGAGGTTATCAGGGGTGAAGAGAGGGCGAGGGAGAGAAGGGGTGGCTATACTAGTAAGTGAAGAGATATGTAAACGTGTAGTGGAGTGGAAGGAGGTTTCATTAAGGATAATGTTGATGAAGGTGAAACTTGGAAAGGAGATGTTGGTTTTTGTAAGTGCATATGGGTCTGGTAGCGAGAAGAGTGTAGAAGAAAGGGAGGCTTTTTAGATAGATTTAAATGAGTGCATAGAGGGATTAGGGATGAATGTTAATGTTATAGTACTGCGAGACCTTTTTGCTAGGGTAGGAAATGAACCAATTGACGGAGTGGTTGGGAAATGTGGAGTTCCAGGAAAGAATCGTAGTGGAGAGTTGATGGTGGAGATGTGTCTAGAAAGAGAGTTGATGATAGCAAATACAGTGTTTCGGAAGAAAGTCAAGCATAAGTACACATGTAAGAGTGTGGTGGATGGAATGGTGGTAGATAGAGCGTTAATGTACTATGTAGTGGTATATAGGAGTATAATAGGAAGAGCTAAGGATGTACATGTGCTAAAGGGAGAGGGTGGGGGATTATCAGATAATTTTTTGGTGGAAGGTAAGTTGAGAGTGGAGGATAGATGGAGAAAGAGGAAAAGGACAAGAAGTAGGGAAGTGCTTAGAGTGAACTCTTTAAATGAAAATGAAAATGAAGAGTGCAAGAAGAGGCTGAGAGAGGAGTGGGAGGGAGTGAAGGATAGAGTAGAGCTATGAGTGGAGGAGGAATGGGGATGGTTCAAGGAGGGAGTCACAAAAACTGCAAAGATGGTGTGTGGAACATGAAAGACAGGAAGAAGTAGAAGGAAGGGTGGTGAATGGTGGGATGAGGAAATAAAGAAGGTTGTAGAAGAGAAGAAGCGAGCTTTCACAGATTGGTTACAAAATAGGACGAGGGAGTCATATAAGAGATACAAAGTAAAGAAAAGAGAAGTAAAGCACAAGATTAGTGAGGCAGATGTAAAATGGGGTAAGAGTATGACAGAAAATTTTGAAAGTAATAAAAAGATGTTTTGGAAAGAAATTAAGAGAGGAAGAGGAGGCGAATCAAGTAGAGAAGAAAAGGTAAAAGGTGCAGATGGAGAGATGATGATGGAAGAGAAGGCAGTAAGGGAAGATGGGCAGACTATTTTAGGGAGTTGCTAAATGTGAAGGAGGATAGGGAGGGAAAGATAGTTGTAGTGGGAAGTGCTAAGAAAATGAGAGTGATGAGTGAGGAAAATGGAGGAGAAATAAGGAAGGATAAAGTGAAGGCAGTTGTTAAGATGATAAGAGCAGGTATGGCACCTGGTCTGAATAAATGATATGCAGAATGTCTAAAAAAAAAAGGAGGTACAGTGATGGTGGACTGGCTGGTGAGGTTATTTAATGTATGCTGGAAAGAAGATAGAGTGCCGGAGGACTGGAGGAGTGCCTGTATAGTCCCACTTTACGAGGGAAAATGGGAAAAGTGTGAGTGTAGTAGTTTCAGAGGGATTAGCTTGTTAAGTGTAGTTGGGAAAAGCTTATGGGAGGATCTTGAGTGAGAGTATGAGGAGAGGAACAGAATGAGAATTTGGTGAGGAACAGTGTGGATTTAGGACGAGTAGAGGTTGTGTAGATCAAATTTTTGTGGTAAGGCAGATTTGTGAGAAAGCTATAGGAAAGGGGAAGGATGTTTTTTGGACTTTTATGGATCTGGAAAAGTCTTAATACAGGGTAGACAGAAA
>NC_134814.1:33799886-33812386 GCF_046742065.1 Oratosquilla oratoria | reverse complement strand
TCCCTACTGATCTCTCCAATGGGTCTCAATCTCTACAAATCGTGAAATTACATACCTCCAATATCCTTTGCTGTTCCCCTCCTGCGTGTCGTTTCATTATATCCCCTTATTTTACCTCTCCCATTTCACATATACCCCTATCTGATCCCCCTCAAGGACGTTCACACGTCCATTTCATAACACACGCTGGAGAGAAAGAGAACAGTGCCTCTTTCAAATTCACTGCCACAACAGTTCCAATAATATTCCGGATCAACCTGCGTACATCGTCAACATTGTAAAATACAAGTCATACATTGGTCATACGCCAAAAGGAATAACAATAAATAATTCTATGAATTAAAACATTACTAGAGCACCTTAATCTCACAAGCATAAACATATCTTCAGATACATTAAATTTTGAGACACTTTGATTGGGATCTCGATTCTACGCCTATGTAAACAGAACTTATGATGTCAGCACACAGAAATAGAGAACGTAATAAACACCAGGGGTGACTATGGTAACAGTATGATTTTTTTTTATGTGAAATAAGTGAATTCTTAAAAAAAAAAAAAAAAACTGGGAAAGAATATACAAAAAAGAAACAACAGTGGAAGAGAAATGGAATATTTTGACAAAAAATATATATATATATATATCAAATGAGTGTAAAAGTATGTCCCAAGACAAAAACAAGAAAAATGATATGTAAAGTGCTGGTACAACAAAAGTTGTAGGGAATTAAAATACAAAAGCGATAAAGCCTGGACGAAATGGAAAAAAGACAAAAAACCTGAGAAATGGAAAACATAAACTTGTTATAGAAATGAAAATGTACAAGTGTGCAGAGAAGAAAAAGAGAAAATATTAAAAAGATGTCATAGAAAAATGTAAAGATCAACCAAAACTATTTTACAGATTTGTAAACAACAAACCGAAAAACAAACAAGATTTAGAGAAATTAAGACAAGGAGGAGTTGAATACACAGAGGAAATAGAAATGGCGGAAATTATGAACAAGCATTTTAACCCGTGGATGCACGGTGGGGTCAAACTGACCCCAAGCGAATTTTAAACTTAAAATACTTTACTTTCAATTGATATATTTGAACATGTCTTTGTGACTTTTCCCAAATAATTGAAAGTTATGTTCTAGGTTCAGTAATTTTAAAAAATAAATCATAATAGTCTCCAATTTAATAGTTACACTATTCCTGTACAACTGGGGTCAAAATGACCCCATCTCAATTTAACGTTAAATTGAATCTGCATAAATCACCCTCTATATTACAGTTATCAAATGAAAGATAAACTATTTTTACAGTTATTTTACAGTGAATATAATATGTAAAAGTGAAAGCTTTTAATTTATAGCTGAGAAAATTCTTCATTTAGAAAGAACTGTCAGATAGTGTCAAACACGCAACAAATGTGAACAAGTTCAAACAAGTTTTCACACAACGTTCTGCCCTCGCTGTCATAGCAATTACATCATCAATTGAGCACGGGTGCTGGTTACAGGAGCAACACTCTCTGCAATGGCTTGTAGGAAATCACTGAGTAATGAACGTATTTCGGAAATACTTCTCCAAAGCGATGTAGATGAAGATACAGATGACATAAGAGTTTATACCTCAAGTTGGTGACGGCTCTAGTGATTGTTCTGATGCTGACGAGGATATTTCTGAAGATGTAACAGCATCAAGTGTTGCTGTCGACATTAGATACCTACAGTCTCCTTCAGGCGATCGTTGGTTCTTCAATGAGCCTTCCTCACAAGGTAGAATGAAGAGTTTGAACATACTGACTTCACAATCCGGTGTTACAGCATACGCAACAAATCGAATAACAGAAGACGCATGTACTGCATTTGATTTACTTTTTGACAGAGATATGATGGGGACCATTCTGGTTGAAAATAATAAACAAGGGCAGCGGATTTGTCAAGATTGGAAACTCATCACAGAAAATGAGCTCCGTGCTTATGTTGGTCTTTGCATTCTTTGTGGCATGTAATATTATTGATTTGAGTTGTTACAACGCTTTTGTTTTGTACTGTGGTGTATTTCCTATCATAAAAATCAAAGCCACAGGAGAAGGTTGTTTTTGTCCGACCTTGGTATTGTATTGAGTCGAAGTTATAGAGAAAAGAGATCTTCAGCCACATCTCATGCTTCTCACAGAATCAGAAAGCAACATCTAGCCAGAGTAGAAAGCGTTCGAGATGTGAATTATGCCCAAGAGGTGATGACAAGAAGACGAGTACAAAATGTGGACAGTGTAAGCAGTTCATATGACCAAATCATATGGTCATTTCCTGTAACATGTGTGCTAATGAGGTGTCATAAACTATTAGTTTTTTCTGGTTCACTAGTTCTAACTTTATTTTGATGTGATATTAGAGGAAATATTTTCTTTCACTATCTATAGAGTACCTTCAAGCGCATATATTTGTACATTGGTTCATAACATATTATTTGTTTTGCTTTTACGGTATCAAGAAGCTTGTGATGTTTCTCTTTATATTCTGGATGTTAAATATATATGTTCATTCCTGTTCACTAGTTCTAACTGTATTTTGATGTGGTATTAGAGGAAATACTTTCTCTCACTATCTATAGAGTTTACTTACCTTCAAGCGCATATATATGTACATTGGTTCATAACATATTATTTGTTTTGCTTTTATGGTATCAAGAAGCTTGTGATGTTTCTCTTTACATTCCGGATGTTAAATATATATGTTGATTCCTGTTCACTAGCTCTAACTTTATTTTGATGTGAGATTAGAGGAAATATTTTCTTTCACTATCTATTGAGTTTACTTTGAAGCACGTATATTTGTACATTGGTTCATTATATATGATTTGTTTTACCTTTATATACCGGGTATTAAATATATATATCAACACTAGAAATATTTCATTTGCCTTTAATATGCTAAAATACTTTAAAAAAGAGGTTGGAGTCAAATTGATTCCACGGCGCATATTTGCTTGCAAAAAAAAATCGTGCATCCACAGGTTAAATCAGTGTTTACAAGAGAGAACATGCAACCTGGGGAGATCAAATGTAAAGAGAAAGTCCCCCCTATGAAAGAAATAGAAGTAACAAAGAATGAAATAATGAAACACTTGAGTAATCTTGATGTCAGAAAATCGCATGGACCGGATGAAATAGCAAACTGGATTTTGAAAGAATGCAGGAATGAATTGGCAGACAAAATACATAACATAATAAACAGTTCCTTGAAAGAAGGAAAAGTTCCAAAATATTGGAAAAAAGCAAATATAGTACCTATATATAGAGAGGGAAATAAAGAAGACCCTACCAACTATAGACCAGTTTCTCTAACAAGTAAAATAGCAAAAGTTTGTGAAAGAATTGTCAAAAGAAGATGGGTAAAATATTTAGGATAACAAAACAAAAAACATGCTAAATCCAAGGCAATTTGGATCCAGACAAGGACGATCATGCGTCACCAATTTAATATGGTTCTATTCAAGGCTAATAGATATAATAGAAGAAAGAGATGGATGTGCTGATTGTGCATTTCTAGACCTAAGAAAAAGCTTTTGATAAAGTACCACATAAGAATTTGCTTAAGAAATTAGAAACTGAAGGAGGAATACAGGGCAAACTGCTTAAAAGGATGGAAGACTTTTTGCAAGAAAGAAAAAGGAGAGTAGTGATAAGAGACAAGCACTCAAGTTGGGATGAAGTAATAAGTGGTGTTCCACAAGGAACAGTTCTGGCCCCAATAATGTTTGCTATATAAATTAGTGATATGGATGAAGAAATTGAAAGTTATATGAGCTTCTTTGCAGATGATGCAAAACTATTAAAAAAAAGTGAACACGGAAGAAGATTGTGAGTCACTACGGAGTGCTCTAAATAAAGTATGGGAATGGAGTAGGAAGTGGGAGATGGAGTTCAACACTAAAAAGTGTAGTATAATGGAATTTGAAAAAAAGCAAAAACAGAATAACAGGATCATATAAATTGGGAGAAGAAGGAATAAAAAAAATGAAAATGAGAAGGACCTGGGAGTCGTTGTTATGAATATGTCACCTGAGAAACATATAAATATGATTTATGGTGAAACTTATAATTTAATAAGAACAATCAAAGTGGCATTTACATACCTGGATGAAGAAATGGTGAAGAAAATACTAATCACTCTGATAAGACCAAAATTGAAATATACAGCAACGATGTGGTCACCAGGTACAAAAAAAAAAAGTATAACAACACTTGAAAGAATACAAAGAGCAATTACAAAATTGGCACCAACACTCTCAAAACTATCTTATGAAGAGAGACTAGCAAAACTTGAGCTAAGGACACTAGAGCAAAGAAGAGAGAGAGGAGATTTGATAGCTATATACAGAATCATGAAAGGCATAGAAATTATTGATAGAGAGGATCCAATGAAATGGGATGATAGAAATACAAGAGGACACTGAAAGAAAACCAAGAAAGATAGCTGTAGAAGTGATCTGAAAAAGAACAGCTTTCCTCACAGAGTAATAGACAGTTGGAACAAGTTAGACGAGAAAGTGGTGTGTGCAAAAACAATACATGAATTTAAAAATAGTTTAGATAAAATGAGATGTGAAGACGGGACACCACGAGCATAGCTCCCCTTCCTGTAAAACACAACTAGGTAAACACACACACACACACACACACACACACACACACACACACACACACACACACACACACACACACACACACACACACACACACACACACACACACACACACTTACTTGCTTACTGCTTATAGTAGTCCGTCGCTGACGACGATGACGTTGCACCATGCCAAGAAGTGGTATTACGCCAGATGAACTCGCTGATGGCTGTGGAGTCCGATTCTCGATTTGCATATACGGCTGCAGGTATCACAGGGAAAGTTGCCCTCTGCCTGATGTGCCGCATGTCTTTGCCGTCTTCGATGTTCTGCCCGATCGTTGTAGGTGGAAGTGAGAGTATCTAAGCCGTTTTGGCATGTGGATCGCCATTCTCCCCGATCGGCAGCAACATTTTCAATGGTGGTGGGTTCGATGCCACATTTTTTCAGCGTTGCTTTCAGGTAGTCCTTGTGTCGTTTACGTGGGCCCCCAGGGTGGCGTCTGCCCTCAGCAAGTTCTCCATAGAGAACTTTACGTGGTAGTCTCTCTTCTGGCATGCGGATGGTATGCCCCAGCCACCGTAGTTGGCGTTGGGTTAAGACTGTTTCCAGTGGGTCCATTTGTGTGCGTCGACGGATTACACTATGAGGTACCTTGTGCCACCATTTTAGACCCAGTATGCGCTGTAAGCAGTTGGTGTGAAAGGCCTCCAGCTTTATCAAATGGCGTCTATAAGGCACCCATGACTCACTGCCATACAGAAGGATGGAGAGACAGATTGCCTTATACACCGAAACCTTGGTGGTGGTGGTGAGGTTGCGGTTCAAGAACACTCTGTGTGATAGTCTACCAAAAGCTGCTGCTGCCAAACCAATGCGGCGTTGGATTTCGCTTGTCAGGTCACAGGAGTCAGTGAGCACTGAGCCGAGGTAGGTAAACTCATGAGTGTTTTTCAGAGGTTGTTGATTGATGGTGAATTCCGGAGGCTCTAGTTGCTCAGAGATACTGAGCACTTCTGTTTTGTTTATGTTGATGACTAATCCAGATCTGGTATATATATTTGAGACAGCGTTGATGGTGCGCTGAAGACCCTCTTTGGATGAGCTCACTAAAGCAGTGTCATCTGCATACTGCAGTTCATGGATTACTTCATCTGTTACACGTGTTTTGGCTTGGAGGCGTCGTAGATTGAAGAGGTTACCATCCAGCCTGTACGACAGCCTGACACCATCAGCAGGATCGATTTGCTGTCTAGCAATGTTGGAGACTGCAGCGAGGAATAAATTGAATAAGATGGGAGCAATAACACACCCCTGCTTCACACCTGACTCAACAAGGAATGGCTCAGACTTGAGCCCAGAACTGGACACTCGAGCCATAGAGCCATCGTGAAAGGCTTTCAGGACACCCAGAAATGTTGGTGGGCATCCAAATTTTACAAGTACTTGCCATAGGAGAGGACGGTTCACAGTGTCAAAAGCCTTGGCAAGATCTATAAACGCCATGTAGAGGTCTTGGTGTTGCTCAATGCTTTTCTCCTGGAGCTGTCTTGCCACAAACACCATGTCGACTGTGCTGCGCTCTTGTCTGAAGCCACACTGAGATTCAGGTAATACTTGTTCTATGATGTTGTTGATAATTCGAGACAATAGTATTCTAGTGACTACCTTCCCTGAAGTTGACAGAAGGGAGATGCCTCGACTGTTGCCACAGATGTTCCTGTCCCCTTTCTTTTTGTAAATGCTGATGATATCTGCATCTTTCCATTGTTGTGGGCAGCAACTTGAATGCCACACTTCTTGAATTATATTGTGGAGACAGTTCACAACAGCTTGCCCACCATGCTTTAGGAGCTCAGCTGGGATGCCATCAGGACCAGTGGCTTTATTGTTCTTGAGGCTGTTGATTGCATGGCTCACTTCTTGGATGGTTGGTATGTCATCCAATTCTTGAATTACAGGAAGGTTGGGAAGGCTGTCGAGAAAAGTAGGGTCAGTAGGATTTTGTCTATTCAATAATTCTTGGTAATGGTCAGCCCATCGCCTGAGGATGTCGGTCTTCTCAGTGAAGAGTGTGGAGCCATCAGCACTTCGGACAGGGCAGAGGTTATTGCTTCGTGGGCCATATGCTGTCTTAAGGTCGTTGTAAAATTGATGTTGGTCCCCTGTATCCGCGAAACCTTGGATCTCAGTGGCGAGGTTGGTCCACCATTCATTCTGCATTTTTCTAGTTTCGTGTTGGACTTTGGAGCGGAGGTCTGCTAGTTTGCCACGTGTTGTTGGATTTGGGTTGACAATCACTGCCTGATGTGCCCGGTTTTTCTCATCTATTAGTTGGTGTATTCCCTCTGACTGTTCATCAAACCAGTCTCGATGCCTTCTTCTTGAGAAGCCCAGAACATCCTTGGCAGTGTTGAGAAGGACTTCACTGATGCTATCCCACTTTTCTGTTAGGTATTCTGTTGATATGGGATCTTTTGTAGGGGCTGGCAAGGTGAGATGAGCTGATAATTCGGTTTGTAGGGTAGAGCGAGTTGCAACAATGTTCAGAGCTTTGAGGTCAAAGTGTTTTTTGGGAGCTTGTCGGCGAGTTGGAGGCCGAATTTTAAGATGAAGTATTGAGCGGACAAGTCGATGATCTGTCCACCCATCAGCTCCCCTCATAGCTCTTGTAATCTTTACATCTTTAATGTCATTGCGTCTCACAATTACGTAATCAAGCAGATGCCATATTTTGGATCTTGGATGCATCCAGGTGGTTTTAAACTTGTTTTGGAGCTGGAACATTGTGTTTGTGATGGTTAGATGGTGTTGGGAGCAGAATGTTAGAAGGCGTGAGCCGTTGTCGTTGCACTTACCAACTCCATGGCGTCCCAAGACCCCCTCCCAAAGATGATGACTGCTGCCCACTCTTGCATTAAAGTCCCCAAGAAGAATGATCTTATCTTCTCTGGGGATTGCCTGTATGATGTCATTAAGTTGAGCATAGAAACGATCTTTTATTTCATCATCAGAAACTAAGGTTGGTGCATAGACATTGACTAAGGTTACATATCGACTGTTTGTTATGGGGATACGCCAGCTGATGAGTCTTTCGTTATGACCTGTTGGGCTGTGGGGTATGTCGTTGAGTAATTTGGTCTTAACTGCAAAAGCAACACCATGGATGCGAGGATCCCCTTCGTTCATGCCCTTCCAGAAGAAGGTGTAACCTTCCCCAGATTCAGTGATGGAGCCTTCATCTGAAAAGCGGGTTTCATTGAGTGCCGCTATGTCAATGTCATACTTTTGGAGTTCATAGGCTATAAGAGCGGTTCTACGGTGAGGTCTTTCATTGTTGTCTAGGTCGAGCAGTGTGCGCACATTCCATGTGCCAATAATGATTTTCTTTGTTCTCGTGTTATTGGGGCCGAGGTATGGGTTGCCACGACGAGGCTCGGCTACCTGTCCGTGGGAAATGGAACAGACAATTTTTAGGTCACCTTTTCTAGACCCCTCCCAATTCAGGGTGGGCGGTGTGGATCCTGAAGAGGGCCGCCCAGTCACCCTGGGAGCTGCCGAAGGAGGCTGCTGTTCCAGTCCCAGCCATCCAGCGACCATCACCCCAGGGCCGCCTCTCGTGCAGGGTTGGAGCTAAGGGCTGCCAGCAACAACCTTTGCCTGCCCTCACCACTCCCTCCCCGTCGTCGGAGGACTTTTTAATTGTAGGTGGAGATAGATGAAGTATTGAGTAGGAGATAAGAAAGTTGGCATGGGCAAAACTAGTGCATTGATGATTAGAGTGAAAAGTGGGTGCACACTCCACAGTCCACTACCTTGGCAGTCCATTAGCTGTTCCAGTGGCAGGTGGAGACCATGACGACTGGACTAATAAACCGCTGCAGAGGTGTGCCAATAGTCCAGTCTGTCGGACTTTGCCTGTTGCGTCACCCCGGCGCAGATTTTCTCTCAGGGTTTGCTCCCCTAGCCCAATGCCAACCAAGGATAACCCACCGGGCTGTGGGGCAGGGGTTGGTGTGAGACCAGGGCGTGTCCACACATCGGTGGGCCATAGGCTCACACCTCTGGGGCCCCCTGCTGCTCCGAGATCCCCTGCTGTTTAGCCTGGAGCCGCGAAGCAGCCAGTTACCGTGTGTGGCCACGAGGAGGCACAGCAGAAGTCTTGGTGTTAGAGAGGCTATGTACTGGCAGGGGAAGACTTACGCACTCGGCTTCCCTTTTCGCTAAAGCAAGCTAGCCAGCGGTGGTACTGAAAGCAAGAGAGCACAAGCAAAGCATGTAACTTACACTAAGGAGCATGCAGAGCATACGACCAACTGCCCAATGACCACACTAGACGCTTCATAACACCCTGACCTTACACACACACGCATACACGTACGCATACACACACACACACACACACACACACACACACACACACACACACACACACACACACACACACACACACACACACACACACACACACACACACACACACACACACACACACACACACACACACGCACGCACGCACGTTAGATGGACGGCGAGGATTGACGTTCTGAGGAAAGAGTGAAATTCTTGTGGATCTCAACGGAAAGGAAGTACCTATTGTATTTACAGGGGGATTGCTCGTGGTGTAGTGGGAAAGTGAGGAAATAGGAGAAGGGGAGGGATTACTGAGGGAAATGGAAGGAAATGAGGAAGGGGAGGACTTGGTCCAAGAGGCCAGGCGGTTTGTAAACAAACGACGAACCGATGATTTGGATTTTGATGATGGGACTAACAAAAATGTAAAGATTAGAAACATAGATAAGAGCAGTTCAATGGAAGGTAAGGATAATAATTTCCAAGGATTTAATGAGGGGGCGGCAGATACCAACCTCCCCCGACTGGCAAAACTGGAGGAAAAACTTGAACAAATGACCGAACATTGGGAGATTAGGTTCGGTAAAATGTCAACAATTGCGGAAAGGGTTGAAAGATTGGAAGAACTAGAGAAGGCGAACAAAAACCTAACTGATGAAATAGAAGAACCAAAAAGACAGTTAAGAGAAGTAAAAGAGGAGAATGAAGAATTAAAAAGGAACAATAAAGAAGCAATAGAAAAGAGGCACAGGGGTGGAAGAAGATACAGGAAAATAGTAAAGTTGCATTTACTGATATAATTAAGCAGCAAATGAAAGAACAAACTGAAGATTCAGTTATCAAAGTGATGAGACAGAAGGAGAATATTGTAAGAGACTTAGCAGATAAAAAGAAATGTATAATTATATTAGGAATGGAAGAGAAACATAACCCAGATAGAACCACAAGAATCAAGGAGGAAAATGAAAAAGTAAGCACTTTACTAGAATTAGTTCTGGAAGATGAACCTGAAATCATGAAACAAATCAAAGAGAAGTTTAGGCTCGGAAAGTATAGTACAGATAAGACCAGACCAATTAAGATTAAATTAAGGTCACAAACGATGGCAGAGAATATCTTATCAAAAACAGGGAAACTAGCAGCAAGTGAACAATATAAAAAGGTATGGATAAAAAGGGAAATGAATAAAGAGGAAAGAGAGGAGGAAAAAATGAAAAGACAACAAGCTAAGAAAAAAAAAACGAGAACAGAACAGAGTCAGAAAAAAAGAGAAATTCTATTGGAGAGTAGTGAATATGAAAGTAAGGAAATTCGACATACTAGAGAAAAAAAAAAGGGAAACAGAGAACACAATGGAAGTGGCAGAAAACTAAGAGTGTCTTACACAAATATAGATGGATTAATGACAGGATTGAATGAGCTGAATGATTATCTGAAGGAACTAGAATCGGGCATAATGGGAATTGTAGAAACGAAATTAAAAGGTCCACTACCACCCAACAGTGTAGAACATGATGCATATAATTATTGGATTAGAAACAGAGAGACAAAACAATTGGGTGGAGTTATGTTCCTGACTAAGAAGGATATAAACGTGAGGTGTGTCACATATGGAAAGAATACAGTAGAGATGATTATGATAGAAGTGGAAGACAGAGACAAGAAGAGCAGAAAGTTTGTGATAAATTCTGTGCCTCCGAAAACAGCCTCGTGGGAAGAGAGTGAACATAAAAGAATGTTAGAGGACACAAAGATAACATTAAATAAGATAATGGAAGATGGAGGAAGAATAGTTATGATCGGTGACTTTGATTGCAAAGAAGTCTGCTGGGAAGAGATGACAGTAAAGGGTGGAGACGGCTCATGGGGAAACGTTCTACTCGAGATGATTACTGACCATACAATGACAGATTGGATACAAGAGAACACTAGGTATAGAAATGAAGAACCATCGAGAATAGACCTAATAATTACATCTGAGCCTAGAATAGTGGAAAAGATTAAATATAAAACACCAATAAGTAAAAATGACTACATATTGATTGAATTGGAACTAAATGAGGAAAAATACATGAAAAGAAATGAACAATATAGATAAGGAAGAATTATGTATGAAAAAAAAACTTTGGTCAAATAAGAGAATTATTTCAAAAAGAAAACTGGGAAGGAATATACAAAGAAGAAATAACAGTGGAAGAGAAATGGAATATTTTGACAAGAATTTATAAAAAGGGAGTGGAAAAGTATGTCCCAAGACAAAAACAAGAAAAAGAATATGTAAAATACTGGTACAACAAAAGCTTGGACCAGACGAAAAAAATACAAAAGGTCTGAAAAATTGAAAATATATACTTGTTATAGCAATGAATATGTACAAACGTGCAGAGAGAAAAGGAGAAAATATGAAAAAGATGTCATAGAAAAATGTAAAGATCAATCAAAACTATTTTACAAATTTGTAAACAAGAAACTGAAAAACAAGCAAGATTTGGAGAAATTAAGACAAGGAGGAGTTGAATACACAGAGGAAATAGAAATGGTGGAAATTATGAACAAACATTTTAAATCAGTGTTTACAAGAGAGAACATACAACCTGAAGAGATCGAATGGAAAGAGAAAGTCCCCCCTATGAAAGAAATAGAAGTAACAAAGAATGAAATATTGAAATACTTAAGTAATCTTGATGTCAGAAAATCGCATGGACCAGATAAAATAGCAAACTGGATTTTGAAAGAATGCAGGAATGAACTGGCCCACAAAATACATAGCATAATAAACAGTTCCTTGAAAGAAGGAAAAGTTCCAGAAGATTGGAAAAAAGCAAATATAGTGCCTACATATAGAGGGGGAAATAAATAAGACCCTACCAACTATAGACAAGTCTCTTTAACAAGTACAATAGCAAAAAGTTTTGAAAGAATTGCCAAAAGTAGATGGGTAAAATATTTAGAAAAAACAACGTGCTAAATCCAAGGCAATTTGGATTCAGACAAGGACGATCATGCGTCACCAATTTAATATGGTTCTATTCAAGGCTAATAGATATAATAGAAGCAAGAGATGGATGGGCTGATTGTGAATTTCTAGACCTAAAAGAAACCTTTGACAAAGTACCACATAAGAAGTTGCTTAAGAAATTTGAAACTGAAGGAGGAATACAGGTAAACTGCTTAAATGGATGGAAGACTTTTTGCAAAAAAGAAAAATGAGAGTAGTGATAAGAGACAAGCACTCAAAATGGGACGAAGTAATAAGCGGTGTTCCACATGGAACAGTTTTGGCCCCAATAATGTTTGCTATATATATTAATGATATGGATGAAGGAATTAAAAGCTATTTGAGCTTCTTTGAAGATGATGCAAAACTATTGAAAAAAGTGAACACGGAAGAAGATTATGAGTCATTACAGAGTGATCTAAATATAGTACAGGGATGGAGTAAGAAGTGGGAGATGGAGATCAATACAAAAAAGTGTAGTATAACGGAATTTGGAAGAAGCAAAAACAGAATAACAGGATCATACAA
>NC_134814.1:33789886-33794886 GCF_046742065.1 Oratosquilla oratoria | reverse complement strand
AAACACTGATTTAAAATGCTTGTTCATAATTTCTGCTATTTATATTTCCTCTGTGTATTCAACTCCTCCTTGTCTTAATATCTCTAATTCTTGTTTGTTTTTCAGTTTGTTGTTTACATATCTGTAAAATAGTTTTGATTGATCTTTACATTTTTCTATGACATCGTTTTCATATATTCCCTTTTCCTCTCTGCACCCTTGTACATATTAATTTCTATAACAAGTATATGTTTTCTATTTTTTTCAGGTCTCTTTTGTCTTTTAATTCCCTGCAACTTTTGTTGTACCAGCACTTTACATATTCTTTTTCTTGTTTTTGTCTTGGGACATACTTTTCCACTCCTTTTTTTTTTTTTTTTTTTTGTCAAAATATTCCATTTCTCTTCCACTATTATTTCTTATTTAAACATTCTTTCCCAGTTTTCTTTTTGAAAGAATTCTCTTATTTTATAATTTTTTCATACATAATTCTTCCTTATCTATATTGTTCATTTCTTTTCATGTATTTCTCCTCATTTAGTTCCAGTTTAATCAATATGTGGTCACTTTTACTTATTTGTGTCTTATATTCAATCTTTTCCACAATTTCAGGTTCAGATGTGATTATTAGGTCTAGTCTCGATGGTTCTTCTTCATTTCTATACCTAGTGTTCTCTTGTATCCATTGTGTCATTGTATGGTCAATAATCATCTAGAGTAGGACATTTCCCCATGAGTTGTCTCCACCCTGTACTGTCATCTCTTCCCAGCAGACTTCTTTGCAATTAAAGTCGCCCATTATAACTATTCTTCCTCCATCTTCCATTTCCTTATTTAATGTTATCCTTGTGTCTTCTAACATACTTTTATGTTCACTTTCTTCCCACGAGGGTGTTTTTGGAGGCACATAATTTATCACAAACTTTCTGCTCTTCTTATCTCTGTCTTCCACTTCTATCATAATCATCTCTACTGTATCCTTTCCATATGTGACACTCCTCACGTTTATATCCTTAGTCAGGAACATAACTCCACCCAATTGTTTTGTCTCTCTGTTTCTAATCCAATAATTATATGCATCATGTCCTACACTGTTGGGTGGTAGTGGACCTTTTAATTTTGTTTCTACAATTCCCATTATGCCCGGTTCTTTTTCCTTCATATAATCATTCAGCTCATTCAATCCTGCTATTAATCCATCTATATTTGTGTAAGAGACTCTTAATTCTCTGCTACTTCCATTGTATTTTCTGTTTCCCTTTTGTTTTTCTCTAGTATGTCCCATTTCCTTATTTTCATATTCATTACTCTCCAATAGAATTTCTCTTTTTCTGAC
This sequence comes from Oratosquilla oratoria, assembly GCF_046742065.1. Classification (NCBI taxonomy): domain Eukaryota; kingdom Metazoa; phylum Arthropoda; class Malacostraca; order Stomatopoda; family Squillidae; genus Oratosquilla; species Oratosquilla oratoria. Next base: position 33,793,571 of record NC_134814.1, on the reverse strand, counting down.
TCTGTTCTGTTCTCGTCTTTTTTCCTTAGTTTCTTGTCTTTTCATTTTTCCTCCTCTCTTTCTTCCTTATTCATTTCTCTTTTTATCCATACCTTTTTATATTGTTCACTTACTGCTAGCTTCCCTGTTTTTGCTAATATGTTCTCTGCTGTCGTTTGTGACCTGAATTTAATCTTAATTGGTCTGGTCTTATCTGCACTATATTTTCCGAGTCTATTCATCTCTTCAAATTGTTTCATGATTTCAGGTTCATCTTCCTGAACTAATTCTAATAAGCTGTTTACTTTTCTTTTTCCTCTTTGATTCTTGTGGTTCTATTAAGGTTATACTTCTCTTTCATTCCTAATATAATTATACATTTCTTTTTATCTGCTTAGTCTCTTACTATATTCTCCTTCTGTCTCATCACTTTAATAACTGAGTCTTCAGTTTGTTCTTTCATTTGCTGTTTAATTATGTCAGGAAATGCAACCTTACTGTTCTCTTGGATTTTTTTCCAACCCTGTCCTTCTTTTGCTATGGACTCTTTATTCTCTTTGTTCTTCTTCTTTAATTCCTCATTCTCATCTTTTACTTCTTTTAACTGTCTTTTTAATTCTTCTATTTATTTAGTTAGGTTTTTGTTCACCTTCTCTAATTCTTCCAATTTGTAAACTCTCTGCGCAATCTCTGCCATTTTACCGAACCTACTCTCCCAATGTTCGGTCATTTGTTCAAGTTTTTCCTCTAGTCTTGTTAATCGGGGGAGGTTCGTACCCCCCCCCCCCGTCATTAAATCCCTGGAAATTATTATCTTCATCTTCCATTGTGCTGCTCTTATCTATATTTCTATTCTTTATATTTTTGTTAGTCCCTTCATCGTCACTAAATTGACGTTTGTTTATATGGCGTCTGCCTGCCTGGACCAAGTCCCCTCCTTCCTCATTTCCTTCCATTTCCCTCAGTAATCCCTCCCCTTCTCAGTTTTTCTCACCTTCCCACTACACCACGAGCTTTCCCCTTCCCTATAAATACAATAAGGTACTTCCTTGACGTTGAGATCCACGTAAATTTTGATATCCGTCGGAACTCCAATCTTCGCCGTCCATCCGACGAAAGTGTGTGTGTGTGTGTGTGTGTGTGTGTGTGTGTGTGTGTGTGTGTGTGTGTGTGTGTGTGTGTGTGTGTGTGTGTGTGTGTGTGTGTGTGTGTGTGTGTGTGTGTGTGTGTGTGTGTGTGTGTGTGTGTGTGTGTGGTGTGTGTGTGTGTGTGTGTGTGTGTGTGTGTGTGTGTGTGTGTGTGTGTGTGTGTGTGTGTGTGTGTGTGTGTGTGTGTGTGTGTGTGTGTGTGTGTGTGTGTGTGTGTGTGTCCTTTTAAGGACAGACGTCCCCCAAATCAGGCTCGCCCAAAGTGGCTCGACAAAGAAACTGAAAAAAGTATTGCTAAAAAGAGACAGGCTTATAAGAAATATAAGTGCTTGGGTGCATCTAATGACTATGAAAGTTATGTATCAATACAGAGAGATTTAAAAAAGACAATAAGAAAAAGAAAACGACAATACGAAATGAACATCGCTGATAAATCCAAAGAGAATCCCAAATAATTCTATAGTTACATTAGAGATAAAAAGGTTGTTAGGAATCACATTGGTCCACTATTATCTGCTGACGGTCAACTTGAATATTCAAATGAAGGAATGTGTAATATCTTAAACAATTATTTTAGCTCGGTATTCGTAAACGAAACACCTCAAAGTGAATTCCAAACTGAAACCTGTGAAAAGTCTGGGGTAAACTTACTCACTACGGTAAATATAACAAAAGAAAAAATTAAAAGGTGTATAGACAAACTCAAAGTTAATAAAACACCAGGGCCTGACGGTTGGCATCCAAGAATCTTAAAGGAAATGAAAAATGAGATTGTTGTTCCATTAGAAATTATTTTCAAGAAATCCATCATATCCGGAGATGTCCCAAGAGAATGGAAGCTAGCTAACGTTACTCCCATATTCAAAAAAGGTGACAAAAAGAAACCAAATAACTATAGGCCTATAAGTTTGACTTCGATCGTAGGAAAAATAATGGAAACTATCATCAGAGATGATATCGAATATCATTTAGAAAGTAACCGTTTGATAAATGATAGCCAGCATGGTTTCAGACGGAAACGTTCTTGCGTGACTAACTTACTCGAATTCTACAACACAGTTATCTCGAATTATGACAAAAGAAACAATATAGATTTAATATATAAAGACTTTGCAAAAGCTTTTGATACCGTCCCACACGAAAGACTACTTACTAAATTAGCTTTGCATGGAATAAGTGGTAGCCTATTAGGTTGGACTAGTAATTGGTTGAAAGGTCGAAAACAGAGAGTTGTTTTAAATTGAAAAACTTCTGGATGGAAAAGTGTTGCAAGTGGAGTTCCTCAGGGTTCCGTTCTTGGGCCACTTCTATTCATAGTATATATAAATGATATAGACCATGGACTAAAATCTACTGTTTCCAAATTTGCTGATGATACAAAACTGTGCGGAGTGGCAAATGATCACTCAAACCAATTAGATATTCAAGAAGATTTAGATCAATTACAGCAATGGTCTGAAAAGTGGCTAATGAAATTTAACACAAGTAAATGCAAGGTAATGCACATAGGTAAAAATAACAGTAGGTACGATTACAAGTTATTTGGAAATTCGTTAACAAAAGTGGATAGTGAAAAAGATCTCGGCGTAATTATCAGTAACGACCTCAAATCATCCAAGCAGTGTAGTTCAGCCTCTGAGAAAGCAAATAAGATTCTGGGATTGATTGCGCGATCTTTTGATTTCAAAAGTCCATCACTCATTAATAAGCTATATAAATCGTTAGTTCGTCCACATTTGGAATATGCTGTTTTCGTATGGTCACCGAATCTCATTAAAGACATTGACAGACTGGAAAAAGTACAACGGCGAGCCACAAAACTGATTCCAAATATCAAAAATAAATCATACGAAAATCGACTTAAGCACATGAATCTGTTTTCCCTAAAAAAGCGTAGACTCAGAGGTGACTTGATACAGGTCTTTAAGATTTTAAAGGGAATTGACAACATCAAAAGTGACCAAATTTTCACATTGAATGAGAATCAGACAAGAAACAATGGTCTCAAACTGTCCGGAAATAGATTCAATTTGGAAGTAGGTAGAAACAACTTTGCCAACCGTGTAGTTAATGAATGGAATAAACTTCCTGCACAGGTAGTGCAATGTAGTTCAGTTCGAAGCTTTAAGAATAATTTAGATAAATACCTAAGTAAGATGCTGTAATGATTATAATTTATGTTATATTATTTGTTTTTGTTTTGTTATAATTTGTCTGTCTGATTTTCATTTATTATTAGTTATATGTCAATTTATAATCATTTACTATTTACCTTTTTGTTTCTTATTCAACTATACCTATGCATTTATTTATGTATTTTATTTGTTATTTTTACATTATTATATTTTTAATTTATTATTAATATGATTTTTTTTTTTTTTTTTGCATCCGACCTAGATATGGATCAAAAGGTCTCCTGTCGGCATGCTCCGCCTTTGTAATCCTTTGTGTGTGTGTGTGTGGGTATGTGTGTGTGTGTGTGTGTGTGTGTGTGTGTGTGTGTGTGTGTGTGTGTGTGTGTGTGTGTGTGTGTGTGTGTTTATTTATTTATCTATCTA
>NC_134814.1:33757386-33779886 GCF_046742065.1 Oratosquilla oratoria | reverse complement strand
TCCGGAGCAACTTCCTATGCTTCGGCTATAAAAAAAAAAAAAAACATACAGAACCATTGAAACGCAAACTGAGAACAAGCACTGCAACAAGGATAAAGAACACCGCCAAACTAACAGGCAAACTCACTCGCACCTTCCTTCCCCGGCCATCCCAGAGCCCTCCAAACGTGTGCCCACACGTGCGGAAGAGGATGTCCACATGGAGACCTCCGGTTCCCAAAAACGATTTTCAAGTCCTATTTTTAGCCCAGACCGTTCATCCGGGGCTAAACACACCTCTCCCACTAAGGCCAAGAAAGGAAGAAATCGAAGCAGATAAATAAAATAAATAAATAAATAAATAGATAAATAAATAAGTAAATATAATAAAGATGAAAATAATCCAGTGGAATTGCCGAGGTGTTGGAAGCAAATTAAATGATCTAATAATCTTTACCTCGCTAAACAACCCCCCAGTTATGTCTACAAGAAACTCTCCTTAAGCCCAGTGTCGAGCTCAAACTTAAGAACTTCACCACCTATAGGAAGGATAGGTTGGCGCCTGGAGGGGGGGTCGCAGTTGCAGTCAGCGACTGCCTTCCCCAAGTGGAATTACCACTGGCCACCACCTTGGAAGCAGTCGCTATCAAAACAAAGCTGCATAATAAACTCATGACCATCTGCTCCCTCTACCTACCTCCCGACCCTCGTTTCCCACTAGAGGAATTAAGCAGGTTAATAAAACAACTACCCCGCCACAAACTCATAGTGGGAGATTTCAACTCCCACCATCGCATGTGGGGTAGCGACAACACATCTCCTCGAGGGGAGCAGATGGAAGAAGTACTCAACACCAACAACCTGGTCCTCCTAAACACAGGCAGTCCCACTCGAGTAGACGATACTCGGGGTTCATTTTCATGTATAGATTTATCCATATCATCTCCTGCGTTGTCTGACATCACACAATGGAATGCGCATTAGGGGGTGACCACGCTACGGCTCCTCCAGCCTACGGAGACAACCCACCCCCTCCCTGTCCCAAATTTAACATCACAAAAGCCAACTGGGAAATGTATCGCACAACCACCAACGTCAACATCACAGAGGATAATATGGATGACAAAATATCAAATTTATCAAACTCTATTTTGAATTCAGCTCATAAGCATATACCAAAAACCTCGGTATTTCACAAGCATAGAGTTCCTTGGTGGACATCAGACTGCAGAAAAGCACTTTGCAAGCGGAATCGGGCTTACCGAACTTTTAAAAATAACCCGATTGCACCAAACTTTATTACTTTTAAAAAGACGCAAGCAGAGGCCCGTAAAACCATCAAACAGGCCAAACAAAAGTCTTGGCGTGATTACATCTCGACAATAAACATAAACACTCCTCTAACACAAATCTGGTCAGCCGTCCGAAACATCGACGGCAAATATATCCTTAACATCAAGACCCTGACCATTGGAAACACGTTTGTAGATGCTCCCATGGACATCGCAAACACAATAGCAGACACATTTACGCAAGCAAGCAACACGAATAACTATTCTCCAACCTTTTTACAAGAAAAACAAAGACGGGAGGCAGAACCACTGATCTTCCATACACAGACATGCCACGACTATAACACCCCCTTTCAACTACACGAGCATGAACAAGCCTTAAGCTCGTGTAGAGGAACATCTGCTGGCCCAGATGGGATTAGGTATGAGATGCTGCAATATTTGAATTCAATTTCACTGAAAAAATTACTAGAAATATACAACACAATTTGGATTAACCAAGAATTCCCAAAAACATGGAGACATGCCCACGTCATACCTATTCTCAAAAAGGGAAAGGACCCAAAGAGTCCTTCCTCTTATCGCCCTATAGCGCTTACCAACTGCTTATGCAAAGTATTAGAACGTATGGCCAATAACAGATTAAAATTCATTCTAGTCTCAAAATTTAATAGTTCTTGCCCAATGTGGTTTCAGGAAAAATAGAAGAAGTCTTGACCATTTGATCAACTTAGAACAAGATATCCTCCTCATTCGATAGGAAAGACTACCTTGTTGCTTGCTTTTTAGATTTAGAAAGAGCCTACGACATGGCATGGCGACGTGGTATCCTCGAAAAACTCTATGCACTTGGCCTTAGAGGGAAGCTTCCTATTTTCATTAAAAAATTCTTAAAAGAACGTACCTTTTCAGTTAAAAATCAACATTACTATTCAACAGTACGCACACAAGAAAATGGCGTACCACAGGGAAGTGTGTTAAGTCCCACATTATTTATGTTACTCATAAACGATATTCTACCCGCTCCACCTCGGAACCTTAAATACTCATTATACGCTGACGACGTCGGAATCTGGCATTCCTCACCGAACGCCAAGTTTTCCGGCTCTCGCGTACAACTGGCCCTGGACTCGCTCCAGGACTGGTCTGACAAATGGGGATTTAAGTTTTCGGAATTAAAGTCAACAGTAATTGTATTTTCACGCAGAGCCCAGGCAGAAATAAATCTGCAATTACATGGTAATTTCATTCCATCACAAAACTCAACCTTTTTCCCTGGCCTGAAACTGGACTCCAGGCTAAACTGGGCCCATGTAAAATATTTAGTTGATGCGTGCAACAAGAGAATTAATTTGCTACGTAAACTAACGGGCACAATTTGGGGAGCAGATAGGAAATCCCTGCTAATGATTTATAAGTCCCTAATTAGATCTAAATTAGACTATGGGTGTCAGATATATGGTTCGGCAACACCAACCACGTTACAACCCCTGAACATGATCCAAAACAAAGGCCTAAGAATAGCACTTGGAGCATTAAGCTGCACAAGAATCGAGAGGCTGGAAGTTGAAGCAAATATACCCCCCCTCCACTACAGGCGCAAACTCCTTGCACTCCGATACGTTGCCAAAGTGCTCTGTAACCCTCGACATCCCTGTAAAGAAACGATGAACCAGCACGAGCACTTCAACTCCAGCCTAAATCCCCTTTCCATCAGGATCCGATCCTTGTGCGAGCAGTATTCAGTGCCACTGTGGTCAATAGAACAAATGGAAACCTCCTACTTACCACCGTGGAATAACATCGCCCTGAAGGTCAACATCAACCAAGACCTCAAGAAAAAATCGTCTTCCATCGAAGAACTTAAACAGAAGACCCTGGAGACCATCAACAAGTACAATGACCACAAGGCACTGTACACTGATGGCTCCAAGTGCGGTTATACAGCACCAAAACCCGGATGATGTTCAGATTGCCAGACCATACGAGCATATATATCGCCGAACTCTTCGGTATATACCAAGCCATAGAAAATGCTCAATCTGACACACATAGTAACTTCGTCATTTCACAGACTCGTTAAGCGCACTCCAATCAATTAAGACAGGTAACCATATAGAGAACTTTCTCTTGGGGAAAATCATTAGCACACTGTCGATAACTAACAAGTCCATTACTCTCTCTTGGGTTCCCAGCCACATTGGGATCTTCGGGAATGAGAAAGCGGACACCTTAGCCAAATCTGCCTTAGAAAAAGACTCTATTACAGACATACCCCTGGACATAGGAACCTTCAATTCTATACTAAGGAAACAATTACACGCCCACTGGCAACTCCAGTGGGACAACCTTCACATCTCGCACAAATAAAAGGAACACATAACAGACTGGTCGACATCATACAGAAACAACAGACGGAAGGAAATCACCATAGCAAGACTGAGGATCAGCTCGACCCACCTCACCCACCTAAACCCATACATAAACGGCGTATTTCCTCCCCAATGCAACACCTGCAACACTATACTATCCATAAGACACATACTCGTACACTGCTCAAGATACAACACACAGCGCCAAGCGCTTATACAACACTGTAAACTTAAAAAAAATTCAGCTAAGCACTACAAATCTTTTGACCAATGACCGTTTACTTATTGACAAAGTAGTATTTTATTTGCGCACTACAGGACTATTGTGGAAATTATAATGGTAGATTAAAAAAGATCGCAGGTTCACACCAGGCTTAATGACCTCAATATAGGTCGATAGCCTTAAAGATAAAAAAAAAAGCCGACCCTCACTCTTACCTACAACCTCCACACACACACCCCCACACCCCACCCTGAGAACCTCACCTACCTGGTCTCACCCCTTCTTCGTTGTAATATCGGTACACCGCATCTTTGTGCAAGTATTTAGTGTAAACCATTGTCTTGGACATTATTTTTGTTTCTTTAGTTATATATATGGATTTAGATAGGATTGTATATTTGTTAGGTCTCTCAGTGAGCTGTGTGTTGTATGTATTTAAATATAAAAACAGTAAATCTTTATTTCTCTTTTGTCATAAAAATAGATTATTTAAGTCTCATGTAGAGCTTTTAATCAGAACATACCTTAGTCTATATATATTCACTTTATTGTTTCGGGCTTGCTCCCGAACTGGAACTCGACTTACCCATAGACTCGAAATTAGTTTCATACCCCGTCTGGGTTATTGGCTGCTTGTTACTGTGGCAAAGTAGCATGCAGTCGATACTTTAGGGTCTATATGGGGCGCCCCTACGGACCAGAACCACACATCATTTTGTCTATGATAGAGGAAAACTCTGTTCATAGAAAAATTATGACACTTTTATACTACGACTGTCCCTCCGTTATGCTGTCCCCCAACCCTTGTTGCTATACTGTACCATTTCTCTGAGTATTTTCTTTTTCTATGGTGGGGGAATTCCCTGTGATGGGGGAAAAGAATACTGCCACCAAATATTCCCACTTGGATCGTAAGAGGCGAGAAAAAAAGGGACGGGGATTGTGACTAGGCATCCTTCTCCTTGTAGCCCTACAGGGCACATTCCTAGAAAAAAAGGCAGAGGTATAAGAGGGGCTGGAGGGCCTCGGTCCAGCACCCTAAGGTTTGGGTCTTTTAATGTGCGTGGATGTGGTACAGATGAGAGTAAAAGGGAAGAGATAGGTAGTATGTTTGTGAGAAGAAAGATGGATGTGTTGGCTTTCAGTGAAACTAAGCTAAAAGGGAAGGGCGATTGTAAGTTTGGGAGTGTAAGTGGGAGGTTATCAGGAGTGAAGAGAGGGCGAGGGAGAGAAGGGGTGGCTATACTAGTAAGTGAAGAGATAGGTAAACGTGTAGTGGAGTGGAAGGAGGTTTCCTCAAGGATAATGTAGATGAAGGTGAAATTGGGAAAGGAGATGTGGGTTTTTGTAAGTGCATATGGGCCTGGCAGTGAGAAGAGTGTAGAAGAAAGGGGCCATTTGGATAGATTTAAATGAGTGCATAGAGGGTTTAGGGAGAAGTGTAAATGTAATAGTACTGGGAGACCTTAATGCTAGGGTAGGAAAGGAGCCAATTGCTGGAGTGGTTGGGAAATGTGGAGTTCCAGGAAAGAATCGTAGTGGAGAGTTGATGGTGGAAATGTGTCTAGAAAGAGAGTTGATGATAGCAAATACAGTGTTTCGGAAGAAAGTCAAGCATAAGTACACATTGGAGAGGGTGGTGGAGGGAAAGGTGGTAGATAGAGCTTTAATGGACTATGTAGTGGTAAATAGGATTATGATAGGATGAGTTAGGGATGTACATGTGCTAAGGGGAGAGGGTGGGGGAATATCAGATCATTTTCTGGTGGAAGGTAAGTTGAGAGAGGAGGACAGATGGAGGAAGAGGAAAGGGACAAAAGGTAGGGAGGTGCTTAGAGTGAACTCTCTAAACGAAGAGGAAAAGGAGAAGGAGTACAAGAGGAAGCTGAAGGAGGAGTGGGAGGGAGTGAAGGATAGAGTGAAGGTAGGTGTGGAGAAGGAATGGGGATGGTTCAAGGAGGGAGTCACAAAGTGTGCAAGGATGGTGTGTGGAACCAGAAGGTCAGGAGGAAATAGAAGGAAGGGTAATGAATGGTGGGATGAGGAAATGAAGAAGGTTGTAGAAGAGAAGAAGCGAGCTTTCACAGATTGGTTACAAAGTAGGACGAGGGAGTCATATGAGACGCACAAAGAAAAGAAAAGAGAAGTAAAGCAAAAGGTAAAGGAGGCAAAGAGGAGAGCAGATGTGAAATGGGGTAAGAATATGACAGAAAATTTTGAAAGTAATAAAAAGATGTTTTGGAAAGAAATTAAGAGAGGAAGAGGAGGCGAATCAAGTAGAGAAGAAAAGGTAAAAGGTGCAGATGGAGACATGATAATGGAGGAGAAGGCAGTAAGGGGAAGATGGGCAGAATATTTTAGGGAGTTGCTTAATGTGAAGGAGGATAGGGAGGGAAAGATAGCTGCAGTGGGAAATGCTTAGAAAATGAGAGTGATGAGTGAGGAAAATGGAGGAGAAATAAGGAAGGATGAAGTGAAGGCAGCAGTTAAGATGATGAAAGCAGGTAAGGCACCTGGTCTGGATGGATGCCATGCAGAATGTCTTAAAAAAGGAGGTATAGTGATGGTGGACTGGTTGGTGAGGTTATTTAATGTTTGCTGGAGAGAAGGTAGAGTGCCAGAGGACTGGAGGAGTGCGTGTATAGTTCCACTTTACAAGGGAAAGGGGGACAAGTGTGAATGTAGTAGTTTCAGAGGGATTAGTTTGTTAAGTGTGGTTGGGAAGGCTTATGGGAGGATCTTGATTGAGAGGATTAGGAGAGGAACAGAGGGAGCAATTGGTGAGGAACAGTGTGGGTTTAGGACAGGTAGAGGTTGTGTAGATCAGATTTTTGTGGTAAGACAGATATGTGAGAAAGCTATAGGTAAGGGGAAGGATGTTTTCTGGGTTTTTATGGATCTGTAAAAGGCTTACGACAGGGTAGACAGAAAGGCACTGTGGGAGGTTATGCGGATATACGGGGTAGGAGGAAAGCTTCTGGGAGCTGTCAAGAGTTTTTATGAGAGTAGTAGAGCTTGTGTCAGGATTAGAAATGGAGAGAGTGAGTGGTTTGAGGTAAAGATCGGACTTCGTCAGGGATGCGTTATGTCACCCTGGCTGTTCAACTTATACATGGAAGGGGTAGTGGGTCAGGGATTGGAGATGGTTAAGGAAAATGGAGAAAAGTGGGAGATGAGCCAGCTGTTGTTTGCGGACGACACTGCGCTTGTGGCAGGATCGGAGGAGGGATTGAGGAAGCTGGTGACAGAGTTTGGGAGAGTGTGTGATAGAAGAAAGCTAAAGATAAATGTGGGTAAAAGTAAGGTGATGAGATGTACAAGGGGTGAAAGTGGCAGTAATCTGGAAGTGAGCATTAAGGGAGAGCAACTGGAGGAATTGGATAGTTTTAGATATTTGGGTGCAAATGTGGCAGGAAAAGGTGGAGTGAAGGTGGAGGTAGAATGCAGATTGAGAGAATCGAGTAAATGCCTTGGTGGTTTAAAAAGTGTAATGAGGAATAGGAATCTGGGAATGGATTCTAAGAGGAGACTGTATGAAGGAGTGATTGTGCCAACAGCACTGTATTGAGCAGAAACATGGAACATGAGAGAGGAAGAGAGAAGGAGTTTGAATGTGTTTGAGATGAAGTGTCTGAGAAGTATGATGGGGGTTACTAGGCTAGATAGAGTGAGAAATGAGGAAGTGAGGAGGAGAACAGGGGTGGAAAGGGATCTGGGAGATAGGGTGGATGAAAGAGTATTAGGATGGTTTGGATACATGGAAAGAATTAGTGAAGAAAGACTAGTAAAGGAGGTATGGAAGGCAGATGTGGAGGGAGTGAACATGAGGGGACGTCCTAGGATGAGATGGATGGATGGGGTGAAGGGGTATTTGGGGAAGAGGGGAATGTCGGTTGAGGAAGGACGGGAGAGGACAGAACACAGGGGTGAATGGAGAATGGTTGTATATGGAAAATGTTGTGATGCATGAGGTGGATTGGACGGGGAAATGGGGGTGAGGTAGTGTGTGTGAGCAAAAAAAATTGACGCAGCCCGAAGGGATTTCTCCCCGTCCTCTCATTTTATGCAATGGGGGGACGGAGAGGGGGGGGGTCGCCGATTTAATGAAGCGGCCTTGCTGTGGATGTGCTCTGTCCTGCGACACTGCTTCTGACCCAGGGCAGTGGACAGGGTGCAGGGATGACCCGTCATCTAGGAGGTGCTAAGATGGGAGAGAGGGTTGAGGGGTGTGGAGTGTTTTCGGGGATGAAATGGGTGGAAATGTATTTGTGCCTTGTCCTTTTTGGCTACCCCCCTGGTTTGGGAAAAAAGCCTTGGTATATGTATTTATGTACTTTCCATCAACTCAGGCCAAACCTACCAAGCCCATGACAATTGGGGGCATGCCAGTGGATGGTGATTTATATTTACGTGAAATAAATTAGCGACCCGTAGGTAATATCGAAGTCTGCTACCACTTAACGTCAATTATCAGTAACACGTGCGATTGTCACTTTGTTCATTAGTCCCATGCACTATCACTGAACTATTTATAAAGGTTTTATTTATGTTTCCAATATTACGTTAGGTTAGATGATAGGATGTAAATTTATATATGTTCTATTTGTGTTTAAAATACGAATATTACGTTAGGTTAGATGATAGGATGTAAAACATTAAGATGTCGATTATTCGAAGTGTGTGAGACCCTGAGATTCATATGTCCGACATTTTCAATTGGTTCTAAAGGAAAACCTCTATCTATCAAGTTCGCAGTAACTCGCCCAAATAACTTTCCGGTATTCAACTACTAACCCCTCCTCCCGAGTTAACTAGCGACCTTGTAAACTACTGACTTGCTGTAGCCCTTACGTCGAACCATTGTTACAACCACCGTTATAGTGGTCTTTCCTTCAGTATCTGTGCTTAGGAGATTCATACTATCCCCCACAACTTCAAAAGTATTCTAAGATTCAGACCATTAGTTAGCCATATTCTGATACAGCCACAGTCTATGAGTGAGCTCTCCTCTTTCCTATTGGGAAACCTCTAAACAGACTGTCCGAAGTTGCGGGCATATAATTCTGAGCGCTGATACCTTAGTATCCATACCGTCTGTAGAATAAATGTTCATAGATCGGGTTCTTACAGAGACCCACCATAAATTTCACTCCACTCGAGCAGGGAATTAATCCATTTCCGTATGTGAAGTCCAAGATTTGGTTAACACTAATTCTCTGGAGTGGAATTCTACGAGTAAAGACATACTCACAATGGCTTTCAATATAGATACTTTTGTTAATAATCCTTCAGTGGATCAGTGAGAGTGTGATCTCAAGATGGATTACGGGAGACTGTTGGCTATAACCTACCAAATTAATACCTCTTCTAAATTACGAAAGGATGAACTTAATATAGTGGTTATCGAACACCTCGTAGATTCGTTGGTACTGGATGCAAACGCATTCGAATTAATTCACCAGGAGATTACTCGTGACGAAACTGAAAGAGATTCGAATGTAGGCAACAGTGACTCCCCCTTTCAGCTTAAAGCCTGCGCTCCCCCCACTCTCCCTTAAATAGATTAGTTGTATCTTTAGAATTAGAGAAAATTAAACTAGAGAGAGAAAAGATGAAACAAAAAAGTGAGGAACGAGAGAAAGATCGGGAGCTTGAAATAGTGAAGTTAAGAGAACGTGAGAGAGACCGTGAGCTTGGGCTGAGAAAGGAGGAACGTGACAGAGAAAGACAATGTGAGCGTGAAAGAGAACTCGAATTAGAACACCAACGTAAATTGACAATGGCTAAAATAGATAGTGATAATAAATCAGCACACCTATTAAATAACCAAGTTGCCTCTATTCCCAATTTTAATGAGTCAGACCCGGAATACTTCTTTAGACAATTTGAACGTCTAGCTGAGCACTTAAACTGGCCCGTAAAAGAATGAGGTATGGATTATTCAAAGCAAATTGGTAGGAACAGCCGCCAAAGTCTTCAACAGTCTTGAAGAGTATTCTTCCAATGAATTAGTCAAATCTAGTATCCTCAATAACAATAAACTTACGCCTGAGTCATACCGTCAAAAGTTTCAAAATTTGACGAAATCAAATAACTCGACATTTGTCAATTTGCCACTGAAAAACTCAAAATCTTGAAACAATGACTCTCTGCCACGAAAGCAAAGACTTATGATCAACTCGTTAACTTGATGGTCCTTGAGGAATTTAAACGAAAAATTCCATTCCAAATCATGCTTCATTTAAATGGGAAAGATGTGCTTGATTTAACTGAAGCAGCCCTACTTGTCGATCAATTTGCGTTACTTAGCAGGTTGAAAATACAGCGGGAAGCAATTTTGTAAAGCCATTAGTAGGTTCCCTTGCCACTCCCAATGATAGGAAGGCAGGAAAAAACTATCCCTACCCACCTCTACTCTTCCTGTAACTACTGTAAAGAACCTGGCCATCACATCACTCGATGCCAAGAGCTAGGTTGCAAAATGTCAAAGTGATCTAGTGGATCGAAAGCACCTACCCAGTATACTGGACCAAAATCTTACGGTCCTTATAAACCAATGACCCATGTAGTAAAAGATACCTTTTCCCCACTGTGAAAATGCCTTTAAAGATTTCAAGTACCATGGTGAAATTTCTACTGATGAGAAAAGCCCCCTTTTTCCCATAACTATATTACGAGACACTGGAACAGCTCAGTCCATAGTGAGCAAACAGGATTTGCCTGATATAAATAAGAGAATGACAGGAAGGAAAGTAACTGTCAGTGATTTATCCTCTACCCAAGCCATTGAACTAGCTCGAGTTTTTTTTTTTTTTTTAATGTCAGTTGTTCCCCGGGGTTGATCTTATCCTAGGAAATGATCTAGCTGGTTCTATGGTTGTTCCTCCTCCAGGTATTACAAAGTTCCCTAGTGACAAGACCCCTACTTTTTGTGGAACACCACCTTCACCCTAGCATTTTCCCCTGTGCGCAGTCACCAGATCTCAAACTCCCAACTCTGATAGTAATGTATCTTATAAGTTTGGTCTCCTAAACCAAATAATTTCCCGAAAGAGCTTAATCAAAGCTCAACACGATGATCCCACCTTAAAGAATTTCCATAGACTAGCGGTTGATTCCAAGGAAGAGGTCGACCATTTCCCAGGTTACTATTACCAGGATGGTATCTTGATGAGATGTAGCAAACTTTCCATTTGCTCTGACCGTGATTATTGGGCAGAGGTTCACCAAATAGTTATCCCCTTATCTATCAGAAATCAAGTGATTAAAATAGCCCATGATGCAGCTGGAGAACATATGGGAGTCAATAAAACTTACAAGAAAATTAACCTTCATTTTTTCTGGCCTAGTTTAAAAAAGACAACCTCAGAATATGTAAGGTCTTGCCACATTTGCTAAATGCTGAGCAAGCCGAACCAGAAAATTCCGCAGGCTCCCTTAAACCCCATTCCAGTTCCAGATGAGCCCTTTGATAACATTATTATAGACTGTGTTGGACCCCTGCCTAAGACCAAAAAGGAAAATCAATTCATTCTCACTGTCATGTGCCCGGTAATGAGGTGTCCTGAAGCTATACCTCTTAAAAAAATAAATGCCAAAGTTATAGCTGACTCCTTGATGAAATTTTTACTCAAGTAGGATTGCCAAAAGAAATTCAATCCGATCGAGGAACTAACTTCACATGCGACCTCTTTGCCAGTATCCTAAAGGAGCTAGGTATTTCCTAAATCCTGTCCTCTGCTTATCATCCGGAATCACATGGGGCATTAGAACGTTTTCATCAATCTCTCAAGTCAATGCTAAAAAAAATATTGCAATCAATCCTATTCAGATTGGGATGAAAGGTTACCACTAATGCTGTTCGCTGTCAGAGAGACGGTTCAACAGTCATTGGGATACTCTCCCTTTGAACTGCTCTATGGGCGCCAGATAAGAGGGCCCCTCAAGGTTCTAAAAGAACAGTGGTACCAGGAAACTCCTCAATATCCTAACCAGACAGTGAATCAATTCTTGGATAAATTAAAAAGTCAACTGCACAAAGTAAGGAGCATTGCCTTGGAAAAATTAAAACACTCTCAAATAAAAATGAAAGCTTATTTAGACAAAAAAGGCTAAAGTTAGGAAATTCAATTCAGTGGTGAGGTACTCCTTCTCTTACAAGTTTCAGGGACCCCTCTTTATCTCAAATTCCAGGGCTCTTATGTAGTTTCTCATCGGCTGGATAAGTAAAATTACGTAGTCCTCACTCATGACCGTCGTAAAGACTTCAGACTCGTTCACATCAATCTAATGAAAGAGTACGTCCGTGAAAAGCATACTGATGTACTAGAGAGACCAGTATCATGACTTGTAAAATCACCCCTTACCGATGAGCCTAGTCGATACGACTGCTCTCCACTCCAATTATGCCCTCCTTGCAGACCCTATTCAGTGCCTTGGGCATCTAGATGAAACGAAATGGGAAAGCATAATTCGGTTATTCGAGAAACACCCCTCCGTCCTCTCGGATAAACCTGGATTGTGCACCACCATTACTCATGATATAGAATTACACCCTAATACCCTTTCTATCCGCCAGACCCCTTATCGCCGCAACCCCCACAAGGCAGAGAAGATACAGAAAGAAATGGCCTACCTGTTGGAGAACGGACTGGCTGAACCTAGCTGCCCCCCCCCCCTGGGTATCGCCGGCGCTTCTAGTCCCGAAGACAGGTGATGACGAGTAGAGGATATGTGTCGACTAGCGAAAGCTAAACGCGGTGACGGTCAAAGACTGCTACCCGTTACCCTGCATCGACGCCCTCGTGGATCAAGTGGGAAGAGCTCCTTTCATCTCTAAGTTGGACTTCATTAGAGGCTACCACCAAATCAGATTAACCCCAGAGTCCAAACCTTATCCTCCTTTATCATCTCTTTCGGCCTTTTTGATTTCCTTGTACTACCTTTTGGGCTTTGTAATGACACTGCAACCTTCCAACGTGCTATTTATCATACTATAGCTGGCCTCCCTGATACTTACGCCTACCTTGACGACCTTATCATTCTACCAGATTCCTGGGGAGAACAACTCCGTAAGTTGGACGCCCTTCTTGATCGACTCGCCACCACTGGATTTGTCGTCAATCTGTCTAATTCCATCTTTGGCAGTAGGATGATATCATACCTGGGGCATGAGGTGGGAAACGGACAGTGCCGACCAAAGCAGGCGAACGTGGAGACTATCCTGAACTTCCCAGGACCATCCAACCGGAAGTCTCTCCAACGGTTCTTGGGGATAGTGGGATTCTACTACCGTTTCTGCCGCAACTTTTCCTCCATCGCGGCCCCTCTCACCGCCCTCACCAGTCCCAAGGAGATTCGTCTGGTCTCTAGCCTGCCAACGCTCCCTCGAGACCCTTCGGCAGTTCCTGAGCAGCGAACCGGTGTTGAAGACCCCCGACTACTCCCAACTCTTCGTCCTCTATGTAGACGCATCAGGAGAAGGAATGGGAGGGATCTTGCTGCAGCCAGACGACGACACCAGGGCCTTGCATCCCGTGTGTTACTACTATGCCAAACTGCTACCCTACCAGCGATCATATTCTACGGTGGAAATAAAAGGCCTTAGCTCTGGTATCTACATTCAAACATTTCGAGCGTTACCTGACGTATCCTGGTCATGTAACGCTCGTCTACTCCGACCACAACCTTCTTACTTTCATCGAGAGGGCCCATCTCTCCAATCAACGAGTCCTCCGGTGGGCCCTTGTCCTCCAAGTCTTCTATTTTCGCATGGTCCATATCAAAGGAGAAGACAACATAATTGCTGACACCCCGTCTAGGGGAACGACCGACTCTCTAGTCCAGCTGCCCTTTGTTACGCAGGACTTCCGAAGGGGGATGTTATAACCAACCGTGAATCGAATAAGACTGTCAAAGCTCCCGCCTGCTACTAACGAAGTTTTGAATTCGTCTCATCACCATCAACGCATAAACAACGTTGGTACTCGAAACTTGACCATGAAACAATTAGCCACGCCCCCCTCGACTATATAAACGGGCTGGCCACAGGGAAGGTAAGCGAAAAAGGAAATGGATATTCAGAGAAATTTTACAGGACAGTAACAAGAGGTTGGGGGACAGCATAACTGAGGGACAGTCGTAGTATAAAAGTGTCACCATTTCTCTATGAACAGAGTTTTCCTCTATCACAGACAAAATGATGTGTGGCTCTGGTCCGTAGGGTCGCCCATATAGACTCTAAAATATCAACTGCATGCTACTTTGCCACAATAACATGCAACCAATACCCCTGACAGGGTACACTTTAAGAACAGTTCAGGTTTATACACCAACTTCACATAGTTCAGATCACAAAATTGAGTCCTTCTATAATGATTTAAGTCAGGTAATGGATCAAGAAAAAAGTAAGTACACGTTAGTAATAGGCAACTTTAATGCTAAAGTGGGTAAGATGATAGAGGATGAGTCTTACATTGGGAAGATTGGAGTAGGTGCAAGAAATGACAGAGGTGAGATCTTAGCCAATTTTGCAGAGACCTATAATATGAGGATAATGAGCACTTTCTTCCAAAAGCGTAAAGGTCGTAAATGGACCTGGAGAGGTCTAGGTGGAATAACAAAGAACGAAGTAGAATTCATATTAGGAGATGAGAGCAAGAGCGTTAGCAATGTTACGGTCATAAATAAAGTCAACATAGGTAGTGACCATTGAATGGTAGGTTGCACAGCTAAATTTAATTTCAGAGCCGAGAGAAATAAACAAGTTTTAAAAAGAAAATAAACCTTGCAAAGGTTAAGGATAATAAGAAAGAATTTTAGTTAGATATTAAAGATAGATTCAAAGCTCTAAGAACTAACGAGGACACCGTCGTATATATGAATTTTAATTTAGTAAATACCATTAAAGAATCGGCAGAGAAATATGAAGTACAAAAAGTGTTAGAGGAAACAAATACTCCAAAGCTAAAAATGACCTAATTAAAAGAAGTAGGACCATGCAGATTAAAAACAGGAGACACGAAACAGAAAGATTAAACTAAACAAGCTTATCAACACAAGGCAGAGATTAGAGAAAAGAAAGAAACATGGATGAAATAGAGGAAACTATTCGGAAAGGTAAAAGTATTAAAGGGCCAAGCTCAGACATGCTTTAGGAAGACAGCAAATGATATGTTTGAAAAATAGAAATGGAGAAATCATTAGGTGCAGGGACAGAATGGTAAAAAGAGTAGAAAAAAATGAACAAGAGCTTTACTCGTCGAAGACCGTAGTTGAGTCAGTAAATTTGTCTGTAGACGTTAGTAGTGTACCAGAGATTACAAAGGAAGAAGTAGAATTTGTTCTAATAATATGAAACGAGAGCTTTACTCGTCGAAGCCCGTAGTTGAGTCAGTAAATTTATCTGTAGACGTTAGTAGTGTACCAGAGATTACAAAGGAAGAAGCAGAATTTGCTCTAATAATATGAAACGAGAATTAATCCAGAGAGCAAGTTGGGTGAGAGAACATACTAGAGTGAAAGATATTGTAGAGGTGGTGAAAGAGAGGAAGTGGAAGTGGGCAGGTAAATTAGTGCGGACGACTGATGAGCGATGGAGCAAGTATGTTACAGAGTGGACGCCGCGAAATGAGAAGCGTGGAAGAGGGAGACCAGATAGGAGGTGGTGAGACGTGATAGAGAAGTTTACAGGAGTAACGTGGCAGAGGTTGGCGCGGTCGTATGAATCATGGAATGCTATAAAGGAGGCTTTTGTTCAACAGTGGACTCAGGATGGCTGACTTTATTTTATTTTATTTTGTTTAATTTTGTTTGATATTTTGTTTGGAAAGATACTTGTTAACTGTAAGGGCATACCAAATGCCTAAGTTACAATAATGTTAGAATGGGGTCATGGAAACGCATCAGACTATTGGTATGCCGAAAGACGGAGGACAATGTTAACTATTTAATATTCCAGCACAAATTATAATAAAAGAGAGACAATAACCAACCAAAATATAATCTTGGTCCTAACACATAATATATACAGAAATAATGGGGAATGAGGTAATGAGATATGTGGTAGATTGATAAAGGATAAGACTGAAACCTGGAACATCGAGTCGTACTTGTCCAAGCGATAATGCTTACAATCCAGAGGAGACGGGCTGGCAGCTTAGCTAGAGGCGAGTCTGCTGAGTTTTGGGATTTCCTAGCTTATATAGTCTATCTAGGCTGACGTCTTGGCCAGTGATTGGTTGAGTACGGTTGCTTAGGCCGAACTGCTAAATTATCGAACTAATGGCGAAATATAGTATAAAGATATTTGGAAGGGTGTCATTTAGGTGAATGGGTCATCGTGTCACCTGGGTAGGGGTAGTATTATGACCCCCCCCCCGCACCACCACCACCACCACCGAAGACCTCCGAAGGGAAACACGAAGGAGATTAGCTGAATGTAGCATGGAAGGGGTATCTGCAATGATGTTGTCTGGCCCTTTTATATGGTGGATATCTAGATGATACTCTTGTAAGGTTAGAGCACAGCAAAAAATATTCTGATTCTACAGCTTGGCTTTCTGAATAAAAACGAGAGGATAATAGTCAGTGAATATCTTGATGGGCACTGATGATGAATGGAGATAACACCGGAACTTCCTGACTGCCAGGATGAGGGATAGGGCTTCCTTCTTTATGGTGGAATAGTTTTCTTGATGCTTGTTGAGTTTTGGCAAGAAGATGCCACAGGATGGACAATCGTGGAGGTAGGATAAGGTTGTAGTAATACTGCCCCTACTCCAACTCCACTGCTGTCTATTTGCATGTGGAATGGTATGTTGTAGTTAGGAGTCTTGAGCACAGGTTCGTGAGTCAGGAATTATTTGATGTTATTGAAAGATGTCTTGCAGGATGGGAACCACTGGAAGGGTTTGACGGAGCTGGTCAGGTCGATAAGGAGAGCCGCGACGGTGGAGAAGTTTTTGCAGAAGTGGCGATAATATCCGGCCATCCCAAGGCACCTCATCACCTCCGTCGTTTTTCTTGGTGTAGGGAAGGCTAGGATCGCTTCCACGTTGACTTTCTTGGGCCGCACCGAATCACCACCTACGGTGTGGCCTAGGTAAGTCACGGTCCCTTGAGCAAAAGTGGACTTCTGCAAATTGATCACCAAGTCCGCCTCATTCAGCCGTTGGAATAAACCATATAGTCGGGTCAAGTGTTCTTCCCAGTTATCAGCTACCACCACCACATCGTCAAGATATGCTCCCACTCCAAGTAGACCTTAGATGACGAAATTAATTAACCTCTGGAAGGTAGCAGGGGCATTAGTAAGTC
The DNA here is from genome assembly GCF_046742065.1 of Oratosquilla oratoria. NCBI lineage: Eukaryota > Metazoa > Arthropoda > Malacostraca > Stomatopoda > Squillidae > Oratosquilla > Oratosquilla oratoria. The sequence goes on along the minus strand of NC_134814.1, from coordinate 33,762,703 downwards.
CAAACACCATCACATGATATTAGTACAGACCAAAAGGGGTTACGAAGGCGGTGATGGCTTTCGGTTTTTGGGTTAAGGCTAATTGATAGTATCCTTACATGTCTATGGTTGATAAAATGAGGGCATCACCTATCGTATCTAGTAAATGTTCAATGAGGGGCAAGGGGTATCCCGGACGGTGACAATATTTATCTTTCGATAGTTCGTACACATACTGAATAAATTATCTGCCTCTGGTACTAAAATGCAGGGTGAAAACCAAAAGGTATGGCTAGGTTCTGCGAAACCATAACGTAAGTGGTACTGGACTTCCTTTCTATGGATTTCAGTCTTTTCGGGGTTTAGGGGATATGAACGCTGTCTAATGGAAATTCAGTTTGGGTCTTTAACTGAATGTTATGTTAGAATATTACATAAGCCTGGGTGGTCCAGGGGGATATCTGTAAACCGTTTTATGACACTGATTAGATGATTTTCTTTTCTTTTCTTTTCTTTTATACTTGGGTGAAACCCACACATAGTCATCCAGGTGGTTGCAATGTTTTTCTATTGGAGAAGGGACTGTTGGGCAAGGAAAAATCTTTAGTTGAAGTGCCTTCGTCCTTCTCCGGCAATGTTACAGGATTCATAATAGATATGGGCACGCTCCTGGTACCCTCCTCTGGTGGTCTTGAAAGGTAACGTTTGATAAGATTTACGTGTAGCTAGCCAGCTGCTCTTTTTTTTTTCTTCTTCTTCTTTCAAGAGTTTCAACTATGTAATTTACAGATCCGTGTTCTCTAGGATCTTATATGGCCTAAATAATTTCTAATGAAAAGGATTAGTTGATATAGGGAGAAAGGTCAACACCAATCTCCTACCTTCAAAGTTCTTACTTAGGAGGTTCTATCATACTCCAACTTACCCCTTTTCTGGAACTGGGAAAAATAGGCCTTGCACAAAGTTCTCACCTCCTGTAATTTACTTCTTAAACTCTGGATATAAGTATGAGCATTAATTTTTTGCTGATTAGATTTGAGCCACTGTTCTTTGAATAAGGTCAAGGGTCCCCTTAAGGATCGCCCGTATAATAATTCAAAGGGTGAGAACCCCATGGCCTAATGGTTAGCTTCTCCGATGGAGAAGAGAATTCAGTCGAGATCAGAGTCACAACCGGATCCTGTATCTAGGCAATATTTGCGCAGCATGGCTTTCAGTGACTGATGGTACCTTTCCACACATCCCTGAGATTGTGGGTGGTAAGCGGAGGTCTTAATATGTTCTAACCCCAACTCCGTAAGGACCTGGTTGAAAAGGGAACTGGTAAAATTAGTTTCTTGATCAGATTGAATTTACCGAGGGATTCCTTTTAATGTGAACATTGACAGTAGGGATTTAATGATGGATTGAGTTGAAATTGACCTGAGAGGAACTACCTCTGGGTAACGGGTAGCCACATTGACAACAGTAAATTTGTATTCATTACCCTTCTTTGATTTAGGTAATGGTCCCACGCAATCTATCACTATTTCATCAAAGGGTTCCTGACTGATTGGAATGGGCTTGAGTGGGGGTTTAGATTATCATTATTATTATTATTATTTTTTTTTTTTGGCTTACCGCCACCTGGCAGACGTGACAGGTCCTAATAAAGTTAGCGATGTCCTTTTGCATTTCCGGCCAGAAAAAATGATCAAGTACCTTGAGGTATTTTCTTCTCACTCTTAAGTGTCCCGCAAAACCATCATGAGCTAATTTCAATACACTACTTCTGAGTGAGCGAGGAAGTACAATTTGGTGTTATTCTGACCATGTCTGTAGCTTATTATAGCAGGGAGTCTGTATAATTTCATCAAGATTCCATCTTAAAAATAGAAGCAAAGGGTATTGTCTATGTCTGTTTTGTTTGTGGCTATGTGTAGTAGGTAGGAGAGTGTATCATCTTTTTGTAGAGACTGGATGAGTTCATCCTTAGTTAGGGTCTTATTGATTAAATCCTCCTTACCAAAGGACGGAGGAGAGGTGGGCAGTGACTTGAGTAAAGGTAAGGAATTTTAGGGTGGAGAAGAAGACGTTACCTTACTTTGGGATCGAGTTACACCACAGGCAGGAAACAGGTGTGGACAACTCTCATTCAATTTAAATGTGGGACTTGCAGATAAAGGTTCACCTACTGTTCCTTGGGGGGGGGAACGGTTAGGGTGTCAGCGAGATCGTTATCCAACAGGAACTTTATCCCGTGAATAGGTAAGGATTCGTGACGCACTGCAACTTGCACTTGAGAATTAAAGAATGCACATTCCAGGTAAACTTCTGCTGGGGGTAAGAAGTTTGACTTGCATGATCAGATAATAAAACCTTTTCACCTGTAAATGAATTAGAGATATTGGGAATGACATCGGAGAGGAGAACTGACTGGGCTGCCCCTGTATCCCTGAGTTAATTAGGACCACCTTTATATGAGGATACTCTTCCTTGGAAAATGCATGGGTCAAAAGAAGTAAGAAGATTATGAACATTAGAGAGTGCAATAGGTTTAGATTTGGTACTATGATCTTTAGGCTTATTTGAGGCTTAACAACCTAGATGATCACATTCTTGAATGGATTGATCTGTCTTTTTACAATAACTACATTGTAGTGGCTGGGAAACACGATTATAATTTATTTTTCTTCCTACTCTACTACCCGCTCCTTCAGGGCGATAACCAGAAGAGGGGCCTCACAATGGGGCTTTGCCTGAGAGCTCCACCTCCCCACATCTCTATCATTAAGGCTTTGGCGTATACCAACTCCGCTGCCTAGATCAAGTCTTTTTCCCTTCTCTCTTGTACATATCTTAAAAGATGAAAGGGTATTTTACTTTTCCATTCCTCTATAACTATAGTATTGACGAGTTCTGAAAAGGTAGTCACATTTATAGCTTCTTACCATTTTTTACATTAAGTTTTTCTGAGGCAAATTCAACATCAGTTTGGGCATGAGATTTCGTTAAAGATCTAAATTTTTGTATATAGTCGTCGGTGGTTAGAGCAGACGCATGTAGAACCTGTTTCTTGATTTAGTCGTAATCGTCGGACCTGTCTAAACTGTTATAGATCTGAAGAGCTTTTCCTGTTAAATTTGGGGTTAGTATTGAAAGCCAGTCATCTTTGGGCCACACCTGTTTGTGAGTTATAGCCTTAAAGGTTTTGAAGTATCCGTCTACATTTTCTGGTAAGAATGCAGAAATAAAGGAAGACAAAGTACCTACATTAAGTCGTTCTCATTTCTTCTGGATGTTCTATTCTCTTTCTTTTCTTTTCTCTTGTATTGTGACTTCCTTAGTTCTGATGTCTCTTTCCAATGCTAATTTTTCTCTTTCCTTTTCTTTTTCCTATTCTAGATTTGAATTTTATAATTTATTTTGATCTCTTTTCTTTTCTTTTTCCCATCCTAATTTTCTCTTTCCTTTTCTTCTCCTCATTCTCTCTCCTTTTCTTTTCCCCAATTTATCTCCTTTTCTAATCTTCCTCTTTCCAATTCTAATTTAAATTTTCTAATTGATATTGATATTGTAGTCTTAATTATTCTAATTGCATACTATCTGCTGGTTTGGTTGTCGAGAATTGTCTGGTAAATGCAGGAATCAACGAAGACAAATTACCTACATTAAGTCGTACTCCTTTCTCCTGAATGTCCAATTCTCTTTCTTTTGTATTGTGACTTCCTTAGCTCTGATGTCTCTTTCCAATGCTAATCTTTCTCTTTCCAATGCTAATTTTTCTCTTCAATTTTCTTTTACCTATTCTAATTTTGAATTTTCTAATTGATTTTGATCTCTTTCCTTTGCTAATATTTCTCTTTTTTTCCCATTCTAATCTTTACAAAGGATTACAAAGGCGGAGCATGCCGACAGGAGACCTTTTGATCCATATCTAGGTCGGATGCGAAAAAAAAAATCATATTAATAATAAAACAATAAATAAAAACTATAATAATGTAAATAACAAATAAAATACATAAATAAATGCATAAGTAAAGTTAAATAATAAACAAACAGGTAAATAGTAAATAATGATAAATTGACATATAACTAATAATAAATGAAAATCAGACAGACAAATGATAACAAAACAAAAACAAATAATATAAGATAACTTATAATCATTACAGCATCTTACTTAGGTATTTATCTAACTGATTCTTAAAGCTTCGAACTGAACTACATTGCACTACCTGTGCAGGAAGTTTATTCCATTCATTTACTACACGGTTGGCAAAGTTGTTTCTACCTACTTCTAAATTGAATCTATTTCCGGACAGTTTGAGACCATTGTTTCTTGTCTGATTCTCATTCAATGTGAAAATTTTGTCACTTTTAATGTTGTCAATTCCCTTTAAAATCTTAAAGACCTGTATCAAGTCACCTTTGAGTCTACGCTTTTTTAGGGAAAACAGATTCATGTGATTTAGTCGATTTTCGTTTGATTTATTTTTGATATTTGGAATAAGTTTTGTGGCTCGCTGTTGTACTTTTTCCAGTCTGTCAATGTCTTTAATGAGATTCGGTGATCATACAGAAACAGCATATTCCAAATGTGGACGAACTTTTTTTTTTTTTCCTTTCTCTTTCCTTTTCTAATTTTTCTCTTCCTAATTTTAATTTTTAATTTTCTAATTGATATTTATATTGTAGTCTTAATTGTTCCAGTTACATATTGTCTGCTGGTTTGGTTGTCGGGGACTGTCTGGTAGGACACTGTTCAGGGCTAAGGGACCTGGCCGTTTCTCCATCCTGGTCTTTAGGGAATGTTAAACTGAGGGTAGTCGGCTACGGTCTCTATTATCCCTAATTGAAGCAATTGTTACACTATCATTTTCCTTATCCCATTTATTGTCCTGTAGGACTGAATGTCTATGTTATAATATCTTACTATGTCCTTCAATCATCCTTTGTAACTTGTCCCTGCAATGTTATATACGAGGGATTGGTCACAAACTCTTTTTGCTGAAGCTTGTAAACTAATCGTAACTAGCTGTTGATAGACTAGGATGTATGGGTTTAAATAAGAATAGCCCTTTGAATTAAATAGGCCCTCTCATTCTGGATATCGTTATACACATCAATCTAGTCTATGATTTTGTTCATGTGAAACATGCTCGTCTATATATAGAAATTGATTTGATAGCGAGCAATACTTGATATAGAGGTTTGAATGGGGTATTTGATTGAGGCAGGCATCACACTAAAAAATACTTGAACAAATGCTGGCAAGGTCGCCACTCAGGCTGGTAAGATACTTGTTAACTGTAAAGGCTTACCGAATGTCCAAGTCACAAAAAAGTTAGAATAGAGT
>NC_134814.1:33739886-33752386 GCF_046742065.1 Oratosquilla oratoria | reverse complement strand
TAATAGTTGCTTTGCTCTAGAATTTCCATTGCTAAGCAGGCGGCTATAGCACTGAGGGGTGATCCCATTGATAGGCCGTCGTGTTGTCGGTAAGTTTTACCATTAAATGTGCAGAGAGCGCATTTAAGGCATTTTTCTACTAGATGTTTGTAATCTCTTTTGTTGATTGGGAGGGTTGTCTCACCGATGTTGTCTATGACTTTTTGTATGGCTGAAATGGCGTCTGGTATCGATGTGTGGGTATATAAGACGATGACGTCTAGACTGTTTGTTTGTAAAGTCTGTAGTTTGAAGTTTTTGTATGGGATCAGTGGAGTTTCTAATGTGTGTGTCGCTGAATGGTCCAAGAGCTGATGTAAGGGGTTTGGCTAGTATCTTAGCTAATTTGTGGGGGCACTGCCTATTCCGTTGGTGATTGGTCTCATAGGGATCCTTGCTTTGTGAGTTTTGGGAATGCCACGTACCATTGGCGTTTTGGGATCCTATTCTAGGAGATAGAGTAAGTGTTTTCCTTTGTTGGTGCGTTTGAGGATTTTCCTAACATCACTATTGAATCTACGTGACTCTTCTTTGGCTTGCTGTTCTGATTGTGGGGTGTAGGTGCTTGTGTCTGTGAGGAGGTCTTCCATTTTCTTAATGTAGTCTGTTTTGTCCATTATGACGATTCCTTCTCCTTTGTCTGCTGTGGTGATAAGGATGTTTTCATTTCTTCGAAGTTCGTTTAACGCCATAATGAATCTTCTAGGAATCGCTGGGTGTCGGTCTTTAGCGGCGATTGTGCAGCAAAGTAAGATGCCTTGAATGAAGCCAATGTCGATGTCGTTAGTTCTCCATTTGTAGTTCTTCTCCAGATATTGTGAAAGCTGATTAGCGTTGGTTCCAGTGTCGAATTTTAGGCCTAATGAGAGTGCTTGTTGTTGTGGTTGCGTTAAGGTATATGATGAGATGTTGTGTATCAAGTCTGGTCGTCCGACGTCGTTCCATTTGCTCTTGCTGCAAAGTTCACAAAGTTTAGTGGCCAATTTGTCTTTTTGTTGCTGGTCTTCATTTCGTATTTCATCGTTAGTTTCAGTGGGGAGCGTGGTGTATTATAGATTATCTTGCGTTTCCAAGGATTGTAACAAGAAAATCTACAATACACCACGCTCCCCACTGAAACTAACGATGAAATACGAAATGAAGACCAGCAAAAAAAAAGCCAAATTCAACTTTGCAGCAAGAGCAAATGGAACGACGTCGGACGACCAAACTTGATACATACATAAACACCAACGATTGCATCAACAACAGAACAGGAGACATCAAGATTGCAAAACATGCCGCCAAATACGCCATGAGACAAATGTCCACACATGATAAACAAACAAATACATCCACCCGCCTCACACCTGACCCCACATGACCACTTAGCCTAGCAACACACGGAATCCCACCCCGTGTCCCTCATAAACCACAGCAACTGCCCTACAAATACCTATCCTTTCATTCTCTGTAAATATTACCTCTGAAGAAGCCTCAAAGGCGAAACCGGTCAGGAATAAAGTCTCTTGTTCTCAATCGTGTCTTTCCATTCTTACCATTCATAAACCTGTCATGATGTCACAATATATATATATATATATACATATTTGTATATGTACATATATATATATATATGTATATATATATGTATATGTATATGTATATGTATATGTATATGTATATGTATATGTATACGTATTGTTGCGGGCCCGTCCATGGCTGGACACTTTCCCGTCATACGTGTGCGCATGCGCATGCGCAGGTTGGTTAGAATGAGTGGTCGCCAAATGGTGACGTCTGGCAACTGGGAGCCAGTGGAAGTACGGTAGCTTGCGGGGTACCTCCTTCCCCCTCTTACTAATCCTGTCACCATACTAGACAGTTGTTCCTAGCATTCTCTTGTTACCTAGTTGGGTAACGGTAAGAATTAAGTATACTAGATTGTATCATATTATTTATGTTATATATTATTATTCATGTTGTATCATATCATTAATGTTATAAATATAGATACTTATAATTGTAGAGTTTACCAAATACCCCAACTGAAATACATGAGATAGATAAAATGTTACAGTACCCTTATATACCTGAAGGGAAACGTAACATGTGGGGGCCCGTGTCCGGGATATTGAGAATTGTGCATACGTAGACTAAAGCTCCATTTAGTGTGACAAGTGTTGTGTTGTGCCAACAAATTGCCAGTGTTAATAGTGTCTATCGGTCGCACCGTAATCCCGTAGAAGTTATCTATCTTATGTGTTTAACTATTAGCTAGCTGTTAGTATATAATTACGTGTTCTCGAAATTCTGAGTTCAAAATGTTTGATATCGACCAATTTCTTGCTAACCCTTCAGGCAAGGCTCTATGGGATATAAACAAGGAATGCTTGATCGGCATTGCCCGACGCCTCGGGTTAGGGGGTTACTCAAGCTTGAAAAAAGGCCCTCTGAGGGAAATGGTCTTCAACCACCTCGTTAAGGAGGGAATGATCAGGGAGGATGATATACCCGCAACAGAGGAATCTGATAAAGAGCCAAATAACGTAGATCCGCAGATTGGCAGTGACAATGAACTTAGTTACATGGCTTCACAGATTGACAATATCAACGAGCCTAATAAAATTGCTCCACATGGTGCTATTGCCAATAAGCCAAGTAACGAAGCTCCACAAATTGTTACTGCCAAGGAGCCTAGTAACCTAGCCTTACAAGTTGAACTCAGAAAAATCGAGTTACAGTTGGAAATACTCCGTCGAGAGCAAACGAGAGCAGATGCCCCTGTGTTTAGGCTCGAGTCCCAGCTTGCAAGTGTGCCCAAGTTCACTGAAGACGAACCCGACAGGTTCTTCGCACTATTTGAAAAAATGGCGCATTTGAATGGGTGGCCACTTGATAGATGGACTCAACTTGTCTATCGGTCGTTTACTGGTAAGGCGTTGGATGTCTTCTCCGCTCTCTCTGAAGAGCAGGTGAAAGACTACTATATGGTTAAGTCCACCGTCCTTACCAGCTATCAGCTTGTGCCTGAGGCTTATCGCCAGCAGTTTAGGAACTTGAAAAAAGGGGGAAAAGAGACATACGTCGAATATTTTCGACGCAAACAAGCTTTGTTCCAACGGTGGATAGAGAGTGAATCAGCTCATCGGAGCCATGATAAACTGGCTGAGTTGATCCTGCTCGAAGACATCCGCAATAACTTACACCCCGATGTACGAGCGTACCTAGATCAAAGAGGTATACGTACCCTAGCTGATGCCGGCCCAGTTGCCGACCATTACATTCTTACTAACCCCCGCCAAAGTTACAGGTCTTCTGCTCCCGCGTCCCAACCCAGCCAAGTACGTGCCCACCAGGCATTTACTCTTGCACCATTCGCCCCTCCACCTACGTCAGCCCCTCAGGCAGCAGCGCCGGGACCTCGGTCGCCATCAGGATTTCCATCATATACCACAGGTAAGCCCGTTGCCCGTGAGACCGGGGGACCTATCTTTAATAGTGAGAGGAAACCTTTTTGTAAATATTGCCGTAGGCTCGGTCATGATGTTAATGACTGCTTCAGAGTAAAGAACAAAATTCCCTCTCACCCAGGGACCCCCTCTCTCTCGATCAATGTGGCCAAACAGACGGAAGTACAGTTGGATCCTCTATCACCTACAAATAACCGACCTGTTGTGTCTCCCACCTCCTCCACCTTTGAACCATATTGTTCATCAGGTTCCGTAGCTCTAAACGAGTCAAGTGTACCCGTTCCCATTAAGATCTTGAGAGACACAGGCTCAGCCTTATCTCTGGTTACCAAAGAAGCTGTCCCCTTCCTAGATGAGTGCTACACTGGTAATTGGGTTCTAGTGAACGGTTTGACCGGGGGATCGCGTATCCCACTGTGCCAGCTATACTTACAGTCCCATATCAAATCAGGCTATGTCACGCTAGGGGTAGTGGATAGGGTACCGGTAGAGGGCGTCTCCCTCTTAATAGGAAATGACCTCGCTGGAGGCGTGACGTTACCAAATGTCATTGTCTCGTCACGTCCTACCGCTGAGAATAACACCACACAATTAGAGAAAGACATCCCTGGGCTATTTCCTGCGTGTGCAGACACACGTAGTATGAGCCAACAGGCAGATGTCCCAAGCAATGAATCTGTCGAGGGAGGTGGCATCGATGTGGTTTCCCCTTTGTCTAGTGAGAAATCGGAAGAAGACCCTATTCAAGTAGACCCCCCTGACCTCGGTCTAGGTGAACTCTTCAAAGATTCCTCACCGACAGATAAACCTAAGAATAATACAGATGAGAATAATGTCACGACCCTGACTAGTTTTGGCTCCTCTCCTGTTACTAGGAGTAAGCTTGTTCAACTCCAGGCAGAGGACCCGGAACTAGCCAGTTTTCTTAATAGGGCAGTTAGTGAAGTGGAAGCCCAACAGGAGGCCAATTGCTATTACACTAGCTTTGGCGTGCTAATGCGGAAATATCGTCCCGCTACCTCCCCCGCCAGTCACCCTTGGTCAGTGCACCACCAGATAGTGATTCCGAAGCCCCTACGCCAAGATATCCTTAGCATTGCTCATGACGGCGTAGGAGGACATCTAGGAACCAGGAAAACTTATGCCAAAATTCTATCACATTTCTATTGGCCTAAGTTACGCAGAGACGTCGGTACATACTGCCGTACATGCCGTCCCTGTCAGTTAGTGGGAAAACCAAGCCCCAGTATCAAACCGTTCCCGTTACAACCCATACCAGTGATAAAAGAGCCTTTTAGTAGGATCACAATTGATTGCGTAGGTCCCTTGCCAAAAACCCCCCGTGGTCATCAGTTCCTACTTACCATCATAGACAGTGCCACTCGCTATCCGGAGGCTATTCCCTTACGCCGCATCACGGCAAAGAATGTTGTAAGAGCCCTAGTTCATTTTTTTACCCAAGTAGGCCTTCCCACAGTGATACAATCCGATCAGGGATCCAACTATACTTCCCGGTTGTTTAACCAGGTGATGGAAAGCCTAGGTGTCAAGCAATCTAGGTCCTCGGCTTATCACCCGCAATCCCAGGGTGTAGTAGAAAGGTTCCATCAAACCCTCTAAAGAATCCTAAGGACCTTTTGCTTGGAAACCGGAAGGGACTGGGACGAGGGAGTAGATCTCCTGCTGTTCGCTATCCGAGATAGTGTTCAGGAGTCGTTAGGTTATAGCCCTTTTCAGTTAGTTTATGGATACGAGGCACGGGGTCCCCTTAAAGTCTTGAAGGAGAGCTGGATAAGCAATGAGCCAGTGACCCCGTTGGCCTCCTATGTGACAAAGTTTAAGGATAAACTTCAATTAGCTATAAATCTTGCCCATTCAAACCTAGAAGGTGCTCAAATTAAAATGAAGCACCAGTTTGATAAGTCAAAAGGAGCAAGGGATAGGTATTTTAAGAGTGGAGATAAAGTCTTAGCTTTCTTACCATTAAAAACTAACCCTCTTCAAGCTGTGTATAGTGGACCGTATCAAGTCTTAGAGCGCCAAGGTCAGGCCAACTATGTCCTCCACACTCCAGAGAGACGCAAGAAAAAGCGTCTAGTGCATATTAACTTGTTGAAACCCTACCACGATCGTGGTGAGGGTGTGGTAGGAGATAGTGCGGAGGCTGACCCTCCGTCACCTGCGTGCTTAGTAGTGCCGGAAGTTAGTGAAGAAAGTGATGCGAGTTTCTCTGAAGCTCTTAGTGGGTCATGTGTTAAGATGGAAAACTCAGTGAAATTACGAGACCCCACTGTGAAGTTAGAACATCTCTCTGGTGCCCAAGCGAAGGACATAGAATCCCTGCTACGAACGTACGTGTGCATATTCGGTGATCACCCTCGCCCCTGCTCAGCACTGGAAAACGACGTGGAGACCCATGGGGCCCCTCCCATCCGCCAACGTCCTTACCGCTTGAATACCTTCAAGAGAGAATACGTCCGAGCTGAGGTGCAACGTCTCCAAGAGCTCGGCATTGTACAGCCCAGCCACAGCCCGTGGGCATCTCCTGTTGTCCTCGTGCCGAAGCCAGATGGGTCGATGCGGTTATGTGTCGACTACCGACGGGTCAACGCGGTAACGGAAGCGGATGGGTACCCCTTGCCTCGCATAGACGATGTGATCGACGACGTGGGCTCGGCGCGATGGGTAACCAAGCTCGACCTCTTCAAAGGCTACTACCAGGTCCGACTGACTGAGCGCTCGAGAGCCATCTCCGCCTTCGTCACCCCAGAGGGACTGTACGAATTCTCCGTTCTTCCCTTTGGGTTGCGGAATGCCCCGGCCACCTTTCAGCGCCTTATGAACCGCCTCACAGCCGGGATGGACGGCGTCCGGTGCTATCTCGACGATATCGTCGTCTTCGGGGACACCTGGGAGTTGCACCTGAGTCGCCTGAAATCTCTCTTTGCTGTGCTGGCTGCCAACAACCTGACGGTGAACCTCGCCAAAAGCGAGTTCGGCCATGCCCGGGTCACCTTCCTGGGACATGTGGTCGGGCAGAATGAGGTTCGACCTGTTGCAGCCAAGATTGCGGCCATCCAACAATATCCGGCACCAGACGACAAAAAAGCAGTGATGAGGCTGATAGGGATGGCCGGATATTATCGGCGCTTCTGTCCAAATTTTTCTTCTATTGTGGCACCGATGACCGACCTCCTCAGCGGCAAGAAGGCCTTTAGGTGGTCGCAGATGTGCCAGGAGTCCTTCGAGAGCTTGAAAACCCTACTATCCAACGTGCCCGTGCTACGAGCCCCTAACCTAGAGAAGCCGTTTACCCTTCACGTCGATGCTAGTGACGTCGCCGGAGGAGCAGTGCTGTTGCAGGAAGGTGAGGGGGATTCCGTGTTCCACCCAGTGGGATATTTCTCGAAGAAATTTAACAAGCACCAGAGAAATTATGCCACCGTTGAAAAGGAGGCACTTGCGTTGTTGTTGGCCCTTGACCATTTTAGAATTTATATAGGTAGCACAATTCACCCAGTGCAAGTGCGTACAGATCATAACCCCTTAATATTCGTTGAAAAGATGAAGAACACTAATCAAAGACTTTTAAGATGGGCGTTGGCACTACAGCCCTTTAACTTGAAAATCTCACATATACGTGGGAGAGAAAACGTCATAGCCGACGCGCTATCACGTGGTCCAGCTCTCCCAGGAGATGCTCCTTAGGTTAAGAGGTTGTTTATATCATAAGTGTAGTATACTCATTTTGTTTGATTTTGGTTCTTGTGTTATTACTTGTCTTTTATAGTGTAAAATTTTCTGTGTAACTATGTAATTTTTTTTTCTTTTCTTTTTTCGCTTCCCATTTAGGGAAGCACACATTTTTTGGGGGGAGGTGTTGCGGGCCCGTCCATGGCTGGACACTTTCCCGTCATACGTGTGCGCATGCGCATGCGCAGGTTGGTTAGAATGAGTGGTCGCCAAATGGTGACGTCTGGCAACTGGGAGCCAGTGGAAGTACGGTAGCTTGCGGGGTACCTCCTTCCCCCTCTTACTAATCCTGTCACCATACCAGACAGTTGTTCCTAGCATTCTCTTGTTACCTAGTTGGGTAACGGTAAGAATTAAGTATACTAGATTGTATCATATTATTTATGTTACATATTATTATTCATGTTGTATCATGTCATTTATGTTATAAATATAGATACTTATACATGTAGAGTTTACGAAATACCCCGACTGAAATACATGAGACAGATAAAATGTTACAGTACCCTTATATACCTGAAGGGAAACGTAGCAGTATACCTATATGTATATATGTATATGTATATGTATATGTATATGTATATATATATGTATATGTATATGTATATGTATATGTATATGTATATGTATATGTATATGTATATGTATATATGTATATGTATATGTATATGTATATGTATATGTATATGTATATGTATATTTATATGTATATGTATACGTATACGTATACGTATACGTATATGTATATATATATATATATATATATGTATATGTATATGTATATGTATATGTATATGTATATGTATATGTATATGCAAATGTACATGTACATGTACATGTATATGTACATGGATATGTACATGTATATGTATATGTATATGTATATGTATATGTATATGTATATGTATATGTATATATATATGTATATGTGTACCCGTCTGGGGTATTGGCTGTATGTTATTGTGGCAAATTAGCATACAGTTGATACTTTAGGGTTTATATGGAGCGCCCCTACGGACCAGAGCCACACATCATTCTGTCAATGATAGAGGAAAACTCTCTTCATAGAGATATGATGACACTTTTTTACTACGGCTATCCCTCCGTTATGCTGTCCCCCAACCCCATGTTACTGTCCTGTACCATTTCTCTGAATATTCATTTCCTTTTTTCGCCTACCTACCCTTAGGTGGGGGAAAAGAATACTGCCACCAAGTATTTCCACTTGAGTCATAAAAGACGACAAAAAAGGGACGGGGGATGGGATTAGGAGTCCTACTACCTGTAGCCCAAAAAGGGGACATTCCTAAAAAAAGTAAAGGCATAAGAGGTCTGGGAGTTTTCCAACCAGTACCCTAAGGTTTGGGTCTTTTAATGTGCGTGGATGTGGTACAGATGAGAGTAAAAGGGAAGAGATAGGCAGTATGTTTGTGAGAAGAAGGATGGATGTATATGTATATGAGTGAAACTAAAAGGAAAGGGCAACTGTGAGTTTGGGAGTGTAGCTGGGAGGTACTCAGGAGTAAAGAGGGGACGAGAAGAGAAGGGGTGGCTATACTAGTAAGTGAAGAGATAAGTAAGCGGGTAGTGGAGTGGAAGGAGGTTTCATCAAGGTTGATATGGATGAAGGTGAAGCTAGGGAGAGAGATGTGGGTTTTTGTAAGTGCGTATGGACCTCGTAGTGAAAAGAGTTTAGAGGAAAGGAATGCTTTTTGTGTAGATATAAATGAGTGCATAGAGGGATTAGGGTGAAATGCTAATGTAGTTGTATTGGAAGACCTTAATGCTAGGGTAGGAAATGAACCAATAGATGGAGTAATTGGGAGTTATGGAGTTCCAGGTAAAAATCGTAGTGGAGAATTGATGGTGGAGATGTGTCTTGAAAGAGAGTTGATGATAGCAAATACAGTGTTTAAGAAGAAAGTCAAGCAGAAGTACACATGGGAGAAATTGGTGGATGGAAGGGTATCAGATAGAGCGTTAATGGACTATATAGTGGTGACCAGGAGTATGGTAGGAAGAGTTAAGGATGTACATGTTCTAAGGGGAGAGAGTGGGGAAATATCAGATCATTTTCTGGTGGAAGGTAAATTAAGAGAAGAAAATTGGTGGAGAAAGAGGAAAAGACCAGAAGGTAGGGAGGTACTTAGAGTGAACTGCTTATATGAGAATAAAAAGGAAAATGAGTATGAGAAGAAGCTGAACGAGGATTGGGAGGGAGTAAAGGATAGAGTAGAACTAGAATTGGAGGAGGAATGGGGATGGTTCAAGGAGGGAATCATAAGGTGTGCAAAGATGGTGTGTGGAACAAAGAGGGCGGGGGAAAATAGAAGGAAGGGTAGTGAGTGGTAGGATTAGGAAGTGAAGAAAGGTGTAGAAGAGACGAAACAGGCATTCATAATTTGGCTACAAACTAGGACGAGGGAATCGTATGAGAGGTACAAAGTAAAGAGAAAGGAAGTTTAGCATAAGATAAAGGAAGCAAAGAGGAGAGCAGATGTGATATGGGGTAAGAGATGTGTTGGAAAGAAATTAAAAGAGAAAGAGGAGGCGAATCAAGTAGAGAAGGAAAGGTAAAAGGTGCAGATGGAGAGATGATAATGGAAGAGAAGGCAGTGAGAGGAAGGTAGGCAGAGTATTTTAGGGGGTTGCTAAATGTGAAAAGAAGGATAGGGAGGGAAAAGTATTTGCAGTGGGAAGCGCTAAGAAAATGAGAGTGATGAGTGAGGAAAATGGAGGAGAAATAGGGAAGGATGAAGTGCAAGCAGCTGTTAAGATGATGAGAGGAGGTAAGGCACCTGGTCTGGATGCAGGCCATGCAAAATGTCTGAAGAAAGGAGGTACAGTTATGGCGGACTGGCTGGTAAGGTTTTTTGATGTTTGTTTAAGAGAGGGTAGAGTGCCGGAAGACTGGAGGAGTGCCTGTATAGTTCCACTTTACAAATGAAAGGGGACAAGTGTGAGTGTAGTAGTTTCAGAGGGATTAGCTTGTTGACTGTAGTTGAAAAGGCTTATGGGAGGATCTTGATTGAGAGGATTAAGAGAGGAACAGAGGGAGTAATTGGTGAAGAACAGTATGGATTTAGGACAGGTAGGGGTTGTGTAGATCAGATTTTTGTGGTAAGACATATATGTGAGAAAGCTATAGGAAAAGGTAAGGATGTTTTGGGGGCTTTTATGGATCTGGAAAAGGCTTACGAGAGGGTAGACAGGAAGGCACTGTGGGAGGCACTGCAGATATATGGGATAGGAGGAAAGCTGTTAAGAGCAGTCAAGAGTTTTTATGAGTGTAGTAGAGCTTGTGTTAGGATTAGAAATGGAGAGAGTGAATGGTTTGAGGTAAAGGTGGGACTTGGTCAGGGATGTGCTCTGTCGTCCTGGTTGTTCAATCTTTACATGGATAGGGTGGTGCGAGAGGTGAATGCAAGGGTAGTGGGTCAAGGGTTGGAGATGGTCATAGAAAATGGAGAAAAGTGGGAGGTAAACCAGTTGTTGCTTGCTGACGACATTGCGCTTGTAGCAAGATCAGAGGAGGGATTTAGGAAGTTTGTGACAGAGTTTGAGAAGGTGTGTGAAAGAAGGAAGCTGACAATAAATGTGGGCAAAAGTAAGGTGATGAGATGTACAAGGAGAGAGAGTGACGGCAGGCTGAAAATGAGCATTAAGGGTGAAAGACTGGAGGAAGTGGATAGTTTTAGATCCTTGGGTGCGAATGTGGCAGAAAAAGGGAGGAGTGGGGGTGGAGGTAGAATGTAGATTGAGAGAATCGAGTAAATGCCTTGGTGGATTGAAAGGTGTAATGAGAAATAGACATCTGGGAATGGATGCTAAGAGGAGGTTATATGAAGGAGTGATTGTGCCAACAGCATTGTATGGCGCAGAAACATGGAACATGAGGGAGGAAGAGAGAAGGAGTTTGAATGTGTTTGAGATGAAATTTCTGAAAAGTATGATAGGGGTTATAAGGCTAGATAGAGCGAGAAATGAGGAGGTGAGGAGGAGGACAGGGGTAGAAAGGGAACTGGGAGATAGGGTTGATGAAAGAGTATTAGGATGGTTTGGACACATGGAAAGAATGAGTGAAGAAAGATTAGTAAAAGAGGTGTGGAAGGCAGAGCTGGAAGGAGTGAATATGAGGGGGCCTCGTAGGATGAGATGGATGGATGGGGTAAAAGGGGCATTACAAAAGAGAGGAATGTCTGTAGAGGAAGGACGGGAGAGGACAAAAGATAGGGGTGAATGGAGAGGGGTAGTGTATAGATGATGCTGTGGTGCATGAGGGGGAGTGGGTGGGGGATGGGAGGTGAGGAAGTATGTATGAGAAAAAGATTGACGCAGCCCGAAGAGATTTTACCCCGTCTTCTCCTTTTCTGCATGGGGGATGGAGAGGGGGGGTCACCGAATTTATGAAGCGGCCTTGCTGTGGATGTGCTGTGTCTTAACGACACTGCTTCTGACCCAAGGTAGTGAACAGGATGCAAGGATAACCCGTCATCCGTGAGGTGCCGAGATGGGAGGGAGGAAGGAGGGTGGAGGGAAGTGTAATATATTGGAATGAATAGGAGTGGGTTCTATGCCTTTTTCTTTTTGGCTACCTCCCGTGTAGGGAGAAAAAGCCTTTGGCATATGTATGTATGTATATATATGTATATGTATATGTTTATGTATATGTATATATATACATATATATACATATATATATATATATATATATATATGTGTGTGTGTGTGTGTTTGTGTGTGTGTGTGTGTGTGTGTGTGTGTGTGTGTGTGTGTGTGTGTGTGTGTGTGTGTGTGTGTGTGTGTGTGTGTGTGTGTGTGTGTGTGTGTGTGTAAAGCACAAGGTAAAGGAGGCAAAGAGGAGAGCAGATGTGAAATGGGGCGAGAGTGTGACAGAAAGTTTTGAAAGTAATAAAAAATGTTTTGGAAAGAAATTAACAGAGGAAGAAGAAGCGAATCAAGTAGCGAAGAAAAGTTAAAAGGTGAAGATGGTGAGATGAAAATGGAAGAGAAGGCAATAGGAGGAAGATAGGCAGAGTATTTTAGGGAGCTGCTAAATGTGAAGTAGGATAGGGAGGGAAAGATAGTTGAAGTGAGACGTGCTAAGAAAATTATCGTGATGAATGAGGAAAATGGAGGAGAAATAAGGAAGGATGAACTGAAGGCAGTTGTTAAGATGATGAGAGGAGGTAAGGCACCTGGTCTGGATGGAGGCCATGCAGAATGTCTGAAGAAAGGAGGTACAGTGATGGTGGA
>NC_134814.1:33727386-33732386 GCF_046742065.1 Oratosquilla oratoria | reverse complement strand
TATCAGCATTGGTGATCATATATATAAAAGCATGCCTGACTGCCAATCTAAGCTCAACTGTAGATTTGCAGGCCCCTTTTTGGTGACTGAACACCTAAATACATACACATACCAAAGGCTTTTTCCCCCTTACACAGCAGTAGCCAAAAAGAAAAGGGCATAGAAATCACTTCCACCCATTTCATTTCCCATATATTCCACTCCCCTCCACCCTCCTCCCTCCCTCCTATCTTGGCACCTCCTGGATGACGGGTCATCCCTGCATCCCGTCCACTGCCCTGGGTCAGAAGCAGTGTCGTAAGACACAGCACATCCACAGCAAGGCAGCTTCATAAATTCGGCGACCCCCCCCCCTCTCCGTCCCCTCATGCAGGAAAGGAGAAGACGGGGAGAAATCCCTTGGGGCTGCGTCAAATTTTTTCTCATACAAACTTCCTCACCCCCCATCCCCCACCCACTCCCCCTCATGCATCACTGCCTCATCTATGCACAACCCTTCTCCATTCACCCCTATCTTCTGTCTTCTCCCGTCCTTCCTCTACAGACATTCCTTTCTTTTGTAATGCCCCTTTTACTCCATCCATTCATCTCATCCTAGAACTCCCCCTCATATTCACTCCTTCCACCTCTGCCTTCCACACTTCTTTTACTAATCTTTCTTCACTCATTCTTTCCATGTGTCCAAACCATCTTAATATTCTTTCATCAACCCTATCTCCCAGCTCCTTTTCCACCCCTGCTCTCCTCCTTACCTTCTCATTTCTCACTCTATCTAACCTAGTAACCCCTATCATACTTTTCAGACATTTCATCTCAAACACATTCAAACTCCTTCTCTCCTCCTCTCTCATGTTCCATGTTTCTGCCCCTTACATTGCTGTTGGCACAATCACTCCTTCATATAACCTTCTCTTAGTATCCATTCCCAGATGTCTATTTCTCATTACACTTTTTAATCCACCAAGGCATTTACTCGATTCTCTCAATCTACATTCTACCTCCACCCCCACTCCTCCCTTTTCTGCCACAGTCGCTCTCAATTATCTGAAACTATCCACTTCCTGCAGTCTTTCACCCTTAATGCTCACTTCCAGCCTACTGTCACTCCCTTCCCTTGTACATCTCATCACCTTACTTTTGCCCACATTTATTTTCAGCTTCCTTCCTTCACACACCTTCTCAATCATCTCCAACCCCTGACCCACTACCCTTGCATTTACCTCTCGCACCACCCCATCCATGTAAAGATTGAACAGCCAGGGCGACAAAACACACCCCTGACCAAATCCCACCTTTACCTCAAACCATTCACTCTCTCCATTTCTAATCCTAACGCAAGCTCTACTACTCTCATAAAAACTCTTGACTGCTCTTAACAGCTTTCCTCCTATCCCATATATCTGCAGTACCTCCCACAGTGCCTTCCTGTCTACCCTGTCGTAAGCCTTTTCCAGATCCATAAAAACCCCAAAAAACAACCTTATCTTTTCCTATAGCTTTCTCACATATATGTCTTACCACAAAAATCTGATCTACACATCCCCTACCTGTCCTAAAACCACACTGTTCCTCACCTATCACTCCCTCTGTTCCTCTCCTAATCCTCTTAATCAAGACCCTCCCATAAGCCTTCCCAACTACACTCAACAAGCAGATCCCTCTGTAACTACTACACTCACACTTTTCCCCTTGCCTTTGTAAAGCGGAACTATACAGGCACTCCCCCAGTCCTCTGGCACTCTACCGTCTCCTAACCAAACATTAAATAACCTCACCAGACAGTCCACCATAACTGTACCTTCTTTCTTCAGACATTCTGCATGGGATCCATCCAACCCAGGTCCCTTACCTCCTCTCATCATCTTAACAGCTGCTTTTACTTCATCCTTCCCTATTTCTCCTCCATTTTCCTCACTCATCACGGTCATTTTCTTAGCGCTTCCCACTGCAACTACCTTTCCCTCCCTATCCTCCTTCACATTTAGCAACCCCCTAAAGTGCTCTCCCACCTTCCTCTCATTGCCTTCTCTTCCATTATTATCTCTCCATCTGCACCTTTTACCTTTTCTTCTCTACTTGATTCGCCTCCTCTTCCTCTTTTAACATCCTTCCAAAACATATTTTTATTACTTTCAAAATTTTCTGCCATACTCTTTCCCCATTTCACATCTTCTTTCCTCTTTGCTTCCTTTATCTTATGCTTAACTTCCTTTCTCTTTACTTTGGACCTCTCATACGATTCCCTCGTCCTAATTTGTAGCCAATCTAAGAATGACTGCTTCTTCTCTTCTACACCCTTCTTTGCTTCCTCATCCCACCACTCACTACCCTTTTTTCTATTTCCTCCCGCCCTCCTTGTTCCACACACCATCTTTGCACACATTATGACTCCCTCCTTAAACCATCCCCATTCCTCCTCCACTCCTAGTTCTACTCTATCCTTTACTCTCTCCCACTCCTCTCTCAATTTCTTCTTATACTCATTTTCCTTTTATTTCTTCATTTAAGCAGTTCACTCTAAGTACCTCCCTATCTTCTGCCCTTTTCCTCTTTCTCCACCTATTCTCCACTCTCAACTTACCTTCCACCAGGAAATGATCTGATATTCCCCCACTCTCTCCCCCTAGAACATGTACATCCTCAACTCTTCCTACCATACTCCTGGTCACCACTATATAGTCCATTAACGCTCTATCTGCCACTCTTCTTTCCACAACCCTCTTCCATGTGTATTTATGCTTGACTTTCTTCTTAAACGCTGTATTTGCTATCATCAACTCTCAAGACACATCTCCACCATCAACTCTCCACTACGAGTTTTGCCTCGAACTTAATACTTACCAATCACTCCGTCACTTGGTTCATTTCCTACCCTAGCATTTAGGTCTCCCAATAGAACTACATTGACATTTCTCCCTAATCCCTTTATGCACTCATTTATGTCTACCCAAAAAGCCTCCCTTTCCTCTACGTTCTTCTCACTACCATGCCCACACGCACTTACAAAAACCCACATCTCCTTTCCCAGCTTCACCTTCATCCACATCAACCTTGATGACACCTCCTTCCAGTCCACTACCCGCTTACTTATCTCTTTACTTACTAGTAAAGCCACCCCTTCTCTCCCTCGTCCCCTCTTCACTCCTGAGTACCTCCCAGATACACTCCCAAACTCACAGTTGCCCTTTCCTTTCATTTTACTTTCACTCAAAGCCAGTACATCCATCTTTCTTCTCACAAACATACTGCCTATCTCTTCCCTTTTACTCTCATCTGTACCACATCCACGCACATTAAAGCACCCAAACCTTAGGGTGCTGGTTGGAAAGCTCCCAGACCCTCTTATGCTTTTTTTTTTTTTTTTTTTTTAATGCCCCATTTTTGGGCTATATTTGTCGCCTTTTACAACTCAAATGGAAATACTTGGTGGCAGTATTCTTTTCCCCCACCTAAGGGTAGGCGAAAAAAGGAAATGAATATTCAGAGAAATGGTACAGGACAGTAACAAGGGATTGGGGGACAGCATAACGAAGGGACAGTCGTAGTATACAAGTGTCATCATTTTTCTATGTACAGAGTTTTCCTCTATCACAGACAAAATGATGTGTGACTGGTCCGTAGGGGCGCCCCATATAGACCCTGAAGTATCAACTGCATGCTTTTTTGCCAAAATAACATGCAAGGACTGAGCAAAGTGTTACATGTGGATAGGCTTAAGGTTACAAGTGTGCCTATCTCTCCATTTATCCGGCCTCCCTGAAGGCCCCCTGTACAAACTATGCTTTGTGTATCTACCCCTCAAAGTTCTAATCTCCGGTCAGGGGGTTCTTTGTCTACTTCAACTGTATTTGTGTATTTCTTATGATGTATCCATAGTGTCTTGTATTGTATTCTTTGTGATGTTTACCATTTTCTCTCAATGGCTAAACTATTATTTAGCTATCAAGTATCATGTGCCGGACGTCAGGCAATAGCTGTGTTTTTTATTTATTGTAAGGGGGAAAAAGCCTTGGTATGGTATATATGTATGTATGTATTTTTATTTTTTGTATTTAACTAGCGTCAGTTCCTTTGTATATTTCTTGTATTTGTGTACAGTTCCTTTGTATATTTCTTGTGTTTTTGTACAGTTTCTTTGTGCATTTCTAGTGTTTGTGTACAGTTCCTTTGTATATTTCTTGTATATGTGTACAGTAACTTTGTATATTTCTTGTGTTTTTGTACAATTCCTTTGTGTATATCTAGTGTTTATGTATTAGGGTGTGCTATTCTGATAATTCTTTTCCACAGTTTTGTAGTAACCCTGTTGCGTGTGTGGAATTGATTATGTACATTTTGCTTTTGTCTTGATTGGTATGTTTTCTCGTTTGCTCTGTGCGGTAACCGAGTGGTGGTGGCCGAGTAATATAATGGTATACTTGAAACATTGTATATTCATTACTGTATACTGTACATATGCTGTAAGAACCAAGTGTTCTGCTCTCTCGCTCAAGAGTTTTCCCATTCTAAGTTGTTATTCCCAAGCGGGCAGTTTCTATCACGCCTTCCAAGCGTACGCACGTTTTTATCTGATGTGCTAATTAATACAGTATATACAACTCATACAGAATTCACCAATGGCTGATGTTTGATATTGTGTGCTACCACTGTGGTGTCAGTCCTTGGAGGCCAGTGCTCTCTGTGGTAATGTGCTGTTCTGTCTCTATTGTCCCAAAGGCAAAGAAAACAGAGATTTTTGGTAAAACCTCTTTGCAGTACCATCAAAAAGCCATCATCTTGAAGTTTCCAATAACTTCCCGGCCACAATTGTTGCAGTCAAATTTTCTAATAGAAGCTTTACACTGCTGTAGTCCTCCTTAAAACACATAAAATGAGCAAGAGGCATAGATAAATACTTTTTTCTATTGTGCAGAAGGACTGAGTTTAGGCTCTTTGAAGGTGCTGTCAATGAAGAGTCTCGATTTATTTGCACTGCAAGAAATTCCAATAGAATCAAACAC
>NC_134814.1:33719886-33722386 GCF_046742065.1 Oratosquilla oratoria | reverse complement strand
GTAAGTTAGTTACGCAAGAACGTTTCCGTCTGAAACCATGCTGGCTATCATTTATCAAACGGTTACTTTCTAAATGATGTTCGATAGCATCTTTGCTGATAGTTTCCATTATTTTTCCTACGATTGAAGTCAAACTTATAGGCCTATAGTTATTTGGCTTCTTTTTGTCACCTTTTTTGAATATGGGAGTAACGTTAGCTAGCTTCCATTCTCTTGGGACATCTCCGGATATGATGGATTTCTTGAAAATAATTTCTAATGGAACAACAATCTCATTTTTCATTTCTTTTAAGATTCTTGGATGCCAACCGTCAGGCTCTGGTGTTTTATTAACTTTGAGTTTGTCTATACACCTTTTAATTTTTTCTTTTGTTATATTTACCGTAGTGAGTAAGTTTACCCCAGACTTTTCACAGGTTTCAGTTTGGAATTCACTTTGAGGTGTTTCGTTTACGAATACCGAGCTAAAATAATTGTTTAAGATATTACACATTCCTTCATTTGAATATTCAAGTTGACCGTCAGCAGATAATAGTGGACCAATGTGATTCCTAAAAACCTTTTTATATCTAATGTAACTATAGAATTCTTTGGGATTCTGTTTGGATTTATCAGCGATGTTCATTTCGTAATGTCGTTTTCTTTTCCTTATTGTCTTTTTTAAATCTCTCTGTATTGATACATAATTTTCATAGTCATTAGATGCATCCGAGCACTTATATTTCTTATAAGCCTGTCTCTTTTTAGCAATACTTTTTTCAGTTTCTTTGTCGAGCCACTTTGGGCGAGCCTGATTTGGGGGGCGTCTGTCTTTAAAAGGAATGTAAGTTTGAATCATCTTAGTGAGCGTATTTTGAAATATTTCCCACATCCGATCTACAGGTCTTTCGTTTAATTTTGCCTCCCAATCTGTAAGCTGAAGCTCCTGACGTAGTCCCATGAACTGAGCTTTACTGAAATCGGGTATTTTAGAACCACAAGTATCTATTCTAAAATTGTTTAGGAGTTTGAATCTAACTAAGTTGTGATCGCTATTTGCAACAGATTCACCGACTTCTACATCAGTTACCATGCTTTCGCGGCTAGTGATCAAAAGATCGAGTAAGTTTCCATATCTTGTGGGCTCTTTTACATGCTGAATTAAGTAATTGTCACCAAGAAAATCAATCAAGCGACTACCTATATGGCCATGTTCAAGGGTCATCCAATCAATGTCAGTAAAATTGAAATCACCCATTATCAATAAATCCCGGTTGCAGAAACTAGACAGTTCTTGAAATAACAGTTGGTCGTCTGCTAATGATAATGTCTTTGGCCTATATATTACACCTATATTCACTTTTTGTCCATTTGTTTGGGTTAACTCAACCCACAAACTATCATATGCATCCTGTTTCACTTTCTCTAAAACACAAGCATGAACATTGTTTTTAACGTACAATAGAACACCCCCACCTTTCTTGTGGTTTCTATCCTGATGAAAGTGTTTAAATCCCGCAATATTAAATTCAGCTTCGAACTCTGTACCATTTAACCATGTCTCAGTTATTCCTATCATATCGGGATTTTAGCTTTTGACATACACCTGTATTTCTTTAAATTTGTTCCTAATACTACGAGCATTAAAGTACATGATATTTTTTCCTCCACTATAATTACATCCCATCGTGATCTTTTGTCTTCCACTGACATTACATCCTATCTTGATATTTTGGCCTTCATTGACATTCAGTCCGGTATCCCTTCCTAAAATTATATTTTGTCCTTCACTGACATTATATCTTACCGTGATATTTTCTCCTCCATTATCATTACATCCTATCGTGATATTTTGTTTGCCACTATCATTACTTCCCATCGTGATCTTTTGTCCTCGACTGTCATTACATCCCATTGCGACATTTTGTCCTATGACATTACATCCTAATGTGACATTTCGTCCTCTAGCGACATTACATCCTATCATGATATTTTGGCCTTCATTGACATTCTGTCCGGTATCCCTTCCTAAAATTATATTTTGTCATTCACTGACATTATATCCTACCGTGATATTTTCTCCTCTATTATCATTACATCCTATCGTGATATTATGTTCTCCACTATCACTGACATTATATCCTACCGTGATATTTTCTCCTCCATTATCATTACATCCTATCGTGATATTTTGTTCTCCACTATCATTACTTCCCATCGTGATCTTTTGTCCTCCACTGTCATTATATCCCATTGCGACATTTTGTCCTATGACATTACATCCTAATGTGACATTTCGTCCTATAGAGACATTACATCCTATCATGATATTTTGGCCTTCATTGACATTCTGTCCGGTATCCCTTCCTAAAATTACATTTTGTCCTTCACTGACATTATATCCTACCGTGATATTTTCTCCTCCATTATCATTACATCCTATCGTGAGATTTTGTTCTCCACTATCATTACTTCCCATCATGATCTTTTGTCCTCCACTCTCATTACATCCCATTGCGAC
>NC_134814.1:33707386-33709886 GCF_046742065.1 Oratosquilla oratoria | reverse complement strand
ATAATTTTCGCGACCATTGTTTACTTTTCACCGACCAGAATTTTCGGTATTTATTTCAAATGTTTAAATTTTTCAATAGACTACAAATTATCAGTACTAATTGATCATTAACATTATTAATTATTCAGATTATATCCAATAATTTAAATATACATAATTTATTACTTTAATGAAATTAAACTTCTAGAGTTCAATAAACGAGTTCAATATGACGTCACCTTTTACGTAATTTCTAATAATATATATATATATATATGTATATATATATATATTTATGCATATATATATATATTTATATATATATATTTATGTATATATATATATATATATATATATATATATAAGAACTAAAGAATGATGGAGACTGCAAGAGACCATAAGTCCTGCATTAGGCAGCTCCATGTCCATCACCACTTGTCACCCCCATCCTTAAAGAATCTGATCGTTTCTTAAAACAACTGATATTTTCAGCGCTTACTGCATGGTTAGTAAGCTTACTCCATTCGTCGACCACCCTATTAGTAAACAAATTCCTGCCTATTTCCTTTTTAAATCTATAATTTTCCAGTTTATAACCATTACTGCGAGTCCTGCCCTGTTATTTTAATTTGATGACCTTGTTTGCATCACCTCTATTAGATCACCCCGCACTCTGCGTCTTTCCAGAGAGTGTAAGTTAAGGTGCTAAGCCTTTCTTCGTAAGCCATATTTCAGAGTCCAGGTATCATTTTGGTCATTCTTCTTTTTACTGATTCTAGTGAATAGATGTCCATTCTGTAGGACGAAGACCAAAACTGTACCGCATAGTCAAGGATGGGTCTAACTATCGCTATATAGAGTTTAATAATTACCTCTGCACTTCTATTCGTTACCGTCCTAGCAATGAAACCTAATTATCTGTTAGCTTTATTCCTGGTGCTAATGCACTTTTTACTGGTTTTTAAGTCCGGACTCACTAAAACTCCCAAGTCCCTCTGGCACTCAGTTTTCTCGAAAAGCGTGTTATCTAAGCTGTATCTATTTTCGGGGTTACGTAGCCCTACGTTTAACATACTACACCTAGAGATATTGAAGTTCATTTGCCATTTCACCGACCATATGAACAATTTGTTAAGATCATCCTGCGTCGTCTCCTGACCTAATTAGGCGTCCTATTTTAGTGTTGTCCGCAAACTTACTAACATTACTATTTATCCCGTCGTCCAAGTCGTTTATTTACAAAATGAACAACAAGGGACCCAAAACCGAGCCATGGGGAATCCCACTAGTAACATTGCCCCACCTAGATTTTACTCCATTTATTGTGATCCGCTGTTTTCTGTTACTAGTCCAAGCTCTAATCCATTCTAACACTTTTCCTTCTATGCCATGGGATTTTATTTTATTTAGTAGTCACTGGTGTGGCACCTTATCGAACGCTTTGCTAAAGTCAAGGTAAATAAAATCGTAATTATCATTGTTATCTGACGCCTTATATACTTTACTGTAAAATTATAGAAGATTACTCACACATGACTTACCCTTGGAGAAACCGTGCTGTGAATCACGAATTAAATTATGTCTTTCGATGTGTTCTCTGAGTCTATTTACTATCACTGATTCAAGGATTTTTCCTATAACCGATGTCAAACTGATTGGCCTGTAGTTGCATATAGACGATCTATCTCCCTTCTTATAAACAGGAACAACGTTTGCTTGCCTCCAAGCAGTAGGCACAAAACCAGTGTCTACCGATTTATTAAATATTTCAATTAACTGGTCGCAGATTTCAAACTTACACTCCTTTAGCATTCTCGGAAAAATCTCGTCTAGACCCGGGGATTTTGTAGCTTTAAGTCTTTCAATCTGCTTGACTACTTCTACTTTACTAATGCTGATATTAGATAGACTACTTTCTTCATCGCCTCTGAAAATCGGATCGTAGTCAGGTACTTAATCTAACCTCTCATTTGTAAACACCGATAGAAAATAATTGTTAAATTTCTCCCTCATTATTTCCTCCGATTCTCTCATGACATTTTTATCGTATTTAATTGGTCCTATAGAGATGAAAGAAACCCTTTGAGGTTGGATCTTACTTGACTAGCAACCTTAATTTCATTATTATATTTCCCTGTACGTGTATTTTTTTAACCAGCTTTGCCATTTCGTTATATCTTGATCTATGGTGTGTATCCCCGTTTTTTTCACGTAAAGTCCTCTTGTAATTCCAATCTCATGTTTCAATCTGTCTGTCACCCATTTGAGAGTATTCCTATTTTCCGGTTATGACTGCAGGGGGATAAATGTATTTTGTGCAATAATAATTAAATCAGTTAGATTGCTATACATTTAATCAAAATCGCTGACCTGTCTGTTGAGCCCTCGCCCCAAATGACCTGACCCAAGGTATGCATATTACCCTCCTTGACCCGACCTCTGGTCATGACCTGACCCTCGGTCACTCACCGAGACTCGTCAATGTTCGAAACCTCCGCAACGTCCGCATGATATTTTATAT
>NC_134814.1:33682386-33687386 GCF_046742065.1 Oratosquilla oratoria | reverse complement strand
CTCCTGACACCCTCCCAACTACTCTCCTAAACTCAAATTAGCCCTTCTTTTTCAACTTAGTTTCATTCAGTGCCAGCACATCCATAATTTCTCTCACAAACATGTTGCCTATCTCTTCCTTTTTACTCTCATCTTTACCATATCCACGCACATTAGAAGACCCCCTCGTGGGAATGTTTGTGAAAGCAGGTGCTCTCTTGCCCACTCAAGAACTACTTCAGATCTTTCAATCAAGAATTTGTTTTAATTATTCCAGTCAAATTTGACAAGGAATGTGTAATCTATAGTCATTTTGTGCCATTTAGCGTTTAACTTCTTGAACATTCTGACGGTTACATGCTTAGCATGTAATTCACACACATGATATCTACAGGCTACCCAGAGAATGGTTTGTCCAATACTGCTCTCAATCAGGGTAGCAGCACCTTGCCTGCTATTGTCTTACCTAAATTCCCGTCTTTAATCATTATTGTTGGAACTTTTTCTTGCACTCACTCTGTTCACCATTGTTGAACTTGATATCAGATATGTAGATACAAGAGCAATCACTGCTATTTTCACGTTTTACCTTCATAATTTTCTCATCCCAATGAATAAATATACCATCTGAAATATCTATTTTTTTTTCTCGGTTTGCATACCTCGCCTCCTGACACCCTGTACCGAAATGTTTGTATCTTCGATAATCATACCACATATTTGAGCAATGCTTACTGACACTATGGCTCTCTCTCTATAGCTAAGCCCTAATCGATCAGCTATTGATGATGTAGATATCATAATGTAAATTTTCTTCTTTTCCCTCCCTGGACTTTTTCCCTCATTTTCATCAAAAGTAACACATGTAACACATGATTCTGATTCATCATCATTAAGGTTCTGATAGGACTCTTCAATGCTCCTTCCAATTTCATCTTTCTTTTTCCTTCTTTTTTTTTCCAGTCTCCGATTTAGTCTTGCTTTATCACGTTGCTTTTGTAGCTCATCACCACCAACGGCACATCCGATTTGACCATGTTCCATTTGATTTTCTAAAGGTTTCAGATCAATTTCCCAATTGATTATACCAGACTGTTGGAGGATTGCACGAGGGTTTGATTTGCTAAAGTTCATGGGATCTATTAGGCTGTCTTTCATAGCATTCTCCTTTTGCTTGAATGAATCTTTGCCACATATGTCTGTGTGGTCGCCTGTCACCACTCTGTTGTCGTCTCTATTCAGTCTTTCTTTTGTGTTTTTACTTTATGTTTTCCCTTCTCCACTGTCTTTGTTACATATAATTAGTCACTCACTATTTTCATATGTAGGAAGGTTCTGTGCTTTCGATCATCCGACTTAGTCAAGTTCCACCTAGTATTATCTTGTATAGGAGAGGGGAATTAAACGAAACTTAATTTCTCTTTCTTTTCTTCCTGAATGTTACTACACTTGTTTCTCTAAGTTACACCAAGGGACTCCCGTTGGGAATCCTCAATTAGGGTACTAAGTCAGTTCTGCAATGACGTCATCATTTCTTTGGTCCAATGATTTTTAAGGTTATATTTAAAAACTCCACTGAGGGCGTCATCTTACAATTGTGAATCAGTTGAATTTTCTCCTCCACCCTTTCTCCAATCAGAACAGCTTTTACAAATACCACATGCAATACTGTTTACTCAAGCAACCTGGAATTCAATGCACACTTAGCGTACATATTGTTACATCAGCATAAAAATGTACAATATACAACAATGAAATTGGTTTCCCGGCGACAGTTTGTAAGCATTAGACAGAGAGCGAGCTTGTGCAACTTTGTTTTCGCCTACGAACTACTGTTTACCAAACACCCAACTCATAAAAATGAAATTTTCACCACCTACCCCTATATCTACCTTATTTGTCTACCTATATTTACGAGCGTCATCTACGAGCCTTTTGCAGTCTAATAGTTTATTCTTCAATTTAAGATCATGCCATTCTGTGTGCAGTTTTTAATACGCTTATCAATTTCACTATTTGTCACAATCAGGTTACCTTGCTCCTTCTCATTCCCCTTGACATATTCATCCTCTTTGCCAAAATCAACCAAACACAAAAATGATATTTCTACACTTGCCTTGTCTCTTCTTGAACTAGCCGTATCTCCTCATAAAAAGATACTTACATAGAGTTTTGAGTTTCCAATAGTCGAGCGAGTATGCCCTTTTGTGGGCAACATTGCTAGTGCCACTTTTTCTAGCCTATATCCCAATAGATAATAACCTTTCCTCGATAAATATGAGGAAGCTCCCTGAGTAGGCTTTTTTCCTCTTCTTCCACAGCAGACTTAGATTAGATCTTGCTTTCATCTTTGGGCTATGAGCTTGCCGTGAGGCTGGAGTGAATGAATTTCTCTTTCGTGTTGTTGCTGTGGATTTCCCTAGTTACTTAGTAATACTTTTCGGTTTGGACCACTTTGGTCGACTTGGAGTTTTAGTTTCTTCCGTTTTATTCTGTCAATACGTAGTCTGCATTTCAGTTTCTGACAACCATGCTCAATCATACAATTCCAATGCTTCAGTTTGTCTGGAAAGAACAAAAAGAATTAAGAAAATTCGACAACCTTAATATTAAATCAGTTTAAAATGCCTTTGAACAAGAAAAATATCAATAAGAAATCACTCTTTGAAATAGATTGTGATGAAAAGAAATCTTTTCATACACGAATTTTTTTTTTTTGCTTATTTTTTCTTATTTGACAATCACATGAATACAAAATAAAAATAATAAACTTTAAAGCTAAGAAATTTAATAACCAACCCCAAAAAACAATAAATATATATACCATACACTATGTAAGGGAATCTTTAAAGGTTAAAAGACAATAATAGCCTATTTTGGTGGCCAGTAAAAAGAAAATGTAGGGAAACCACAATTTTTGGAGGAACATATAAAACCTTCCATGACAGTTTTTGCCGTCAAACCTCAAGCTAAATCTTATAGCTTACAAAGACTGTGAAACTGTTTTTGAAAAACAGTACATCATATATATATATATATATATATATATATATATATATATATATATATTAGTATATATAAGTACATATATATATATATACTGTATATATACATATATATGTATATATATATACATATACATATATCTATATATATATATGTAATATATATATTCATATATATATATATATATTTATATACATATATATATATTCATATATAAACATATATATTTATACATATATATATATATATATACATATATATATATATATATATATTCATATATATTTTAATATATTTACCTACATATGTATATATATATATATATATATATATATATGTGTGTGTGTGTGTGTGTGTGTGTGTGTGTGTGTGTGTGTGTGTGTGTGTGTGTGTGTGTGTGTGTGTGTGTGTGTGTGTGTGTGTGTGTGTGTGTGTGTGTGTGTGTGTGTGTGTGTGAGTGTGTGTGTGTGTGTGTGTGTGTACATATGTACATATATATATATATATATATATATATATATATGTATATGTATATGTATATGTATATCAAGGACTACTACTACACAGGACGTGCGCACCCAGATCCCTGGGTCCGATAGCGGAGGCCATTGCTTTCTTTGTAACATAACATTTTATAGTGGACAAATATATCAAAACTAGAAAGCTAGCATTGTGTATATGACAAATATATCAACTACTGACTTATTCAATGCTGTATAAGTTAATATAAACTTTTATAGTGAAATAAGAAACTATTTCTATGGCACTGTTATGCATTGAAATGTCAATTTTAGCCGGACTTAACAGGTATTATTGTATGAGGTTAGTGGACACCAGAGTTGGCGATTTTTTTTTTTTTTATCTTTTTAAAAATATATAAAAACTGTCTAAGCCTACATGTAGTATATATATCACTGTGCAACCCACAAGTTTCAACAAGATTCTTGTTGAAACTTGTTGATGGTAAGCAGCTTCTCACTGAGTCAGTTATTTTGAAAAACTACCAACAACTTCTGGCAAAGGGTACCGAGCTAAATGTAAAGACTGCAGCCAGGAACTACAGGGCATTGTGTCAAGATTAAAATCTCACAGAGATAAATGCCAAGGTCAGCCACAGCATACAGAAGAAGAAATTGATGACCCAGGTAAATAATTTTACTTATATTGTGTGCATTTCTCCCTTTTAATACGCAACTATGTAAATTTGGTGAACAATGGAGAGCATGTGCAATAAAAATGTGAAGGCCTAAAGAGATGATACTTCAACTTCATTACTTCTAAATTTGGGTAATGACTATATCAATATAATATACTGCATCCACTCAACTTTGGGGCCTAGATGATTGTTATTCATTTCATTCAACATTGTGTAATATATTTCATAGGTTCCATTGGAATTCAGCCCACATGAGATTCAGCCCAAATTTAAAAGTGGACTGAATCCTGTGTGGGCTGAATTCCAAGCCCACCTATTTCATATCCTGTTAATTATTTCCAAATAATTTGGTGGCTTGTATGAATATGATTATTATCTAAAAACATAATTATTGTACTCAAAAGTTGCCTAAATTACACTGTATGCATTCATTTATTTATTCATTTATAAATTATGCAATATGCTCAAATTTTCAATTGCCATTTCAGGATCTGTATCAACAGCTTCAATCCCTTCATCATCGGCTCCACTTGAATTATCTGCAAACCTGACTACACCATTAAAAAGGTCACCATCAGACTTCTCCACAGGCGCCACTTCTGCTAGATTACTTTCATCTAAAAGAATCATCAACATCTCTGGACAGATTTATCATAAAAACTTCAGCCTCTCAAAAGGAAAATCTCGACAAAGAAGTTGCAAGAAATACATTTGCTACAAATTCACTATTTCGTCTTGTTCAGCATCCTCAGTTTCTCAAGATGGTTTAGAACCTGAGGCCAGATTATATTTCTCCATCCAGAAAAGATATTGCTGATAAGTACTTGGATTTTGTGTATGAAAAGGAATATAAAAAGTG
>NC_134814.1:33669886-33677386 GCF_046742065.1 Oratosquilla oratoria | reverse complement strand
CTAAAAGCTCTGTTTTTTCGTTTCACTGCTGTCTTGACATCTACCGTCCACCAAACCGTTTTTTTTTTTCTACCACTGATCTTCTTTACCTCAAGTTTTTCTTTTACTATTTCAGTGATTTTATGCTTCATTTTCTCCCACTCGTGTTCAATTCTTTCAGTTTCTTCCTTTTTCTCTTGTACTGCATCTGACACTTTTTCCCGGTATTGTCCAGCAATTTCTGGAATTCTTAATCTTTCCACCATGATTCTATCTCTCACTAGCTTTTTTTGGTGTACTTGGCTTCTTGATCAAAGTGTCTAATCCTAATAGTGTGATTTATATTCGTACCACTCATATGGATATATATATATATATATATATATATCTAAGTCTAAATAAAAATATTCTTCTAAAAAACGCTGTGAAAGTCGGGGAGAGGTGGTATTACAGTGACACTTTTTCCTAAAAATATTCTTCATAAAGCGCTTGGGTAAGTCGGGGTCAGGTGGTATTCTTCTTCTTCTTCTTTTTCTTCTTCTTCTTCTTCTTCTTCTTCTTCTTCTTCTTCTTCTTCTTCTTCTTCTTCTTCTTCTTCTTCTTCTTCATCTTCTTCTTCTTCTTCTTCTTCTTAGCTTTCTTCTTCTTCTTCTTCTTCTTCTTCTTCTTCTTCTTCTTCTTCTTCTTCTTCTTCTTCTTCTTCTACTTTTTATCGTTCTTCTTCTTCTTCTTCTTCTTCTTCTTCTTCTTCTTCTTCTTCTTCTTCTTCTTCTTCTTCTTCTTCTACTTTTTAGCGTTCTTCTTCTTCTACTTCTTCTTCTTCTTCTTCTTCTTCTTCTTCTTCTTCTTCTTCCTCTTCTTCTTCTTCTTCTTCTTCTTCTTCTTCTTCTTCTTCTTCTTCTTCTTCCTCTTCTTCTTCTTCTTCTTCTTCTTCTTCTTCTTCTTCTTCTTCTTCTTCTTCTTCTTCGTCTTCCTCGCGTTCTTCTTCGCGTTTTTCTTCGCGTTCTTCTTCGCTTTCTTCTTCGCATTCTTCTTCACGTTCTTCTTTGCGTTCTTCTTCGCGTTCTTCTTCGCGTTATTCTTCGCGTTCTTCTTCCTCGCGTTCTTCTTCCTCGCGTTCTTCTTCCTCGCGTTCTTCTTCCTCGCGTTCTTCTTCCTCGCGTTCTTCTTCCTCGCGTTCTTCTTCCTCGCGTTCTTCTTCGCGTTCTTCTTCGCATTCTACTTCGTGTTCTTCTTCGCGTTCTTCCTCGCGTTCTTCTTTGCGTTCTTATTCGCGTTCTTCTACGCGTTCTTCTTAGCGTTCTTCTTCGTGCTGGGGATCCCGTGTTGGGGTTCCGCCCCGAGGCCGAGGCCGAAGGGGAAAACGAGGGATTAGAGCGCGGAAAGGTGCGACCGTAGGCCGCTGTTTGCGCAGCCAAGCCTCCGGCGAAGCCCACGGCTTGTGTATATATGTATATATATATATATATATATATATATATATATATATATATATATACATACATACATACATATACCAAGGCTTTTTCCCCTTTACAAGGGAGGTAGCCAAAAAGGAAAAGGCATAAATCATTTCCACCCATTCCATCCCTGAATACACTCCACACCCCTCCACCCTCCCTCTTATCTTAGCACCTCCTGGATGACGGGTCATCCCTGCATCTTGTCCCCTGCCTTGGGTCAGTAACAGTGTCGCAAGACACAGCACATCCACAACGCTTCATTTAATCGGCGACTCTCCTCTCCGTCCCCCCATTGCATAAAAGGAGAAGACGGGGAGAAATCCCTTCGGGCTGCGTCAAAATTTGCTCACACATACTACCTCACTCCCCATCCCCCCGCCCATTCCACCTCATGCAATCACAACATTATCCATATACAACCATTCTCCATTCATCCCTGTCTTCTGTCCTCTCCCGTCCTTCCTCAACAGACATTCCCCTCTTCCCCAAAGCCCCCTTCACCCCATCCATCCACCTCATCCTAGGACGTCCCCTCATGGTCACTCCCTCCACATCTGCCTTCCATACTTCTTTTACTAGTCTTTCTTCACTCATTCTTTCCATGTGTCCAAACCATCCTAATATACTTTCATCAACCCTATCTCCCAACTCCCTTACCACCCCTGTTCTCCTCCTCACCTCCTCATTTCTCACGCTATCTAGCCTAGTAGCCCCCATCATACTTCTTAGACACCTCATCTCAAACACATTCAAACTCCATATAAGTGGTACGAATGCAAATCACACTAATGGGAACAGAGACTTTGATCTTCACAAGTTTCAGCTTCTGAAGTTTCTCAAGAAGCAAATGGCGAGACCAGTCAGGAAAAAAGTCTTTAATTAGTCATATGATTACCATGATTACCACACATACACCAGTCATGATGTCATAATATGATTATACGAGCTCATACATATGTATATATGAATATATATATATATATATATATATGTATATATATATATATATATATATATATATATATATATATATATACATACTTTATATATATATGCAGAAACCACCGGGAAATGAAAAAAAACAGATACTGAACGTTTTCGTCTATCAAGACATTTTCCAAGGTACAGAAAAGCAAAACAGAGAGAAACAATGTATGCATGAGAAGAGAGGGGATATTTGGAAAGGACCCATGTTACAAATGGTCACACATAATCTTGTCAGTAATAAAATTGTCCAGTTCAAATAAAAATAAACTCAACTTAATATTATTTCCAAAATTTCTTCTTATGTAACAAGATTCAATAATATTTCTTTCTACAATATCATTACAAGAAGTAATTACTTTTGAATTTCCCCCCAGTCAATATTATGTCTATAATCCCTTTGGTGGACAGATAATTCACTTGACATTTTCCCCGTTCTAATACTATATCTATGTTGACTTATTCTTTTATCTAAACCATTGCCTGTTTAACCTATGTAAATAAAATCACAGTTTTTACATGGTATGCTATAAATACAACCTTTTTTTCCTCATAGCGAATTTCTAATTAACAAACTCTTAATATTATTATTGTTTTTAAATATTACCTGAATACCAAGTTTATTAAAAATATAATAAAGATTGATTAGATATTCCTGGTACGGAATTGTTAACATATTTTTATAATAAATTGTTTGACCTGCGAATTATCAAAAAAATATTTCCAAGCTTTGATTTTTGTCATGTCAATCAGATGTTTCGGATATTTCAAATTTTCTTCAATGTCATAAATAAATTTTATTTCTTGATCCAAAAACTCAGGGAAATAAATTCTATAAGCTCTCAGGAACATTGATGAAAAAACTAACAACATGGTGTTTTGATTGCGATAGGAGTAAAAATGAATGTATGAAAGGACATTGGTTGGCTTCCTGTAAACTTTAAATTCAAAATATCTTCCACGTCGGTAAATATGGTCTATTTAAACTCATAAAGTTGATAACCCAGTTAGTCCCATAACTTGTTCTATTACGTCTTGCATATATAAGTTGTCAAAGTGGCTAGTGTCTCTCCTTAGCCCTCTTGTTGAGACAATTCCCCATTCTCATATCAAAGATAATGTTCATTTAACCAAAAAGATGGTTGGACAAAATTTCACATTTGATTTTAAGTTGGTTAGTTTCGATATTAAAAGTTTATTTACTCGAGTCCCGGTGTTAGATTTGTTATGATTTTTAGAAAAAAAGTTCAAGAAGCATGACTTAACACTCCCTGCTCATACTATTATTAGTTTAATTAAATTATGTGTAATAGACTCTAAGTTTGAATTTAATGGAATTTTTATACTCAAACATTTGGTATGGCCTTGGGGTATTGTCTGTCTCCAATTTTTAGCAATTTATACATAGAGTTTTTTTTAAATAGAGTTATTACCAAACATTCTTCCAAACAATGCAGTTTGGTACAGGTATGTCGTCTAATGATCATCATTTGGATACTTTTTTTGTCAGATTTAAATAATTCATTTACCCGAGTCCCGGTGTTAGATTTATTAGGATTTCTAGAAAAAGAATTCAAGAAGCATGACTTAACCCTGCTTACTCATACTATTATTAGTTTAATTAAATTATGTTTAATAGACTCTAAGTTTCAATTTAAAGGACACTTTTATACTCAAACATTTGGTATGGACATGGGGAATTGTCTGTCATCAATTCTTAGCAATTTTTACATGGAGTTTTTTGAAAGAGAGTTATTACAAGTATTCTTCCAAATAATGCAGGTTGGTACAGGTATGTTGACGAAATTTTAAGCATTTGGCCTAATGATCAACATTTGGATACTTTTTTGTCAGATTTAAATAATTTGGTGTATTCCATTAAATTCACAGTAGAGGTAAAAGAAAATAATGTTTTACCCTATTTCGACGTAAATATTCACCCACATGGCAGATATCTTAAATTTGAAATTTACAGGAAGCCAACCAATTTCCTTTCATACATTCATTTTTACTCTTATCACAGTCAAAACACCAAGTTATCAGTTTTTTCATCAATGTTCCTGAGAGCTTATAGAATTTGTTCCCCTGAGTTTTTGGACCAAGAAATAAAATTTATTTATGACATTGGATAGAATTTAAAATATCTGAAACATCTGATTGACAAGACAAAAATCAAAGCTAGGAAATATTTTTTTAATACTTCGCAGGTCATACAATTTGATTATAAAAATATGTTAACAATTCCGTACCAGGAATATTTAATCAATTTTCCTAACATTTTTAGTAAATTTGGTATCCAGGAAGTATTTACATACATACATATACCAAAGGCTTTTTCTCCCTACACGGGGGGTAGCCATAAAGAAATAGGCATAGAAACCACTCCCACCCATTCCATTTCTTATATATTCCACTCCCCTCCACCCTCCTCCTTCCCTCTCATCTTGACACCTACTGGATGATGGGTCATCCCTGCATCCTGTCCAGTACCCTGGGACAGAAGTAGTGTCGCAAGACACAGCACATCCACACCAAGGCCGCTTCATAAATTCGTCGACCCCCCTCTCCATCTCCCCATGCAGAAAAGGAGAAGACGGAGAGAAATCCCTTTGGGCTGCGTCAATTTTTTCTCATACATACTATCTCACTCCCCCATCCCCCACCCACTCCCCGTCATGCATCACAGCATCATCTATACACAACCCCTCTCCACTCACCCCTATCTTCTGTCCTCTCCCGCCCTTCCTCCACAGACATTCCTCTCTTCTGTAATGCCCCTTTCACCCCATCCATCCTTCTCATCTTAGGACGACCCCTCATATTAACTCCTTCCACCTCTGCCTTCCACACTTCTTTTACTAATATTTCTTCACTCATTCTTTCCATGTGTCCAAACCATCCTAATACTCTTTCATCAACCCTACCTCCCAGTTCCCTTTCCACCCCTATTCTCCTCCTCACCTCCTCATTTCTCATTCTATCAAGCCTAGTAACCCCTATCATACTTCTCAGACATTTCATCTCAAACACATTCAAACTCCTTCACTCTTCCTCTCTCGTGTTGCATGTTTTTGCCCCGTACATTGCTGTTGGCACAAACACTCCTTCATATAATCTCCTCTTAGCATCCATTCCCAGATGTCTATTACTCATTACGCTTTTTAATCCACCAAGGCATTTACTTACTTCTCTCAATCTACATTCTACCTCCACCCCTACTTCTCACTTTCCTGCCACAGTCGTACCCAAGTATCTAAAACTATTCACTTTCTTTAACCCTTAATGCTCACTTCCAGCCTACTGTCGCGCTTTCCCCTTGTACATCTCATCACGTTACTTTTACCCATATTTATCTTCAGCTTCCTTCTTTCACACTCCTTCTCAAACTCGGTCACTAACTTCCTCAATCCCTCCCCTGATCCTGTTACAATCCCAGTGTCGTCAGCAAGCAACAACTAGATCACCTTCCACTTTTCTCCATTTTCTTTAATCATCTCCAACCCCTGACCAACTACCCTTGCATTCACCTCGCGCACCACCCCATCTATGTAAAGATTGAACAGCCAGGGCTTCATAACACATCCCTGACAAAGTCCCACCTTTACCTCAAACCATTCACTCTCTCCATTTCTAATCCTAACACAAGCTCTACTACTCTCGTAAAAACTCTTGACTGCTCTCAACAGTTTTCCTCCTATCCCATATATCTGCAGTACCTCCTCCAGTGTCTTCCTGTCTACTCTGTCGTAAGCCTTTTCCAAATCCATAAAAGCCCCCCCCCAAAAAAAAAATCCTTACCTTTCCTGTAGCTTTCTCACATATCTGTCTTACCACAAAAATCTGATCTACACAATCCCTACCTGTCCTAAACCCATACTGTTCCTCACCAATTACTCCCTCTATTTCTCTCTTAATCCTCTCAATCAAGACCCTCCCATAAGCCTTCCAAACTACACTCAACAAGGTGATCCTTTTGAAACTACTACACTCACACTTGTCCCCTTTTCTCTTGTAAAGCGGGACTATACAGGCACTAATCCAGTCCTCCGGCACTCTACCCTCTCTTAAACAAACATTAAATAACCTCACGAGCCAGTCCACCATAACTGTACCTCCTTTCTTCAGACGTTCTGCATATCATCCATCCAACCCAGGCGTCTTTCCTGCTCTCATCATCTTAACAGCTGCTTTCACTTTATCCTTCCCTATTTCCCCTCCAATTTCCTCACTTATCACTCATTTTCTTAGCGCTTCCAACTGCAACTACCTTTCCCTCACTATCCTCCTTCACATTTAGCAAATCCCTAAAATACTCTGCCCACCTTCCTCTCACTGCCTTCTCTTCCATTATTATCTCTCCATCAGCACCTTTTACCTTTTCTTCTTGATTCGCCTCCTCTTTCTCTTTTAATTTCCTTCCAAAATATCTTTTTATCACTTTCCAAAATTTCTGTCATACTCATATCCCATTTCATATCTACTCTCCTCTTTGCTTCCTTTATCTTATGCTTAACTTCCCTTCTCTTTACTTTGTACCTCTCATACGATTCCCTCGCCCTAGTTTGTAGCCAATCTCTGAATGCCTGCTTCTTTTCTTCTACACCTTTCTTTGCTTCCTCATCTCACCACTTACTACCCTTCCATAGTAATAGTAATAGTAATAGTAATAGTAATAATAATAATGATAATAATAATAATAATAATAATAATAATAATAATAATAATAATAATAATAATAATAATAATAATAATAATAATAATAATAATAATAATAATAATAATAAAATAATATTAATAATAATAATAACAATAATAGTAACAATAACAATAATAATAATAATAATAATAACAACAACAATAATAATAATAATAATAATAATAATAATAATAATAATAATAATAATAATAATAATAATAATAATAATAATAATAATAATAATAATAATAATAATAATAATAATAATAATAATAATAATAATAATAATAATAATAATAACAA
Source organism: Oratosquilla oratoria (assembly GCF_046742065.1). NCBI lineage: Eukaryota > Metazoa > Arthropoda > Malacostraca > Stomatopoda > Squillidae > Oratosquilla > Oratosquilla oratoria. The sequence goes on along the minus strand of NC_134814.1, from coordinate 33,669,961 downwards.
TAATAATAATAATAATAATAATAATAATAATAATAATAATAATAATAATAATAATAATAATAATAATAATAATAA
>NC_134814.1:33652386-33662386 GCF_046742065.1 Oratosquilla oratoria | reverse complement strand
AATGATGGTGGAGAAGTGTCTTGAAAGAGAGTTGATTATAGCAGATACAGTGTTTAGGAAGACATGGACTATATAGTGCTGGCCAGGAATAAGGTAGGAAGAGTTAAGGATGTACTTGTTTAAAGGGAAGAGAGTGGGGGAGTATCAGATCATTTTCTGGTGGACGGTAAATTGGGAGTGGAGAATAGGTGGAGGAAAAGGACAGAAGGGAGGGACTCAGAGTAAACTGCTGAAATGGGAAAAAAGGAGAATGAGTATAAGAAAAAGCTGAAAGAGGAGTGGGAGGGAGTAAAGGATAGAATAGAATTAGGAGTGGAGGAGGAATAGGGATGGTTAAAGCAGGGAGTCATAAGGTCTGCAAAGATGGTGTGTGGAACAAGGAGGGCGGGAGGAAATAGAAGGAAGGGTAGTGAGTGGTGGGACGAGGAAGCAAAGAAAGGTGTAGAAGAGAAGAAGCAGGTATTCATAGATTGGCAACAAATTAGGACGAGGGAATCGTATGAGAGGTACAAAGTAAAGAGAAGGGAAGTTAAGCATAAGATAAAGGAAGCAAACAGGGGAGCAGATGTGAAATGGGATAAGAGTATGACAGAAAAATTTGAAAGTAATAAAAAGATGTTTTGGAAGAAACCTAAAAGAGAAAGGGGAGGCGAATCAAGTTGAGAAGAAAGGGTAAAAGATGCAGACGGAGAGATGATAATGGAAGAGTAGGTAGTGAGAGGAAGGTGGGCAGAGTATTCTAGGGAGTTGCTAAATGTCCAGGAGGATAGGGAGGGGAAGGTAGTTCCAGTGGGAAGCACTAAGAAAATGAGAGTGATGAGTAAAAAAAATGGAGGAGAAATAGGGAAGGATGAAGTGAAAGGAGCTGTTAAGATGATGAGAGCAGGTAAAGCACCTGGTCTGGATGGATGCCATGTAGAATGTCTGAAGAAAGGAGGTACAGTTATGGTGGACTGGCTCGTGAGGTTATTCAATTTCTGTTTAAGAGAGGGTAGACTGCCGGAGGACTGGATTAGTGCCTGTATAGTCCCGCTTTACAAGAGAAAGGGGGACAAGTGTGAGTGTAGTAGTTTCGGAGGGATCAGCTTGTTGAGTGTAGTAGGGAAGGCTTATGGGAGGGTCTTGATTGAGAGGATTAGTAGAGGAAGAGAAGGAGTAATTGGTGAGGAACAGTGTGGGTTTAGGACAGGTAGGGACTGTGTAGATCAGATTTTTGTGGTAAGACAGATATGTGAGAAAGCTATAGGAAAAGGTAAGGATGGTTTTTGGGCTTTCATGGATCTGCAAAAGGCTTACGACAGGGTAGACAGGAAGACACTGTGAGAGGTACTGCAGATATATGGAATAGGAAGAAAACTGTTAAGAGCAGTCAAGTGTTTTTACGAGAGTAGTAGAGCTTGTGTTAGGATTAGAAATGGAGAGAGTGAATGGTTTGAGGTAAAGGTGGGACTTTGTCAGGGATGTGTTCTGAAGCTCTGGGTGTTCAATCTTTACATAGATGGGGTGGTGCGCGAGTTGAATGCAAGGGTAGTGGGTCAGGGGTTGGAGATGATTAAAGAAAATGGAGAAAAGTGGGAGGTGAGCTAATTGTTGCTTGCGGACAACACTGCGATTGTAGCAGGATCAGGGGAGGGATTGAGGAAGTTAGTGACCGAGTTTGAGAAAGGGTGTGAAAGAAGGAAGCTGAAGATAAATGTCGGTAAAAGTAAGGTGGTGAGATGTACAAGGGGAGAGCGTGACAGTAGGCTGGAAGTGAGTATTAAGGGTGAAAAAGTGGATAGTTTTAGATACTTGGGTGCGAATGTAGCAGGAAAGTGAGAAGTAGGGGTGGAGGTAGAATGTAGATTGAGAGAAGTGAGTAATTGCCTTGGTAGATTAAAAAGCGTAATGAGAAATAGACATCTGGGAATGGATGCTAAGAGGAGATTATATGAAGGAGTGATTATGCCAACAGCAATGTACGGGGCAGAAACATAGAACATGAGAGAGGAAGAGAAAAGGAGCTTGAATGTGTTTGAGATGAAATGTCTGAGAAGTATGATAGGGGCTACTAGGCTAGATAGAGTGAGAAATGGGGAGGTGAGGAGGAGAACAGGGGTGGAAAGGGAACTGGGAGGTAGGGTTGATGAAAGAGTATTAGGATGGTTTGGACACATGGAAAGAATGAGTGAAGAAAGATTAGTAAAAGAAGTGTGGAAGGCAGAGGTGGAAGGAGTTAATATGAGGGGTCGTCCTAAGATGAGATGGATGGATGGGGTGAAAGGGGCATTACAGAAAAGAGGAATATCTGTGGAGGAAGGGCGGGAGAGGACAGAAGATAGGGGTGAATGTAGAGGGGTTGTGTCTAGATGATGCTATGATGCATGAGGGGGAATGGGTGGAGGATGGGGGAGTGAGATAGTATGTATGAGAAAAAATTGACGCAGCCCAAAGGGATTTCTCTCCGTCTTCTCTTCTTTTGTGTGGGGGGACGGAGAGGGGGGGTCGACGAATTTATGAAGCGGCCTTGGTGTGGATGTGCTGTGTCTTGCGACACTACTTCTGACCCAGGGCAGTGGACAGAATGCAGGGATGACCCGTTATCCAGTAGGTGTCAAGATGAGAGGGAAGGAGGAGAGTGGAGGGGAGTGGAATATATAAGAAATGGAATGGATGGGAGTGGTTTCTTTGCCTATTTCTTTATGGCTGCCCCCCGTGTAGGGAGAAAAAGCCTTTGGTATATGTATGTATGTAAATATTACCTGGATACCAAATTTACTAAAAATGTTAGGAAAATTGATTAAATATTCCTGGTACGGAATTGTTAACATATTTTTATAATTAAATTGTATGACCTGTGAAGTATTAAAAAAGATTTCCTAACTTTGATTTTTGTCTTGTCAATCAGATGTTTAAGATATCTGCCATGTGGGTGAATATTTACGTCGAAATAAGGTAAAACATTATTTTCTTTTACCTCTACTGTGAATTTAAAGGAATTCACCAAATTATTTAAATCTGACAAAAAAAGTATCCAAATGTTGATCATTAGGCCAAATGCTTAAAATTTCGTCAACATACCTGTACCAACCTGCATTATTTGGAAGAATACTTGTAATAACTCTCTTTCAAAAAACTCCTTGTACAAATTGCTAAGAATTGAAGACAGACAATTCCCCATGGTCATACCAAATGTTTGAGTATAAAAGTTTCCTTTAAATTGAAACTTAAAGTCTATTACACATAGTTTAATTAAACTAATAATAGTATGAGTCGGCACTGTTGTGTCATGCTTCTTGAACTCTTTTTCTAGAAATCGTAACAAATCTAACACCGGGACTCGGGTAAATGAATTATTTAAATCTGACAGAAAAAGTATCCAAATGACGATCATTAGACGGCATACCTGTACCAAACTGCATTGTTTGGAAGAATGTTTGGTAATAACTCTATTTCCTAACCTTATTAGCATTCGTACCTCCATCTACCGGCCTCTTACACTCAACAAGAGGGCTAAGGAGAGACACTAGCCACTTTGACAACTTATATGTGCAAGACGTAATAGAACAAGTTATGGGACTAACTGGGTTATTAATTTTATGAGTTTAAATAGACCATATTTACCGACGTGGAAGATGTTTTGAATTTAAAGTTTACAGGAAGCCAACCAATGTCCTTTCATACAATCATTTTTACTCCTATCGCAATCAAAACACCAAGTTGTCAGTTTTTTTCATCAATGTTCCTGAGAGCTTATAGAATTTGTTCCCCTGAGTTTTTGGATCAAGAAATAAAATTTATTTATGACATTGAAGAAAATCTAAAACATCCGAAACATCTGATTGACAGAGCAGAAATCAAAGCTAGGAAATATTTTTTTAATAATTCCCTGGTCAAACAATTTATTATAGAAATATATTAACAATTCCGTACCAGGAATATCTAATCAATCTTCCTAATATTTTTAATGAACTTGGTATTCAGGTAGTATTTAAAAACAATAATAATATTAAGAGCTTGTTAATTAGAAATTCGCTAGGAGGAAAAGAATGTTGTATTTATAGCATGCAATAAAAAAAACTGTGATTTTATTTACATAGCCAAAACAGGCAAAGGTTTAGATAATAGATTAAGTCAACATAGATATAGTATTAGAACGGGGAAAGTGTCAAGCGATTTATCTGTCCACCAAAGGGATTATAGACAATATTGACTGGGGGGAAATTCAAAAGTAATTACTCCTTGTAATTATATTGTAGAAAGAAATATTGAATCTTGTTACATAAAAAGAAATTTTGGAAATAATATGAAGTTGAGTTTATCTTTATTTGAACTTGACAATTTTATTACTGACAAGATTGTGTGTGACCATTAGTAACATGGATCCTTTCCAAATATCCCCTCTCTTCTCATGCATATATTGTTTCTTTCTGTTTTGCTTTTCTGTACCTTGGAAAATGTCTTGATAGATGAAAACGTTCAGTATCTTTTTTTTTATTTCCCGGTGGTTTCTGCATATATATACAGTATATATATATATATATATATATATATATATATATATATATATATATATATATATATATATATATATATAAGTGCTCGTATAATCATATTGTGGCATCATGACTGGTGTATGTGTGGTAAACATGGTAATCATATGACTGATTAGACTTTTTCCTGACTGGATTACGCCGTTTGCTTCTTGGGAAACTTCAGAAGCTTAAACTTGTAAAGATCAAAGTCTCTGTTCCCAATAGTGTGATTTACATTCGTACCACTCATATGGTGGTTTCTGCATATATATATATATATATATATATATATGTATGTGTGTGTGTGTGTGTGTGTGTGTGTGTGTGTGTGTGTGTGTGTGTGTGTGTGTGTGCGTGTATGTGTGTGTGTGTGTGTGTGTGTGTGTGTGTGTGTGTGTGTGTGTGTGTGTGTGTGTGTGTGTGTGTGTGTGTGTGTGTGTGTGTGTGTGTGTGTGTGTGTGTGTGTGTGTGTGTGTGTGTGTGTGTGTGTGTTTGCTCGTATAACCATATTGTGGCATCATGACTGGTGTATGTGTGGTAAACATGGTAATCATATGACTGATTAGAGACTTTTTTCCTGACTGGTTTCGCCATATGCTTCTTGAGAAACTTCAGAAGCTGAAACTTGTGGAGATCAAAGTCTCTGTTCCCAATATTGTGATTTACATTCGTACCATTCATATGGATATATATATATATATATATATATATATATATATATATATATATATATATGTATATATGTATATACATATATATATATCCATATGAGTGGTACGAATATAAATCACACTATTAGGAACAGTGCCTTTGATCAAGAAGCCAAGTACACCAAAAAAAGGCTAGTGAGAGATAGAATCATGGTGGAAAGATTAATTATTCCAGAAATTGCTGGACAATACCGGGAAAAAGTGTCAGATGCAGTACCAGAGGAAAATGAAAAAACTGAAAGCATTGAACATGAGTGGGAGAAAATGAAACATAAAATCACTGAAATAGCAAAAGAAACAATTGAGGTAAAGAAGATCAGTGGTAGGAAAAAAAAATAAAACGGTTTGGTGAACAGTAGATGTCAAGACAGCAGTGAAACGGAAAAACAGAGCTTTTAGAAAGTGGATGAGAAGGAGAAATGTACACAAGAGAGCAGAATATGAGGAAGTGAGAAATATTGTCGAGAGAGTAGGACATAACCTCCACACCGACGCCCCAAACAAGACACCCATTAAACTATTCTACAAAAGCCACATGACATCAGTACATAAAACTGAAGAAAGAGTTATGAAGAATATCATCCGCCGCAACGTAAAACCGATACCCGAGGACAAATATCTCAGTTTTATTATCTTTTACTAGTCTAAGAAGTCTTCCAACCTTTCATTAAGAAATAGCCACCTTCCCTCCCCCAGAACCCCTCCAGAGGAGAAACGTCATCTACATGCATACATGCCAACACGAGTACTGTGGAACTCGTACTTCTTATGTAGGAATGACGACTACTCGCCTCTCCAGACGCCTCACTTGCCACCTACAAGCAGGATCCATAAAAAATCACTACCTACACGAACATGGAACCCCCCCGACGAGAGAACTTCTGGTTAAAGGCACCATAATCCTGGACCAGAATGATGATATCCATCGCCTTTCACTACTGGAAGCCCTTTATATTGAATATTCATTACCCTCAATAAATATCCAGAGTGGTGCTCTCCTGGCCCTTCCCTCTAGTAGGAACATTTCGCCACTCCCCCGATAAGGCTCCCCACGGAGCGCCATGTATCTAAATGTCCAGCAATATTGTATAGACCTATATATATATGTCTATATTATATATACATATGTATATATATATAGTATATATATATATATATGTATATATATATATATATATATATATATATATATATATATATGAGTGAATGGGTGGTGAGATAGACAGGGAACCGTTTAGGGATTTATTCTGACGTTTCGTACTCACCGGGACTTCTTCAGAGTACATGTCTTACATATTTCAACATATATATATACATATATATACATATATAGTTATATATATATTAATATATATACATATATAAATGTATATATATATACATATATATATATAGTTACATTAATATATGAATTTATACATATATATATATATATATATATATATATATATATATATATATGACGTACTGTTTTTCAAAAACAGTTTCACACTCTTTGTAAGCTATATGATTTAGCTTGAGGTTTGATGGCAATTACTGTTTTGAAAGGTTTCATATTTCCCTCCCAAAATTGTGGTTTTCCCTACATTATCTTTTTTAATGGGCACCGAATAAGGCTATTATTGTCTTTTAACCTTTAAAGATTCCCTAAGATAGTCTATGGTATAGATATTTATTGTTTTTTGGGGGTTGATTATTACATATTTGAGCTTTAAAATTTAGTATTTTTATTTTGTGTACATGTGATTGTCAAACAAAAGAAGAAAAAAAAATCGTGTACGAAAAGATTTCTTTTTATCACGTTTTCCTAAGCTATGAATCAGGAGCATAATGAGTCTTTAGAAATCGAATCTATTTTAAAAGTGATTTCTCATTGATAATTTCTTTGTTTAAAGGCATTTTAAACTGTTTTAATATTAAGGTTGTCGTATTGATTTAATTCTTTTTGTTCTTTCCAGACAAACTGAAGCATTGGACTGGTATGGTTGAGCATAGTTTTCAGAAACTGAAATGCAGACTACGTATTGACAGAGTAAAACGGAAGAAACTAAAACTCGGGGTCGATCAAAGGGGTCCAAACCGAAAAGCATTACTAAGTAACTAGGGAAAGCCACACGAAAGAGAAATTCGTTCACTCTAGCCTTACGGCGAGCTCATAGCCCAAATATTAAAGCAAGACATAAGTCTGCTGAGGAAGTAGAAGAAAAAAAAAGCCTACTCAGGGAGCTTCCTCACATTTATCGAGGAAAGTTTATTATCTATTGGGAAATCGAATCTATTTTAAAAGTGATTTCTCATTGATAATTTCTTTGTTCAAAGGCATTTTAAAGTGTTTTAATATCAAGGTTGTCGTATTGATTTAATTCTTTTTGTTCTTTCCAGACAAACTGAAGCATTGGAATGGTATGGTTGAGCATAGTTTTCAGAAACTGAAATGCAGACTACGTATTGACAGAGTAAAACGGAAGAAACTAAAACTCGGGGTCGATCAAAGGGGTCCAAACTGAAAAGCATTACTAAGTAACTAGGGAAAGCCACACGAAAGAGAAATTCGTTCACTCTAGCCTTACGGCGAGCTCATGGCCCAAATATTAAAGCAAGACATAAGTCTGCTGAGGAAGTAGAAGAAAAAAAAAGCCTACTCAGGGAGCTTCCTCACATTTATCGAGGAAAGGTTATTATCTATTGGGATGTAGGCTAGAAAAACTGGCACTAGCAATGTTGCCCACAAAAGGGCATACTCGCTCGACTATTGGAAACACAACTCTAATGCAAGTTTCTATTGATGAGGAGATACGGCTGGTTCGAGAAGAGATAAGGCAAGTGTAGAAGCATCATTTTTGTGTATGGTTGATTTTGGCAAAGAGAATGAATATGTCAAGGGGAATGTGAAGGAGCAAGGTAACGTGATTGTGACAAATAGTGAAATTGATAAGCGTATTAAAAACTGCACACAGAATTGCATGATCTTAAATTGAAGAGTAAAGTCCTTGACTGTAAAAGGCTCGTAGATGACGCTCGTAGATATAGATAGACAAATAAGGTAGATAGAGGGGTAGGTGTTGAGAATTTTATTTTTATTGAGTTGGGTGTTTGGTAAACAGCAGTTCCTAGGCAAAAAAAAGTTGCACAAGCTCGCTCTCTGTCTAATGCTTACAAACTGTCGCCGGGAAACCAATTTCATTGTTGTATATTGTACATTTTTATGCTGATGTAACAATATGTACACTGAGTGTGCATTGAATTCCAGGTTGTTTGAGTAAACAGTATTGCATGTGGGATTTGTAAAAGCTGTTCTGATTGGAGAAAGGGTGGAGGAGAAAATTCAATTGGTTCACACTTGTAAGATGACGCCCTCAGTGGAGTTTTTAAATATAAAATTAAAAATAATTGGACTAAAGAAATGATGACGTCATTGCAGAACTGACTTAGTACCCTAATTGAGGATTCCCAACGGGAGTCCCTTGGTGTAACTTAGAGAAACAAATGTAGTAACATTCAGGAAGAAAAGAAAGAGAAATTAAGTTTCGTTTAATTCCCCTCTCCTATACAAGATAATACTAGGTGGAACTTGACTAAGTCGGATGATCGAAAGCACAGAACCTTCCTACATATGAAAATAGTGAGTGACTAATTATATGTAACAAAGACAGTGGAGAAAGGAAAATATAAAGTAAAAACACAAAAGAAAGACTGCATAGAGATGACTACAGAGTGGTGACAGGCGACCACACTGGCAGATGTGGCAAAGATTCATTCAAGCAAAAGGAGAATGTTATGAAAGATGGCCTACTAGATTCCATGAACTTTAGCAAATCAAACAGTCTGGTATAATCGATTGGGAAATTGATCTGAAACCTTTAAAAAATCAAATAGAACATAGTCAAGTTGGATGTGCCGTTGGTGGTGATGAGCTACAAAAGCAACGTGATAAAGCAAGACTAAATCGGAGACTGGATGAAGAAAGAAGGAAAAAGAACGATGAAATTGGAAAGCGCATTGAAGAGTCCTATCAGAACCTATGATGATGAATCAGAATCAGGTGTTATATGCAGAAAAGGAGAAGACGGGAAGAAATGCCTTCGGGTTGCGTCAAATTTTTCTCACACCCACGACTTCACCCCCAATCCCCCACCCATTCCACCTCATGCATCACAAAATCATCCATATACAACAATTTTCCATTCACCCATGTCTTCTGTCCTCACCCATCCTTCCTCAACAGACATTCCCCTCTTCCCCAAAGCCCCTTTTACCCCATCCATCCATCTCATCCTAGGTCGCCCCCTCATGTTCACTCCTCCCACATCTACCTAATCATAAATAATATAATGTGTGTAAGTGTAACAGTGGGTAATGAATAATGCTTTAGCAATTAACTACTACTATGGCAATGCCATAGGCAAGGATTACTGCCTATCTAGATTGACCCTTACTTTCCAGCTGGGACCTTGTGGTTTTGTATACACTAGCTGTTTCAACTATTTCAATTACAACTAAACTGCCGCTTTTTAACCCGCGACAGTTTAATTACAAAGTAATTCAATGGAAGTGTTCACACGCAGCCACGCATTTTTTTTTCTTGACTATGCGGCACAGTCGCTGTTTCCGCGTGGTTCAAATCGCTTGTGTGGACAGGTCCTTTATCTATATTCAGAACCCTCCAGACTATCTTATTCTTCTCCGTGGCACTCCCTCGTCAGCGAAGTGGCTAAGAAGAAGCTCATAGATATAGGGGATTAAATCACTTCGAAAGAGGTACATATATCTGCCTTT
>NC_134814.1:33642386-33647386 GCF_046742065.1 Oratosquilla oratoria | reverse complement strand
TGTAATCCTTTGTAATCCATCCATCTCATTCTTGGTCTTTTCATCAACAATCCAACTTTGCCTTTCACACTCATTTCCCTGTCTTTCATCACTAATTCTTTCCATGTGCCTAAACGATCCCATTATTCTTTGATAAACACTACCTGCCATCTCCATTTCCTCCCAAACTCTCCTCTTCACCTCATCATATCTCACTTTCTCTATCCTCCTAATCCACAGAATACTTCTGAATCATCACAGATCGATCACATTTAAGCTTCCCCTTTTTGCCTCCCTCAAATTCTAAATTCCTTCCCCCATAGTGCCGTACGCACAATCACTCTTCTATATAGTCTTTTTTTTCGTCTGTACCTAAATACTATTCCTCATGTTACTTTTTATTCCCCCGAGGCATTAATTTTTTTCCTTTACTCTAAAGCTTGGTCCAATCCCTACTCATACACTTCTTGCTACATGTGATCCTAAGAAACCAAAACTCACCTCTTTCACTAACCTTTCTCCTCTCAACACTTGTACAACTTTTCATCTTACTTTTACTCACAAATTACTTTTATCTTTCTCCTCCCACATGTCTTCCCGAACCCGACACTAGCTTCTTTAGACCCTCTTCTGACCAAGCTACAAACGCAGTGTCACCTACAAACAATATATCTCACCTCACCAACACTATCATTAACCATCCCCATTCCCCTGCCAATCACCCGTAACCTACATATGGATATATTTAGATGAATGCTTAGAGAGTTTTAGGAGGAATGTCAACTTAGTGGTTTTCGGACTTCTCAACTTAGTGTTGGGGATGAACCAGTAGACGGAGTGGTTGGGAAGTGTGATTGCTAGATGAAAAGAGTTGATGATTGCTAACATAGTGGTTAGGAAAAAGTCAAGCATAAGTATACATGGGAGAGGGTGGTGGTAGGAAGGGCGGTCGATAAGGCATTAATGGACTATGTAATGGTATCCAGGAAGAGTTCTGGAAGTCCATAGTGTCAGGGGAAAGAATGAGGGAATATCATATATTTTTTAGTGGGAGTAAGTTGATATTGGAGGATAAGTGGAGAAAGAAGAAAATAGCAGAAGGTAGAGAGATACTCAGAGTTAACTGTTTAAATGAGAAGGAAAAGGAATAAAGGTGCAAAAAGAAGCTGAGAGAAATGTAGGAGGTGGTGAATGATAGATTAAAGGTAGGAATGGAGGAGCAATGGGGGTGTTTAAAGGAGGAACTGATAAGGTGTATAAAGATTATGTTGAACAGAGATGATGGGAGGGAATAGAAGGAAGGAAAGTGAGTGATAGGATAATAAAGTGAAGAAGGTATTAGAACAAAAGAAGTGAGCATTCAGGAACTGGTTACAAAGGAGCAAAAAAAAAAGAGAAGCAAAACAAAAGATAAAGGTGACAAAAAGGAGAGCAGATGTAAAACGGAAGAGGAGTATAATAGAACATTTTGAAAGTAATGAGAAGATGTTTTGAAAGAAAGTTAAGAGAGGAAAGGGAGGTGAGTCAAGTAGAGAAGAAAAAGTATAAGGCGCAGATGGACAGATCTTAACAAAGGAAGATGTGGTAAGGGGAATATGGGAAATGTATTTTAAAGAGATGATGAATGTGAAGGAGGATGCAGATGGATTGGTGGTACCAGTGGGAGACACTAAAAAAATGAAGGTGATGGGAGAAGAAAATGGATGAGGAACATAGTGAGAGCAGGTAAGGCACCTGGGTTAGATAGGTGTCATCCAGAGTGTCTGAAGAAGGGAGGTACAGTAATAGTGACTAGTGAGGTTCTTATATATATATATATATATATATATATATATATATATATATATATATATACATATATATATATATATATATATATATATATATATATATATAACGTAGAAACCACTGTTGGAGTAGAAAAGACTGGAAACGGGGAATCTATATATTTCGATTGCAAACTGCAATCCTCTTCAGTAGATACAAATAAGACAGGGCGTGCTGTTTAAGTATCACCCTTAACAAAAGAAAGGGGAACATGGGAAGATATCTCTACCCTCGGCTCACTCCGTATGTGAGGTCAGGAGGCAAATGAGCTTTCACTAGGTTGGAGATGAAGAGTCCGGACATTATGTCCGGGGACCATTGCCCCTTTGAAATATTCATGTTGGGCTGATATTCAATGATCGTAGATTCTACCATTTTTCTCCTGAACTCACATCTGGATTTATAAATAAACTCAGCTTTGTCCCAATCTAAGCAATGTTTAAATTGCTTAACATGTTGGAATACAGCTGAGCTCTCTTGTGCATATTTAATGGAACGTTTATGTTCAATCATCCTGGTATTCAAATCCCTTCCACTCTGTCCGATGTAAACTAAGTCACAACCTTTACATGGAATCGAATAAACCCCTTGGCTGAAAAAAGAATTCTGAAAGGAAAAAACATTTTCAGAATTCTTTTTTCAGACAAAAATTTGGTTGTAGCATGGGTTCAAATCTCTCTCCTGTATTGGCCAATCTGTACATGGAATACTTTGAGTCTGTTCTTCTGCCCACCATTAAACCCGCAGACATGGCTTGGTTTAGATACGTAGATGACATTTTCACTCTTTGGGATGAAAATTGGGGTTCATTCGATAACTTCTTTGCTAATTTAAATTTGTTAGCCTCCAACATTAAGTTTAAAGTTGAATGGGAAGAACAAGGTAAGCTACCCTTTTTAGATGTTCCATTGTTCGTGACGGAGACAAGCTTGCTTTTACCGTCTATAGAAAAGAAACCCATTCTGGTAGTTATCTTCATTTTTTCAGCAGTCACCCAGACAAAGTAAAAAGTAGCGTCGCTTCAGGATTATTCCCTCGAGCTCTTAGAATTTGCAGCCCCCAGTTTCTTGAAGGAAAATTAAACATTATAAAATCTCAACTTAGTAATTTAGCTTACCCGGATTGGTTCTTGGTCAAAGCCCTCAGCCGAGCGAGATCCAATTTTTTCAACACCACCCCCACTTCCTCTAATTTTTCATTGGGCAAGAGCTCTTTAATCGTTCCCTTTTCTGAATCATTCATTCCCTCGACCAAGTTTCTTCCCAAAGACAAATTAAATTTGATTAATTATTACCCTAACACCATTAATAAAAAGGTGGTAAATGTCCATCAAAGGTTAAAAGAAGAACAGAGCCAAGGGGTTTATTCGATTCCATGTAAAGGTTGTGACTTAGTTTACATCGGACAGACTGGAAGGGATTTGAATACCAGGATGATTGAACATAAACGTTCCAATAAATATGCACAAGAGAGCTCAGCTGTGTTCCAACATGTTAAGCAATTTAAACATTGCTTAGATTGGGACAAAGCTGAGTTTATTGATAAATCCAGATGTGAGTTCAGGAGAAAAATGGTAGAATCTACGATCATTGAATATCAGCCCAACATGAATATTTCAAAGGGGCAATGGTCCCCGGACATAATGTCCGGACTCTTCATCTCCAACCTAGTGAAAGCTCATTTGCCTCCTGACCTCACATACGGAGTGAGCCGAGGGTAGAGATATCTTCCCATGTTTCCCTTTCTTTTGTTAAGGGTAATACTTAAACAGCACGCCCTGTCTTATTTGTATCTACTGAAGAGGATTACAGTTTGCAATCGAAATATATAGATTCCCCGTTTCCAGTCTTTTCTACTCCAACAGTGGTTTCTACGTTATTGACAAATGTGTGATTACATTTTTCACCTGTAATATATATATATATATATATATATATATATATATATATATATATATATATATATATATATGTGTGTGTGTGTGTGTGTGTGTGTGTGTGTGTGTGTGTGTGTGTGTGTGTGTGTACATTTATATATATGTATATATATACATATATATATATATATATATATATATATATATATATATATATACATATTTACACATTTGGCTCGCGCATATTAATAGTGACGAAAGATTATTTACCGTACGTCTGAAAAACGTACACACCTTTCAAATCTCTACTTTAGATATATATAAACTTCCTGGATCATATACAAATGCATTGTTGAGCATATGCAATTTCATGTCATTTCTCTTCAAAAGAAGAGGGGAATGTCTGTTGAGGAAGGACTGGAGAGTACAGAAGACAGGGGTGATTGAATGGTTGTATGAGGATGATGTTGTGATGCATAAGGTGGAATGGACGAGGGGATGGGGGGGTGAGGTAGTAGGTGTGAGAAAAGTCTGACGCAGACCGAAGGAATTTCTCCTCATCTTCTCCTTTTCTGCATGAGGGGGCGGAGAGGGGGGAGGATCGCCGATTTAATGAAGCGGCCTTGCTATGGATGTGCTGTGTTTTACGAAACTGCTTCTGACCCAGGGCAATGGACAAGATACAGGGATGACCCGTCATCCAGGAGGTGCAAAGATAAGAATGAGGGTAGATGGTGGAGGGGAGTGGAGTGTATTAGGGATGGAATGGGTTGGGATGGTTTTTATGCCTTTGTTTTTTGGCTACCTCCCTTGTAAGGGGGAAAAAGCCCTTTGGTATATGTATGTATGTAGGTTCCCATAAAAATATATCAAAAGATATACATACAGGATGTGTCGTGTTGGAACCTTCCAAGAGTTGTTCGAGAACAGAGAATGGCTTCGGCTTAGAAAATTAAGAACTTTATTTTATTCATAGGCATTCAACATTATTACATATTCCTAGTATCTTATTTCTTATCTTTAGATGTTGTTTATATATTAAAACGTGCTTTTCGTTTTTACCGTTCACTATTTTTTTACGTTGATGGACAACAGCTCGAAGAATTCCACTTAATAATATTGTTAATTTTCCTTGGAAAGGTAACCATTATTACAAATCTTCAATCAATCAATCAATCAAATTGGCCATCCTGAGTCCACTGGTGAACAAATGCCTCCTTCATAGCATTCTATGGTTCACACGATCGCGCCAACCTCTGCCATGTTACTCCTGCAAACCTCTCAATCTCGTCTCTCCGCCTCCTCTCTGGTCTCCCTT
>NC_134814.1:33587386-33619886 GCF_046742065.1 Oratosquilla oratoria | reverse complement strand
ATAGTCAGTTTGGTGTGGCACATCTCTTTCTAACTATTATGGCGTTCATGTGTTTTAGTACCAACACTGTAGGGAATGTCATTTTCCAACCCAGTTCTATGGGTAGTGTGGTGTAACACATCGCACTTGTTGGTAATCACAATAGATATATATATGGTTTCCCGTAAAGAATATTACAATATTCATGAACGTGGGGGAGACACAGCATAAACTTAATCTAGGTTTACAGTAAATCGGGAATGGGAGTTGAAAGGTTATGGAAGGTTTTACTTCGTGCAACAGAATATGATTATTATTATTAGTATAAAGAGAATGATTAAGAGGGAAAGGGCTGTGGAAGTATATGGAAGAATCCTATGATGTAAGTCGAATGAATCCATGTCTAGAGTGGTTGATTTATTCAGTTGGTGTATTATGTCTATCTTGCTTGGAAGGATGGTATCGGGGATCTTAGGTAGGGGAGGGAGTATTAGTTGGGTTATGGGGCCTAGGTCGTGGGTCAAGTTGAGGGTACCTTGGTCGTGGAGGTTATTGGGGAGTAGCATTGAGTTCATCATGTAGATTTGGCAAATGTCTGGCAGTGTGACGGAGCCGTTGATCTTATGGTGGGTGGGTGGTTTACGGGGGCACATGACAGACACTAAGGTTGGATGAGGGAGATATAGGAAGTGTTTATGTCCTACATGTGTATGGTGAATTTTGGTGTTGTCTGAGAAACGGAAATCACAAGTTTCGGTAAAATGTATTCTGTCGGTTGTAAGTTCTGAGAGGCAGGATTGGGATTTAGTTAGTTGGAAATGGAAGGGATAGGCTGGACAGATGTGGAAGTTGGGTCGTGCTGTCTTGCAAGTTGCTATGGTCTCCGGTGATGTCAGTGTTAGCCACTGACCGTCGGTTGATTTTAAGATGGTAGAGGTTGGTAGGTTGAGGGTCATTGTGCGGTTTTGGTAAGGGTATGGGAAAGGATAAATTTCCCAAAGGGAGAATCTCTTGACAGGGTCCATCGGTATGTTGATTAAAATAAATTGTTGGAAGATAGTTGATGCTAAGATGGGGTAATAATGTTGTATTTCATGTTTAGAAAAGAAGGGGGTAAGTTGTAGTGTACTGTGGGCTCGTCGTAGTGTCTGGGTAAGCTGGGTTGGGGTGATCATTTGGAAGTCGACTACACCTGCGTGGGCGTTCCAAATGTCTCTCTGTATGAGATTGGTATGGTCTTTGAGGCTATCTAGTTCTTTGTCTAGTTTATTCAGGTGATAAAGGAAGAAAAGGGCCGTTTGGGAATTTGTGATTTGAGACAACTGGTTGTTTGTGAAGTGTGCAAGGTCATTGTATTTGTCAATGACCGAATTTACAGAATCAGCGAGGAGGTCTATGTTCTGTGAATTTAAGTCTATGAGTTTCCCTTGTTGTTGGAGTACTCTTGTTATTTTTCCTATGTGTGAATCAACTGGAACTTGATCAGTAGCAGTTCCAAATAGGGATTTAGAAATAATGCCAACGAAATCGAATAGACCTCTTTTGGTTCTTCCGGTGGTTGTAGTGTCGTTGTCTGGGTCTGGGAGGTGGTATATTGTGTATTTTATCTTGTCAAGTTTACTTTGTAATGAGTTGACGTTGTGGTAGAGTATCAGTGAGATCTCATAATTTTGATGAGTGTTATTTGGTACTTGCCTGCCTATCATTTTCTCTACTTGTAGTAGGTCATTTTGTAGTTTAGTAATTGGTTCTAGCAAGGATGTGGGTGAGATGCGGAGTTTCACCATGATGGAGTCTTTGACGCATGCTGTGGTACCATGTCTGTGGACTATGGCGCCGGGCAAAAGCCTTGGGACGGAGAGGGCGAGGTGGACGATGAGAGGGAGGAGTTGTAGGGATTTCATCTGTGGAAAAAGGGGCAGTGTCTGAGTGACTAAGGATATGTTTATCTGACTCTCGCTAAGGTTATATTGATCGGAAGGAAGTAGAGAAGTTTCGATAGATATGCGGAAAGGAGTTCTTATTGGAAATGGGCCATTTTAACCTCCACTGATAGATACATGACGTCCTGCATCTTCAGGGGCGAGAGCTAGAGTGCATGTTTAATTGCGTCGACGCAGAGTCATGGGATGAGACTTGCGTTTTGGTGATTGGTGTGTGTCTGTGGTAGGTGGGTTGTGGATGGGAGGTGAGATTGGGTCGAGGTTCAGTTTGACCTTTCTCAACTTCTCTCCATGTATGGTGAAGGTGGTGTGATCGGAAGGATCTGTTAGTAGGAAAACATTGTTAGGGAGTGAACTTGTGACTGTGAAGGGGCCTAGGAATTTGGGTTTGAGTTTGTTTGTTCTACTTGAGTCTTTTACCATGACTGAGTCGCCAAGTGCTATGTCAAGTGGAATTGAGCGTTTGTGTTGTTTTGTCTTTGTCTTCTCCTGGGCTTCTTTCAGGTTTGCTCTAACTTGTTTGTAAATGGTTTGCATACCTCTTTTGATGCAGTGTGCGAGGTTATCTAGGTTGTATAAGGGTGGGGGTGGTTGGTTGAATATTTGGTAGGGTAGGCGCATTGGTTTGCCGAAAATGATCTCATGTGGGGACATCTTTGTTGCGGAATTGACTGTGCTATTGATACTGGCTTGTACCTGTGGTAGCCAATCTTCCCAACTGTCCATGAGGTCGTTGACCAATGGTCTGAGAATCTCTAGGACCTTGCGATTTGTTCGCTCAGTCAGACCGTTTCCCTGAGGGTGGTATGCAGTGGCAAATGTTTGGTCAATGTTGTAGAGGTGTGCTATTTCGCGCATCACCTCATTTTTAAACTCTGATCCATTGTCAGATAACATTGTGTGTGGTATGTTGTATCTACAAAAGATATTGTTGACTAGGGTTTTGGCTACAGTCTCTGCTGTTTTGTCTTGGAGTGGTATTAAGATTGTGTATTTAGAGAAATAATCAACTGCTGTGAGTACATAGTTGGAACCTTGATGGCTCATTGGCATTTTCAGTAGGTCAATGCCAAGTGTTTCCCATGGCTCAGCAGGGAGTGGGATATCTTTTATGTTGATTTCCCTCAGGTTAGGGCCTCTGAATTGGTTGCAAGTTATACAAGAATCTATGTGTGTGGTTATATCTCTTTTCATGTTAGACCAGTAGTATGTGTGCCTAGCAGTGTTTAGTGTCTTATCTCTGCCCGAGTGGCCTCCCATTGCACTGTCGTGCAATATGTGTTGGAGCTTGGGGATTAGGGCTCTGGGGATAACAGTAACCTCTCTTGTATTAATGGTTCTCCTTATGACTCCGTCGACCAGATTGAGTTCCTCAATAGGGACAGGTGGTCGGGAGTGTAAGGGGGTTTGTGAAATGAGATGCTGTTTTATTGGGGACCATATTGGGTCTCTCTGTTTCATCCCTAAGTTCTTGCATAGGTATGCATATGGTTTGGGTTATGGGGGTGATGTAGGTTTGTCTGCTTAGGCAATCTGCCACTACGTTAGCTTTCCCAGCTAAGTATACGATCATGGGATCGTAATCAAGGAGAGTTGCTTTCCATCTAGCAACTCTCCCATGTAAGTCTTTGGAGTTAAAAAGATAGACTAGGGGTTGGTGGTCTGTTAGTATGGTAATCGTGTAGCCTAAAATGAGGTATTTAAAGTGTTTTAGTGCCCATATGATTACAAGTCCTTCTTTGTGTGTAGTTGAGTAGTTACTTTCAGCTTTATTGAGGACTCTACTTGCGTAGGCTATGGGGTGCTCTTTGCCATTGTCATCTTTCTGTTGTAGGACTGCGCCTATTCCTTTAGAGGAGGCGTCTGTGTAAAGAAAGAATTCTTTCTTCATGTCAGGGAAAACTAGTACAGGGGCTGTGGTGAGTGTGTGTTTGAGAGTGTCGAAACCTTGCTGTTCTGTTTCTGACCATTGAAATGGCTCGCCTTTCCTTGTGAATTTGGTCAGAGGGGAAGCAATATCAGCAAAGTTTCGGATAAAGTGTCTGTAGTATGAGGCTAACCCTATGAAACTTCGTGTTTCATTTGCGTTTCTGGGGGTTGGGAAATTGTGTATTGTATCTATTTTATCTGTGTTTGTGTGAATCCCCTTTGCATCCACTTTATGGCCTAGGAAGATGAGTTCCTTCATGAGGAATCTACATTTCCTTAATTGAATCTTTAACTCCGTATTTTTGAGACGTTTGATGACAATCTCTAAGGTGTTAAGGTGGTCTCTTTCTGTGGGACTATATATAATGAGGTCGTCTAAATAGACGAATAATGAGACTCCTATCATGTCACTGAAAATGCGGGTCATCAACCTTTGTTGGGTTGAGGGGGCAAATATGCCCTTTGGCCTTCAAAGGGCATACGCTCAAAGTGGAAATGCCCTTATCAGTGGAGAATGCAGTTACGGGTTTTGATTCCTCTGTTAGTTCGACCTGCCAGAAGGCTGACTTAAGGTCTATTGTGGAAAAAACAGAGTTCCCGTTGCCAATGCATTGTAGTACATCTTGCATGGCGGGGAGGGGGTGTGGGTCAGATTGAGTGAGGTGGTTGACTTTCCTAAAGTCCACAACAGGGCGTAAGGTTCCGTCTTTCTTAGGGACCAAAAAGAGGGGACTGTTCCATGGGGAGTCTGAATGGGAAATTACGCCTTGGTGTATCATCTCTTGTACACTGTCATTGACTTGGGATTTCCTACTGTGAGGTATGCGGTAAGCGGGGGTGTATGAAGGGGGGGTGTTAGGGGGAATTTGGATGTGATGTTTGATTATATCACATTTGCCTAGTGGTTCACCTTCTAAGGCGACAGCTGATCTATTCCTCTGTAGGAGAGCTAGTAGCTCGTTATGTGTGTGTGTGTGTGTAAGTGTGTATGTATGTGTGTGTGTTTAAAATCACTACATTGGCCATGGCTACAATAATACGTGACATAAAATTTCATCCGATGACCAGAACATGATGGAAGACTATGTCGAATCAAATACGCGTTTACGCACACATGCACATATAAGTACGTGCACCTACTAATGCACACATACGTACACGAAACAAATATAAATACATCTGATTAAAAA
This sequence comes from Oratosquilla oratoria, assembly GCF_046742065.1. Taxonomy (NCBI): domain Eukaryota; kingdom Metazoa; phylum Arthropoda; class Malacostraca; order Stomatopoda; family Squillidae; genus Oratosquilla; species Oratosquilla oratoria. The sequence continues at coordinate 33,614,845 of NC_134814.1, read as the reverse complement.
CCAAATGTTATAGATTCCTTAGTTAACCGATGGCCTAAGTGGGGAATAATAATGTAATATTGGACTTTCATTTGCCTGTAGGGAATCCAGATCTAAGGTATGAGATGTGTATATATATATAGTTACGACTACAGGCTCGTCGTAGTGAAATTTTTTATTCAGACGCACATGAGCGCATGTACGTATGTGTAACTCGGACTATGCCGGCCGTTCCCACGGTAAGGCTTGGTGGACTTCTCGATATCCAACTGTAAGAGTACTGTTAAAGTGATGAATTATATTTATATGATGTATTCCATTCCTTTTGTACACTGTTAACCAAATTCTATACATTACATATAGATTTATGTATGTCTATTGTCTTGTGGAACTCTCTTGTCAATCTTACGAGTTGATTTACGTAAGATAAGAGAAATTACATATTCTCTTAATCTTCGGACTCCGGTGAGAAAGTTCTGTGCCTACGTGAGGTGTATTCACGTCTGAAGACTCTTAAAGTGATGATTTCTATTCATCAGATTGTATTTCGTTCCTTTTTGTGCTTTGACAAACTATTCCACACTTTGCATATAAATTTATGTATGTGTATTACCTTGCGGATCTATCTTGTCAATCTTAGGATTTGATTTACGTAAGATTAAAGTAATTGCATATTTTCGTCGTTTTCTGATGCTGTAACGTCGTTGTGGGCATGCTAGCTTAAGCGCGCGCTAAAGAAATTGGCGTGTGAACTAATTTTGTGGCAACTGCGTCCCTAACTTACATTTACGTACGTATAGATATTCATATAAAAACTATTAAGTTTCTGCTTATCTAAGATTGACAAGGTAACTTCATCAAATATTATTATCTATTCATTGATGTAAAGAATATCCGTGTATGTACTTGGAAATATTCCTAAACACTCTTGTTAATCGTCGCGTCTAGCGATACTTGGCAACTCTCCGGATCTGACGGAGAAGAGTCTATATATATGTCATTGCTTGTAACGGTCAGGGTCTCTGCCTCTCAGAGCCCCCCATTGCACTGTGTCCTCATCGTTTCGGGACTTAGAATAATTTTTTCTATTCTCGAATCTTTGTGGACTCTGTTTATCAGAGCCTCATTGCTCGTGTCAATTTTGTCGGACTTAGTCGTAGAAATTTTCTCGACTTTGCTATTTTCTTTACGTAAATTATTACGTAGGACTTAGTTTCCATTCTGATGGTCGATATTTCTCGACCTTACCACTTATTGTCTTTAAGACTATTTTTGATTGTTATTGATTGTCGATATTTGATCGACACTTGTATATTTACGTGTCTTGGCAATACTAGCCTTTTATGTTCTTTGAATTTACGTGTTACGGACATTGTACTTTTCGCTAGTTTTGGCGACTTCTATTTTTCGATCATTGTTTATTTGTATCTTTATTTTTTTTTTTAAGGAAATAATATTTCTTAAACAGAACTCTAGTTTTTGAACCTGGCCCTTCCCCATAGGCGTCACAGGGAGTAAGGGAAATAGTCTGGCGACCTTGCCAAGGATCGAAGGATAGAAGTTCGTCAACAATTCTGGTAAGATGGAGATTCTCCAAGATTTTTTTAAGTCCCAAGACCTTAGAGTCTTGCTAAGTGCGGACGTTTCTCATTTGCTTGAGATAGGTAAAATCCTAGAATTAGATTTGAGCGGATACACTGATAGGGCAGATATACTTAGAGTAGTAGTATCCCATTTAATTGAGAGGGATTTGTTACCCCCAGAGGCTATTCTATATACTCGTCCCCCTAGATTAGAGGATTCAGGACTAAGGTTAAAACTTAGAGAAATGGAATTGCTAAGTGAAGAGCGTAAGCTCAGAATGGAGTTAGAATTGAAAGCTAAAGAGGAAGAGACGAAGATTAGGTTGGCTGAAATTGAATTAAGCAGAGCAGGATTGAGTTCTGGAGTTAGCTCTTTCTCGCCTAGAGATTTTGATGTCACTAGATATATCAAATTAGTTCCCCAATTTTCGGAGAAAGAGCCGGAGACTTTCTTTGTGCAATTTGAAAAGATTGCAACTCAACTCAAAATCCCCCGAGAATACTGGACTATGTTAATGCAGTCTCGTTTCATAGGTAAGGCCCAACAGATATATTCTTCTCTTCCCCTGAGTGAAAACTCGTACGAAAGTGTTAAAATTCGGGTCCTAAAAGCGTATGAGTTAGTCCCAGAGGCATATAGGTTAAATTTTCGAAACTTTAAGAAATTGCCTCAAGTAACTTTTGTAGAGTTTGCGGCGATGCAAGAACGCCTTCTGGATAAATGGTGTACGGCTAGTGAAGTCGATTCTCTAGAGAAATTTCGAGAATTAATTTTAGTGGAACAGTTTAATTCACAGCTAGATGCAGATCTTAGGGTTTATCTAGAAGTTCAGAAACCAAGTAGTTTGTCTAAAGCTGCTATATTAGCAGAAGAGTATGCCCTGACTCACTCTAAGAAATACAAAACGGCAGATACAGACAACTTGAAGAGGACTACTTATAACACAAATACTAAGAGAACACCCACTCAGAATTCAAAACCCGAAGTTACACACACTAATTCTTACAAGTCCTACCCAAACTACCGAGACTTACATTGCACTTGGTGTAACAAGCACGGACATACAGTCTCTACCTGTTTCAAGAAACAAGGTAAATCCATGCATGCTAACCAAAGAACAACGTTAACTCACAACACTAACTGTGTTTCTGATAGTCAGTTTCAAGAAAAACCCGCTAGTCCTCCCAAAGCTATGCCATTAGAACTAACTTCCAAACCTCCCGTATTGTCTAGTAATGCTAGTTCCACATGTGGTATTAAGATGGAAGTAGACCCGTGTTTTCTACCTTTTATTTCGACAGGAACAATATCCACGACAGAGCATGACGCTCCTATACAATTGTCCATTCTTAGAGACACGGCAGCTAAACAGAGTCTCATACTGGCTCAAGCTCTTACTAATCCACAACTAACTTATTTACATTCTGATGTACTCCTAGATGGAATCGGTGGAACCCGTAGATGTCCTTTGCATAAGATATATCTAACTTCCGATTTAGTCACAGGTCCTGTTGAAGTAGCGGTAATAGACTCATTGCCAGTTCCAGGGATCCAGCCACTTTTAGCTAACGACCTTGCAGGTAGCAAAGTAACCTTGCCCATTGTTACAGAATCTCCTAACCTTGTTCTAGATTCTCCTCTTGATAACCTTAATCTTTATCCTGCTTGTGCAGTAACTCGGTCCCAGAGTAGAAAGGTAGATGAAGAAGACTCTTTTGATTTAACATGCTTATTTTCCTCAGAGCCAGAGACATTAACCATTACAGATCCTCTCCCCTTAACGAGAGAAAATTTGTTAAAGGAGCAGAAGAGCGATGAGACTCTCGTCCCGCTCTTCGAAAAGGCTGCCACTGAGGCAGAGGTAAATGACATTGACAGAGGTCTTTACATTCGTAAAGACGTTCTGATGCGTAAGTATCGCCCAGCAGCTACCCCAGCTGACCAAACCTGGGAAGAAGTACACCAAATTGTTGTCCCCACTTCCTATAGAGAGAAAATCTTAGATTTAGCCCATTCTTCCGCTTTATCAGGACACCTAGGTGTCAGGAAGACCTTAAAAAGAGTAAGTGCTCATTTTCATTGGCCTACTGTGGTCAAAGATGTCTCAGATTATTGTCGTGCTTGCCCCACATGCCAGTTGGTAGGTAAAAGCAACAAACCAATTCCAGTAGCTCCTTTGCACCCCATTCCCGCTATAGGAGAACCTTTTTCCAAAATTTTGATAGATGTTGTAGGACCTCTTCCTCCTTCTAAGAAAGGATTCAGATATATTCTTACTGTTATGTGTTTAGCTACCAGGTATCCCGAGGCTATTCCCCTCAAAGATACCAAAGCAAAAACAGTAATCAAATCACTGTTGAAATATTTTACATTAGTAGGTTTCCCTGTTGAGATCCAAAGTGATCAAGGAAGTAATTTTCTGTCTAATTATTTTAAGAATGCATTGATTGAGTTAGGTGTCATGCACACCACTTCCTCACCTTATCATCCACAGTCTCAGGGCGCCTTGGAAAGGTTCCACGGCACCTTGAAGAGCATGATGCGTAAGCTTGTACAAGAACAGGAGAAGGATTGGGAAGAAGGCCTTCCCTTCCTTTTGTTTGCTGCTAGGACTGCTGTTCAAGACAGTTTAGGTTGTAGCCCAGCTAGTCTACTCTACGGACATGATGTCCGGGGTCCTCTCAAGATGGTAAAGGAGAAGTGGATGGAAGAAGACGTCCAAGTCCCGTCCCTCCAGTATCTCTCTCAAATTCAAGAAAGATTGGTGACTGCCTGGAAGATTGCTAGGGAGAATCTAGAAAATTCTCAAAGGAAAATGAAGGTAAAGTACGACCGTAAGGCTAAACCACGTAGTTTTTCTCCAGGAGACCAAGTGTTGGTCTACCTCCCAGTAGCAGGTGAGCCCCTTATGGCCAAGTACCAAGGGCCTTATACTATTTTAGAAAAGGCCAGTAGCTTGAACTACATTATTCACACTCCGGAAAAAAGAAAAACTAAGAGGTTAGTACATATCAATACGTTAAAACCCTTCTACCACAGAATACCCATTGCCAGCCATACTACTGTTGGTGTAGATGAGACGGAGAGATTTTTCCCTCAGCCAGAACTGCCTCTTCAAAACTCCAAGATATTAGAGGACCTCGACTCTAAGGTAAACCACTTAGAACCTTATCAGCGATGTTCATTGAAGAAACTACTTCTCAAATTCCCTTCCCTGTTCACTGACAGTCCGAGACAAACTGAGTTAGTTCAGCATGAGATAAAATTAGTCTCGCAGGATCCTATTAAACTGCCCCCATATCGGTTAAACCCGACCAAGAGAGAGTGCCTACGTAAAGAGGTAAATTCTTTGATTGACCAAGGTATTATAGAACCTTCACATAGTCCTTGGAGTTCACCATGTATTTTGATTCCTAAATCTAACAATACTTACAGGTTAGTAGTTGATTACCGAAGGGTAAATGAGAAGACTAAAGCTGATGCTTACCCCTTACCTCGGATTGAGGATATCATAGATAACTTAGGGTCAGCTACCTACCTTACTAAGTTAGATTTCTTGCATGGGTTTTACCAAATAAGCCTCCACCCTGATGCGAAGGAAATTACTGCCTTCGTGACCCCTGACGGTTTATACCATTTCAACGTTATGCCTTTTGGTTTGAGAAACTCTCCTGCTACCTATCAACGTTTGATAAACACACTTATTACAGGTTTGCCAGGAGTAAGGAGTTATTTGGATGATATTATTATCTACAGTAAAACATGGGAGGAACATTTAACCCAACTTTATAATTTCCTCAGCAGAGCTGATCAAGCTCGCCTCACCTTGAACTTGGCCAAGAGTGAGTTTGGACAAGCCCAGGTGGCTTATTTAGGACATGCAGTCGGCAACTCCATGGTTAAACCCCTGGACCTCAAAGTGAAGGTTATAACCAACCTACCTAGACCTACTAACCGCAGGGAAGTAAGAAGGGTGTTGGGAATGTTCGGGTATTATCGCCGTTATTGCAAAAATTTTGCAGAGATAGCTGAGCCCCTGACTAATCTACTGAGAAAGGACCAACGGTTTCAGTGGACCCCGACATGCGATCAGGCCTTCGCGCAACTTAAATCCCTATTAAAGCATAGCCCAGTGCTGATAACCCCAGACTATACTTTGCCTTTTCATCTCTATACAGATTCCAGCGAAGTAGGGATTGGAGCGGCTCTGCTACAAGAACGTCATGGTACCAAACGTGTGGTAGCATACTTCAGCCGTAAACTGAAACCTTCGCAGCGTCATTATTCCACTATTGAGAAGGAATGTCTGGCCCTCATAGAAGCGTTCCGGCACTTCGAACCCATCATCGGAGGTCACTTCGAGATACACCTCCACACGGATCACAATCCTCTGGTGTATCTTAACCGAATGGCGAATACGAACCAGAAACTCACCAGATGGTACCTCGAACTTCAGGGGGTCCCCATTTCCTACCATCACGAAGCCGGAATTAGGAACGTTCTTGCAGACACGCTCTCCCGTAGCGTGTCTCTTGAGGAAGGAGGAGTTACGACTACAGGCTCGTCGTAGTGAAATTTTTTATTCAGACGCACATGAGCGCATGTACGTATGTGTAACTCGGACTATGCCGGCCGTTCCCACGGTAAGGCTTGGTGGACTTCTCGATATCCAACTGTAAGAGTACTGTTAAAGTGATGAATTATATTTATATGATGTATTCCATTCCTTTTGTACACTGTTAACCAAATTCTATACATTACATATAGATTTATGTATGTCTATTGTCTTGTGGAACTCTCTTGTCAATCTTACGAGTTGATTTACGTAAGATAAGAGAAATTACATATTCTCTTAATCTTCGGACTCCGGTGAGAAAGTTCTGTGCCTACGTGAGGTGTATTCACGTCTGAAGACTCTTAAAGTGATGATTTCTATTCATCAGATTGTATTTCGTTCCTTTTTGTGCTTTGACAAACTATTCCACACTTTGCATATGAATTTATGTATGTGTATTACCTTGCGGATCTATCTTGTCAATCTTAGGATTTGATTTACGTAAGATTAAAGTAATTGCATATTTTCGTCGTTTTCTGATGCTGTAACGTCGTTGTGGGCATGCTAGCTTAAGCGCGCGCTAAAGAAATTGGCGTGTGAACTAATTTTGTGGCAACTGCGTCCCTAACTTACATTTACGTACGTATAGATATTCATATAAAAACTATTAAGTTTCTGCTTATCTAAGATTGACAAGGTAACTTCATCAAATATTATTATCTATTCATTGATGTAAAGAATATCAGTGTATGTACTTGGAAATATTCCTAAACACTCTTGTTAATCGTCGCGTCGGTGGTGGCTGGGAGATATATATCTCCTAGCTGCCGCCGGTCTGGCATGGCCGACCTCTCGTTGACGTCGGCAGGCGGGTTTACACCAATACAAATATACACACACATTTCCCAAGTCACGTAAATCTCTGTTTTCAGAGTAGTGCTTGGAAGAAAAGAGGCACATGCACACTTTCTCGCTAGCAAAGCAGAGGCCCAATCGTCTCTCTCAGTACGCCCAATCTGACCGCGGGCTGGTTGACGGAGAGACTTGGGACACCTTTCTGTCCGACCGGCCCGCAACCAAACGCTGGCCTCTCGCTGACGCTGGTGAGCGAGTTTACACTTCTGACATTTACACACAATTCCCAATCGCGTAATTCTCTGTTTTCAGAGTCGTGATTGGATGGAAAGAGACCATACAACACCCGCCCGTCTGCCCCTCCCTCGCATCGCCACTGAATCTACTCTTCCGAATTCCAAACCCAGTCTGGGGATAAACAGACAACGCTCGCCCCACCTGTGGCTCATCAGGTTCGCCCTCGCCAGCGGTGGCGGCGGGGAGTTATCTCCTTGCCGCTCCCGTTCTGGTCACTGATCTCTCGTTGACGTCGGCAGGCGGGTGTACACCACCCGTCTGCCCCCCCTCGCTCCGCCCCTTGATCAGCTCTAAAAGGAATTCAAACCCAAAACCTGGGGATAATCAGGGGTCGCTCGCCCCACCTGTGGCTTATCAGGTTCGCCCTCTACACGCGGAAAGTGAAATCAACTCACTTCTCGTAAGATACACACATACACCTCTCACGAACAGAGCCACAAATCACGCACAAACATAAACACTTACTTTTTCTTCGACTAAAATTCGCTTCCTTTCTAACTTTCTCTTCTACTACATCTTCTCATTTCAGTTTACCTCCCACTAAAGATTTTTCCATTTTTCCACCTTTCTCTACTACTACGCCTCCTACCATTTTCTAAACTTTCGTTGGTGATCCTAACCCCGTTGGTAATCCCAATCTCCTAACCTCCGGCGTCAGGCGCTTCCCTCCAAGCTCCTGGTCAAGTCCTCCTATGCCATGACAACAATCTAGCCCCTAATTGCTCGCGATTCGCCCGGTGGCAATAGCCCTCTTTTATACACTACTATCATTTCATTTTCTAACAGACGTTCTTCCCCTCCCACAAAACCCGATCCCGCGCAGGCGAGGTGGTCTTTTCTTGAATTCCAGAACTCTGCCTCTCAGAGCCCCCCATTGCACTGTGTCCTCATCGTTTCGGGACTTAGAATATTTTTTTCTATTCTCGAATCTTTGTGGACTCTGTTTATCAGAGCCTCATTGCTCGTGTCAATTTTGTCGGACTTAGTCGTAGAAATTTTCTCGACTTTGCTATTTTCTTTACGTAAATTATTACGTAGGACTTAGTTTCCATTCTGATGGTCGATATTTCTCGACCTTACCACTTATTGTCTTTAAGACTATTTTTGATTGTTATTGATTGTCGATATTTGATCGACACTTGTATATTTACTTGTCTTGGCAATACTAGCCTTTTATGTTCTGTGAATTTACGTGTTACGGACATTGTACTTTTCGCTAGTTTTGGCGACTTCTATTTTTCGATCATTGTTTATTTGTATCTTTATTTTTTTTTGAAGGAAATAATATTTCTTAAACAGAACTCTAGTTTTTGAACCTGGCCCTTCCCCATAGGCGTCACAATATATATATAAATATATATATATATATATATATATATATATATATATATGTATATATATACAGTATATATATATATATACAGTATATATATATATATATATATATATATATATATATATTGTTTTCAAAGACGTTTATATACGCAGCCTCAAACATTTTTCTCGTATTCTTTTCATAACTCTTTCTGAGGACTTTAGCCTCTTTCCAATGGGGAAGGTGGACAAACTTGCCAGCATGCTGATCCAAAGAGTTGTCCGTCCTGTGTGCTCGAAGGTCATTTTTTATATTCAGATAGACGTTTGTCTAAACTTCGACTTGACTCACGAAAATAGGAGGCCAAAGTCCTCAGAAAAAGTTTCGAAAAGAAGACGAGAAAAACGGTTGGGGCTACTTATATAAAATTCAATAAAAATATTAATGGAAGAGAAGGATTTGTCTGTTCATCACAGGTGTTAAGTGTTCTTATACTAGACTCTATAAGACACTGGACGACTGCCCATCGCTCGGGCGCTGTAATCTAACCGAAAAGCCCCTCAGGAATCATATCAAATGTGACATAAAACCTTCTGTACAAAACTCTCTGAAGAAGGCCCAGCTGGTCGTACCGTAAAAGTGAAATCTATTCCGAGAACATCTTCGTTTGACTTCCACCACTCAAACTCTCGAGTATATATGTATATATATATATATATATATATATATATATATATATATATATATATTTAAGATTATTTCAGACAAATGAGAGAGAATGTTTGCCCTTCCCCACCCACATTCGCATATATATATATATATATATATATATATATATATATATATATATACATATATATATGTATATATATATAATATACATATACATATATATACACACATATACATATATATATGTATATATATATATACATATATATATATATACATATACATATATATCACGTTAAAACCACTGTTGGAGTAGAACTCCAAATGGTAGAATCCACTATAATTGAATACCAGCCCAATATAAACATTTCAAATGGGCAATGGTCCCCGGATATAATTTCGGGACTTTTTATTACCAACCTATTAAAAACGCATTTGCCTCCTGACCTCATATACGGAGTGAGCCGAGGGTAGAGACTTCTTCCAATGTTCCCCTTTCTCTAGTCAAGGGTGCTACTTAAGTAGCACTCACTACTCTTTTGTATCTACTGAAGAGGATTGCAGTTTGCAATCGAAATATATAGATTTCCCGTCTCCAGTCTTTTCTACTCCAACAGTGGTTTTAACGTGATTGATAAATGTGTGATTACACTTTTCACCTGTAATATATATATATATATATATATATATATATGTATGTATGTATGTATGTATATATATATATATATATATATACATATATTGGTGTGTGTGTATATACATATATATTATATATATACATATATATACATATATATATATATATACATACATACATACATACATACATATACCAAGGCTTTTTCCCCCTTTTAAGGGAGGTAACCAAAAAGGGAAAGGCATAAAATCACTCCCACCCATTTCATCCCTAAATACACTCCACACCCCTCCCACCCTCCCTCTCATCTGAGCACCTCCTGGATGACGGGTCATCCCTGCACCTTGCCCACCGCCCTGGGTCAGAAGCAGTGTCGTAAGACAAAGCACATCCACAGCAAAGCCGCTTCATTTAATCGGCGACCCCCCATCTCCGTCCCCCCTTGCATATAAGGAGAGGACGGGGAGAAATCCCTTCAGGCTGCGTCAAAATTTGCTCACACATACTACCTCACCCCCCACCCCCCACCCATTCCTCCTCATGCAATCACAACATCATCCATATACAACCATTCTCCACTCACCTCTGTCTTCCGTCCTCTCCCGTCCTTCCTCAACAGGCATTCCCCTCTTCCCCAAAGCCCCCTTCACCCCATCCATCCACCTCATCCTAGGACGTCCCCTCATGTTCACTCCCTACACATCTGCCTTCCATACCTCTTTTACTAGTCTTTCTTCACTCATTCTCACCATGTGTCCAAACCATCCTAATATTCTTTCATCAACCCTATCTCCCAGCTCCTTTTCCACCCCTGTTCTCCTCCTCACCTTCTCATTACTCACTCTATCTAGCCTAGTAACCCCCACCATACTTCTCAGACACCTCATCTCAAACACATTCAAACTCCTTCTCTCTTCTTCTCTTATGTTCCAAGTTTCTGCCCCATACAGTGCTGTTGGCACAATCACTCCTTCATACAGTCTCCTCTTCGCATCCATTCCTAAATGTCTATTCCTCATTACACTCTTTAATCCACCAAGGCATTTACTCGCTTCTCTCAATATACATTCTACCTCCACCTTCACTCCACCTTTTCCTGCTACATTTGCACCCAAGTATCTAAAACTATCCACTTCCTCCAGTCGCTCTCCCTTAATGCTCACTTCCAGTCTACTGCCACTTTCACCCCTTGTACATCTCATCACCTTACTTTTACCCACATTTATCTTTGGCTTTCTTCTATCACATACTCTCCCAAACTCTGCCACCAGCTTCCTCAATCCCTCCTCCGATCCTACCACAAGCGCAGTGTCGTCCGCAAACAACAACTGGCTCACCTCCCACTTTTCTCCATTTTCTTTAACCATCTCCAATCCCTGACCCACTACCCTTGCATTTACCTCCCGCACCACCCCATCCATGTATAAGTTGAACAGCCAGGGCGACATAACGCATCCTTGACGAAGTCCCACCTTTACCTCGAACCACTCACTCTCTCCATTTCCAATCCTGACACAAGCTCTACTACTCTCATAAAAACTCTTGACAGCTCCCAGAAGCTTTCCTCCTATCCCATAAATCTGCATAACCTCCCACAGTGCCTTTCTGTCTACCATATCATAAGCCTTTTCCAGATCCATAAAAGCCCAAGAAACATCCTTCCCCTTTCCTATAGCTTTCTCACATATCTGTCTTACCACAAAGATCTGATCTACACAACCTCTACCTGTCCTAAATCCACACTGTTCCTCACCAATTACTCCTTCTGTTCCTCTCCTAATCCTCTCAATCAAGATCCTCCCATAAGCCTTCCAAACTACACTTAACAAGCTAATCCCTCTGAAACTACTACATTCACACTTGTCCCCCTTTCCCTTGTAAAGAGGAACTATACAGGCACTCCTCCAGTCCTCCGGTACTCTACCCTCTCTCCAGCAAACATCAAATAACCTCACCAACCAGTCCACCATCACTGTACCTCCTTTTTTCAGACATTCTGCATGACATCCATCCAGTCTAGGTGCCTTACCTGCTTTCATCATCTTAACAACTGCCTTCACTTCATCCTTCTTTATTTCTCCTCCATTCTCCTCACTCCTCACTCTCATTTTCTTCGCATTTCCCACTGCAGCTATCTTTCCCTCCCTATCCTCCTTCACATTTAACAACTCCCTAAAATATTCTGCCCATCTTCGCCTTACTGTCTTCTCCTCCATTATCATCTCTCCATCTGCACCTTTTACCTTTCCTTCCCTACTTGATTCGCCTCCTCTTCCCCTCTTAATTTCTTTCCAAGACATCTTTTTATTACTTTCAAAATTTTCTGTCATACTCTTACCCCATTTCACATCTGCTCTCCTCTTTGCAACCTTTACCTTTTGCTTTACTTCTCTTTTCTTTTTTTTGTACCTCTCATATGACTCCCTCGTCCTCTTTTGTAACCAATCTGTGAATGCTCGTTTCTTCTCTTCTACAACCTTCTTTGTTTCCTCATCCCACCATTCACTACCCTTCCTTCTATTTCCCCCTGTCCTTCTTGTTCCACACACCATCCTTGCACACTTTATGACTCCCTCCTTGAACCATCCCCATTCCTCCTCCACACCCATCTCCACTCTATCCTTTACTCCCTCCCACTCCTCCTTCAGCTTCTTTCCGTACTCCTTCTCCTTTTCCTTTTCATTCAATGAGTTCACTCTAAGAACCTCCCTACCTTTTGTCCCTTTCCTCTTTCTCCATCTATCCTCCACTCTCAACTTATCTTCCACCAAAAAATGATCTGATATTCCCCCACCCTCTCCCCTTAGCACATGTACATCCTATATATATGTGTATGTACATATATATATGGGCTCGGGTTCCGAATAGCGACTGTAATAACAGCGACTGTCAATAGAGCGACTTCACAATTGCTATTCTTTTAAAACAGCGACCATCACAACAGCGACAACATGATAGCGATTGTATTATAAGAGCGATTGTCATAACAGCGACATCATCGCATCAACTGCATGAAACTGCTCAGTAATAAAAAAAATGAAACCTAAAGGGAATCTAAAACAGCATTTTATTTAGACTAACTATAGAAGTCACAGGATTTAAAAAGAAAAAGGCTAGTCAATCCAAAAACAGAAAGTCATCAAGCCTTGCAATAAAAATCAGTCATCAAGTGATCAAGCCACGTTTATTTCTAAATTGTGAGCGAGGGCTCGAAGGAATTGCAGATCATACTGATCTCGATTTTGCTGTACAGCAGTGATTCGTGTGTTCATTATCACGTATATTTTCATTCGCTGAGTAGGAGCTGGGTTCGGTTCGTCCGTTGAAGGGCTTCTTCCCGTCTTAAGGCTTCGATGAATCGAAAGATGGTAGGATGATGGGTTTCCGTTGATCCCTAAAAAGCATTATGCCAACTCTCCAGCTGGTTGTTGGTTCGTGGCAGTCCTGCATCTTATCTGGCTTTCACACTCCACATATGTACAGGAAACAATGGCTGTCGTCTGTCTCCCCGTCTGTTCCTCCGCCCCACGTAGTTGTCTTCGAAGTAATTCACGAGAGGCATTACTTCTGCTGGGTAGTCTGCCACCATTTCATCAAAGGCATCGCTCACTTCATCCACAGGTAAAAAGGCAAGAGCAAGGAGCATTTTCAGTGTCATCCGAACATTTTCGTCTTTTAAATATAACCGTTGCAGTCCGTTTTCCTGAATCTTTCTCCAGAGCGATTGTCCCAGGTGAAAGTAACAGCCGTAAATGTGCGTTTGAGGAAATGCTTCAATGAGTGCAGCTTTGGAAGCTAGTTCAAAGTCAATCTGTACACTTCTTGGAGCGAGTCCAGGTTTCAGTGATTTGATCTCAGTCCACATATGAGAGTATGTGACTTGTTGCTTATTTGGGAGTAGAACAAAAATGCAGGGAAGCACATTGTTTCGTATCAAAGCATGTACAGTGTACACTTGATAGGAAAGGGATGGTGACACTTTGAATGTACCATCACACATCCAGTGTTCAGAGTCATGTGAAGTCTGAAGAAACTGATCTGTGCTGAAAATAAGCATCCGATGAACATCTCCACGCCCACTGTCATGGAGTAGGAAGCTACGCTGGTCTGTTGTTTGCCTCAACTTATCAGGTATGAACAGTTCTCCAACATTAGCAGGAGCTGGGGGTTGTTGTCTGTTACTTTCCTTTTCCGCCTGGTGGTTTGATGCAGATTTATGGAAGAGCCAAAAGTAGCTGCAACTTCTTCATGAACTTCGGCCATTGCATCCTGCACGATTCTTCGTGGTGGATCCCGTCTTGTTACTGCAGCTGTTTTTACAGTATTTTCCACTCTCCGGACTGCCACTTCCGAAGGGTTTGGTGGATGTGTGTGAACACCACTGCTCACTGGGGGCTGTTGTTTCTCTCGATACTGAAAGCTTGTTGTTAGGCGACCTTTACAACCTGCCTTTGCGCACCTCCAGTTGATGGTTTTTAACTTTGTTTTGTCCTTCCTGTACAGAAAGCCTTCATGGTTTATCATGTCACTTCCTTTTCTTGACTTTATACACTCCGTTGTGGGCAAGTTGTCTAAGTCTAAACAATGTGAAGAACAAAAACATTTCGCTCGTTAGAGCTTTATCAAGTACACGGACATTAGGGCGAACATTTGGAGTACATATAGTCAGCCGGAGGGACCACGGGGGAAGGTCTTGAGCAAGGGAGGGGTAGGGTGGGTAAAGGGGGCTTTGGGTGATTTCCGCCCAAGGTGATTTCTGCCCGGTGCTTTCGGCCCAGGGTTTTTCTGAGCCGAAATCACCGGTGATATATTATTCTTTTAATAATATATTTTCTTTCAATAATAGATAAGTAATAATAGCAGTCCTCCAAATGTTGCTATAATTATCTATTTATCATTGAAAGAAAATATATCATTAAAATAATTTTAAAAAATTACTTATATATCATTTCAAGTAACAATATTTTTTGCACATACTGTGTGAAAACGAAATTAGATTTATGAAACAAATTATCTAAATTGAAATTATACAACTTTCATGTGTGGATTGAGGTAAATGGTGTTATTGTTGCACAAAAAGTTGCCTAACATTAATGATATATTATAACAAGGAGTCTAGGGTTGGGTTGTTCAAAAACTAATTCTGGCGTTAGTTTATCTTGATGTCCATGATGTTTAATGTCAAGATAGATTTAACGCCAAGATAGTGCAAAATTTTGTTTTGAACAACCCAGTCCAGAAGTTTAACATCATTATGAGCATGCAGGAGGGGAGCGCATCGAATGTAGGATGTTTTGGCCTCAGACGTTTCGGCCAGAACTCTGCAGGGTAGGATGTTTCGGCCAGTACTCCAAATGTTGCTATTATTATTTACTTATTATTGAAAGAAAATGTATTATCAAAAGAATAAAAATATATATCATTTCAAGTGACAATATTTTTGCACATACTGTGTGAAAACGAAATTAAATGAAACAAATTATCTAAATTGAAATTATACAGTGCACCAAATTATCTAAATTGAAATTATACAACTTTCATGTGTGGACTAAGGTAAATGGTGTTATTGTTGCACAAAAAGTTGCCTATCATTGAGAACATATTATAACAAGGAGTCTAGGGTTGGGTTGTTCAAAAACTAATTCTGGCGTTAGTTTATCTTGATGTTAAAAGTCATGGTAACGCTCTGTGTTACCATGATGTTTAATGTCAAGATAGATTTAACGCCAAGATAGTGCAAAAATTTATTTTGAACAACCCAGTCCAGAAGTTCAACATCATTATGAGCATGAAGGAGGGGAGCGCATCGAATGTAGGATGTTTTGGCCACAGACGTTTCGGCCACTGACGTTTCGGCCAGAACTCTGCAGGGTAGGACGTTTCGGCCAGTCCTCCAAATGTTGCTATTATTATTTACTTATTATTGAAAGAAAATATATTATTAAAAGAATAAGAGAAAAATACTTATATCATTTCAAGTGACAATATTTTTTGCACGGGTCTACAACAGAACGTCGAAAGACAGAATGTCGACACGACAGATGGTCGAATGCGACATAATGTCGGAATATGCATTTCACTGACTACTCAGTCATGTGTACCTTTTATATTAGTGGCACTTGACCAATCATGACTAAAAGAGGTTGTTTGAAGATGGATATTGTTTTAAAGAAAATCTAACTCGGCAATAAAGATCGGATTTCTCAAATCACTGGACCCATTATGGCCGCCAGGCATGATTTTCTTCTTTAACATAACAATGAAGATAAAACAACTTAAACAACAGTCACTTATACCAGTTTTCTTTGTATTGTATTCGAATAAATGTAGTTCAAGAATTTATTTTGAAATTAGAATATTTACTTAATGTACAGTCAAGAAACTTTTTTCCTCCTTTTTGAGCAACGGAGACTTCTGCCATGTTTTCTTTGCATATTATTCGAATGAATGTAGTTCAAGAATTGATTTTGAAATTAGAATATTCACTTTATGTATAGTCAAGAAAGTTGATTAGGATTTCAGTATAGTTGTTGAGCGTGAACACAGGTTTGCTTTTTTCGGTCATTTTATGTACATAATCACATCGATATCTGAAGTTTCGACACTTTGTCGCAGTCGGCATTCTGTCGTTTCGACATTCTGTCGTTTCGACGTTCTGTCTTTCGACATTGTGTTGTGCACCGTTTTTGCACATACTGTGTGAAAACGAAATTAAACTTATGAAACAAATTATCTAAATTTAAATTATACAGTGCACCAAGCCAGGGCACCAAGCCTCCAAGCTTAAAAGGTTATTTTCGCTGGGCCGAAATCACCGGGCCGAAATCACCTTGGGCCGAAATCACCTGATCCCGGTAAGGGGTGGGGGAAGAACACCAACCCACGGAGGGAGGAAAGATCAGATCTGCCCCAACTTGCGTCCTTTTTGACCTGATGTTTTGTCAGATCCTTTATGGTCCTGCTAGAATGCCCCACTACTTGAATATTGCTCGGCTCAAGTGTACGGTTGAGGAGGGAGGTGACGTTGCTGGATGGTAGGATTAGTCTTCTTGTTTGTTCCTTTTGTTGTTGCCGACCTTCTATTATTTTAATTAACAACCCAAACATTACTATGACTGACGACCGAGTGACCGACCAGTAAATTCAATTCAGTGAACTTATCTCACAAAGTGAACACAAACATGTAAACACGAACAAATAAATATGAGCGATAGAAATATAAGTCTACGACCTTTTGAGCATATTTCATTCTGAACCTATCTCACAAAGTAAACACAACTGAACACGTAAATACAAACACGAAAACACAAGCAATTGAAACATAAGTCTGCGACCATTCTGACCGATTGATAGTAAAGTCGCTATTGTTACATTCGCTGTTATAATGCGGTCGCCATTATGACAGTCGCCGTTTTGAAAGTCGCTCACCTGATTACGTCGCCCTTATGAAGCCGTTATTATGACTGTCGCTTTTTTGACAGTCGCTATCCGGCCCGGATCCCATATATATGTATATATGCGTTATTAATGTCGACAGCATTAAGGAGGTTGTTAATCTTCTTATGGGTATTCTCAAGCTTTCTAACCAGTACTCTGCCATTTGGAAGGTGGGCATAAACCAGATTGCCAAAATGATTCATTTGTTCAACGTTTCGTCTGCAAGGAGACATCTTCAGGAAAATCTGTAACACAAAAATTACCGACATACAGAAATAAAGAACAAGGGTGTTAACCTTAACAAAAATTCACAATCATGGAAATAAACATCACTAAATCAAAATTAGACAACAATAAATCAAATCCTGTCTCGATACATGGGCCGTTGGGGACCAATACTTACAAAATTAAAGCTCCAAAATAATTACCAAGGAAATCGTCGGGTGGTGACTTATGTATGCGAACCTAGCCGGCTTGGGTGGTGGAAGGGGTACTGGGGGAAGGGGTAGTGGGAGGGATTGGTGACCCATTATGTCGGGAAGGAGGAGGGGGTTTGGGGGGTTGGGGTTTGCGAGGTCGGTTAGGGGGAGGATGGATGAAGTGGGTGGGAAGAGGTGGAGGGGGAGGTTGGGGCGTATTGACATAGGGTATGGTCACGGGTCTTGGTGGTGGTAATGGGTTCACTGCATTGTTAAACAAACCAATGATGGAAATCATGTTGCTTTGGGTATTTATAATAGGGCTATATTCCCTTATAAACATAGCTTCTAAAAGCTTAAGTTTATGTGCATCCCTATTGCTTGCTATAATCCTGGTGTTCTTAACTAGGCATTCACGGGTGGCTGTTTGGTTATGATATTTCTGCAGATGATGCTTAATAGCCCCGTTTTGCAAGTGCATTGATATTCTCCTACTGAGAATACTTCTAGTATAACCAATATAAGATGAATTGTGGGCACACAGTCCCGGGTAAGACATTTAGATTCGTACACTATGTTAGTTTTAGACATGGTCTAGAGATGAATTCATAGACATCTTAAGGAACAATAAGCCTAACGGCTTTCTAGCATCGTTGGATGCTGCTAGTTTATTTTCAAACGTACACACACACACACACACACACACACACACACACACACACACACACACACACACACACACACACACACACACACACACAAACACATACACACAAACAAACACACACACACACACACACACACACACACACACACACACACACACACACACACATACACACACACACACGCACGCACGCACGCACGCGCACAAACACACACACACACTAATACACACACACACACACACACACACACACACACACACACACACACACACACACACACACACATTTTTTCTCGGTAATTGGCAACTTTTCACCACTAGGCGTATTAACTTTAAAAAAGTGTAAAATTACACCATCCTAGTATATACAGTCAATTTGTTTTAGTGAACTTAGATCACATGGTGTAGAATGTGTTTAATTTTGTTGAGCTGTTTTGCGTGATGAATATCAAATCCATGTTGTCCTATGTACTCATGCAGGTGCCTACCTTGAATATGAATATGACATATTCTGTAGTCTGTTGATAGTAGTTGAGCGATCTGTAAGCTCTCCTGGAGATGGTACAGCCGGCTGCGGTCTAAATGGTTTGCTGCATGTGGAAATTTACATGGTCAATGCTTTTCAAGATCGTACCGGATGCATGGGTCATGCATGTTTTTGTATATGAGAATCTGCATCTTGTACAGATTAGTATCTCTATAGGTGGTGGGTCAGGGTGATGGATATGTATTTTTTTCCTAAATTTTGTGTAGTGATTTCGAGCGGCATATCTCATAGCGAGTGCTATGTCTCGTACAATGGCTACATTAGGCTCGCGGACGACAATCCGGAATTCGTTCCCCTATGCCTTTATGGTTAAGTTACTGGTTAAATAGACCAGGCCTGTACCCTGAGGGTTTAAGACAGAATACCCTAGTGCCTGGCATTGTATTTGAGAAGTGTATGTGTGCAGAACTAGCCGATCTAGTGATTGGTTTCGAAATTCTAGAGATTGCGCTGGGGTATTGAAGGGGAAGGCTTGTGTCTACAAAAGATGTGATGGTTACTTGATTGTAGTGGAATAGTAGTTGGCAAGGCATGAGTGAGTTCTTAAGTGAGTGCGTCATCAAAAGAAGCCTATAATGTGGTACTTAACAGTTGGAAGCCACATTTTGTAAGATAAAGGGTCCTATTTAGGAGAAACACATGACTTCGGTTGCCAGTTCTATCTGAGTTTGTCATGCGTCGAAGGTGCTGTTGCCCCTCAGATGGTCTAGGGTCGTGGTAGTATCACCATGAATGTCAACGAGTGAACAAAAACGATACTTTATTCTGGCGCATAAGAAAGACGTCATGGGAAAGATATGTGTTCCTGCCACAGGTATAGGAGAGGTTTATTTACTGAGTGAGCCATGGTCTACCCGTATCCTTTTAATCAAACATGAGATATGTAAGGCAATGAGAGAAAAGTAAAGGAGATTGGCCCAAGACACCTTTTAGTGGGTCATCCGAGGGCGATGACTGTGGCAACGTAGTATTTCAGATGTTCCGGGTGGCTTGGGCTGTTTTGTTGAAGATGGCACCAGTCGTGAAGTGGATGAGGATCTGATTCTCCTCGGGTTCCGAGGAACTTTGATTGGAAGCATTGTGTCATATCTCATTACTGTAAATTCTTACATGAGAAAGAACCCACTGGTATCCTAGGTGAACACCTATTTTGGAAGCCTCAAATGAGAGACACAAGATGCCGGGTCACAATGTGCAGAAAGTGTATGTTTCAATACAGAGAGATAAAAAAAAAAACGACAATACGAAATGAACATCGCTGATAAATTCAAAGAGAATCCCAAAGAGTTTTATAGTTACATTAGAGATAAAAAGGTTGTTAGGAATCACATTGGTCCACTATTATCTGCTGACGGTCAACTTGAATATTCAAATGAAGGAATGTGTAAAATTCTAAAAATTTATTTTAGCTCGGTATTCGTAAACGAAACACTTCAAGGTGAACTCCAAACTGAAACCTGTGAAAAGTCTAGGATAAACTTACTCACTACGGTATATATAAAAAAATTAAAAATTAAAAGGTGTATAGAGAAACTCAAAGTTAATAAAACACCAGGGCCTGACGGGTGGCATCCAAGAATCTTAAATGAAATGAAAAATGAGATTGTTGTTCCATTAGAAACTATTTTCAAGAAATCCATCATATCCGGAGATGTCCCAAGAGAATGGAAGCTAGCTAACGTTACTCCCATATTCAAAAAAGGTGACAAAAAGAAGCCAAATAACTATAGGCCTATAAGTTTGACTTCAATCGTAGGAAAAATAATGGAAACTATCATCAGAGATGCTATCGAACATCATTTAGAAAGTAACCGTTTCATAAATGATAGCCAGCATGGTTTCAGACGGAATCATTCTTGCGTGACTAACTTACTCGCACTCTACAACACACTTATCTCGCATTATGACAAAAGAAACAATATAGATTTAATATATTTAGACTTTGCAAAAGCTGTTTTAAATGGAAAAACTTCTAGATGGAAAAATGTTACGAGTGGAGTTCCTCAGGGTTCTATTCTTGGACCACTTCTATTCATAGTATATATAAATGATATAAACCATGGACTAAAATCTACTGTTTCCAAATTTGCTGATGATACAAAACTGTGCGGAGTGGTAAATGATCACTTAAACCAATTAGATATTCAAGAGATTTAAATAAATTACAACAATGGTCTGAAAAGTAGCTAATGAAATTTAACACAAGTAAATGCAAGGTAATGTACATAGGTAAAAATAACAGTAAGTACGATTACAAGTTATTTGGAAATTTGTTAACAAAAGTGGATAGTGAAAAAGATCTCGGCGTAATTATCAGTAACGACCTCAAATCATCCAAGCAGTGTATTTCAGCCTCTGAGAAAGCATATAAGATTCTAGGACTGATTGCGCGATCTTTTAATTTCAAAAGTCCATCACTCATTAACAAGCTATATAAATCGTTAGTTTGTCCACATTTGGAATATGCTGTTTCCGTATGGTCACCGAATCTCATTAAAGACATTGACAGACTGGAAAAAGTACAACGGCGAGCCACAAAACTGATTCCAAATATAAAAAATAAATCATACGAAAATCGACTAAAACATATGAATCTGTTTTCCCTAAAAAAGCGTAGACTCAGAGGTAACTTGATACATGTCTTTAAAATTCTAAAGGGAATTGACAACATCAAAAGTGACCAAATTTCCCCACTGAATGAGAATCAAACAAGAAACAATAATCAAACTGTCCGGAAATAGATTCAATTTGGAAGTAGGTAGAAACAACTTCGCCAACCGTGTGGTTAATGAAAGGAATAAACTTCCTGCACAGGTAGTGCAATGTAGTTCAGTTCGAAGCTTTAAGAATCATTTAGATAAGCACCTAAGCGAGATGCTGTAATGATTATGATTTATTTTATATGATTTGTTTTTGTTTTGTTATCAATTGTCTGTTTGATTTTCATTTATTATTAGTGTTATAGCCAACCGTGAATCAACCGATTTTCAAATCGCCCGCCTACTACTCACTGCTTCGAAGAAGACTCATAGCCGATGTACGTCCGTGCAACGTTCGGGTTTGAATCTCGCCATGAAGCTTTGACCCCGCCTACCTAGGGTATAAAAAGAGCCTCCCCGGCTGTCCACCCTCTCATACCTTCACACCACCCAAGGTCTCACCTCTTCGACGCTGTACATTGGTGTATTGCTGTTTTGTACGCAAGTATTTAGTGTAGGCCAAACTTGGACTTGTATATCGTTGTTATGTGTTGTTTATGTATTGAACTTTTATTTGTCTTGTATGCATTTGTCTATGTTTATTGTCCCAGTGTACGTTGAGTGTACTTAAATGATTAGTAAAACTTTTTTTTGTGTGTAAATACAATTAGTTAAGTTTCGTGCAAACGTCTATCTTACCTCAATCATAATCCTTATAATTCCTACTTACATTCAGTCTCAAATAGAGCTTTTTCTCGGAACGTATTTTACCTATACGTTCCACGTTTATTGTTGTGGGTTCGCTTCTCATCCGGAACTCGACTTACCCCTAGATTCCTAAAGTTCCACTCATTACGTTAACTCAGGCCAAACCCAGCAAGCAACCCATGACATTAGTTATATGTCAATTTATCATTATTTACTATTTACCTGTTTGTTTATTATTTAAACATACATATGCATTTATTTATGTATTTTATTTGTTATTTACATTATTATAGTTTTTATCTATTAGTTTATTATTATTATGATTTTTTTTTCGCATCCGACCTAGATATGGAGCAAAAGCTCTCCTGTCAGTATGCTCCGCCTTTGTAATCCTTTGAAAGTACTCTGTAGGGCCATTAGATTGGATCGACAGTCTGATACCATAGTGAGACGAGATGGCGAGTAGGAAAGGGCAATGACTTTTTTCAGTGTATACCGGATGGCGACGAGCTCAGCCGTTAAGATGGCTATGACGGGGAAGGAGGAATTTCACAGCAAATGACTCCTTAGTGGGCTATAAGAAGACGTTCGCACCTGTGCGGCCATCTTCAGGCACACAATCATTTGTAAAGACCAAGAAGTCTCTTTTGCATTTGCGCGTAGATAGCAGGTGAGGGCTATCAAATCGTCTTAGTCCGCAGGTGTGCTCAATCTCGGTTAACGTAAGGGTCGGAAAAGAGAAGGGTTTCCCTGGTACTGGACAACAACACGGTGATCACCGGATTTAAGTCCGGCTATTAGGAAGAGGTCACGGACAGAACTGGACAGTCCATAATTTGGGGCAAGATCCAGTTCTCGCAGAGTTCCTCTTCTATGAAGTTTGGTACCCTCGCCTAGCCGAAGAGATACCTGCAGGCTTTCTTCTACCTGCAATATCAGAAGATGAGACCACTAACTTTCTTGTACACCTACTCCTGTGGTACCAACTGCGACAAACCAAGCCCTAGGCAGAATATTTGACACTCAATTCAGACCATTTTGTACACCACCTTCGTATGAAAGTCACGGGGCGCAGGAACATCAAAGAGGAGCAGGAAACATGCTGGACTCTGGACATTAGAAATTAATATTTCTCTGTGTTGACCACAGGGTTCACAGCGGATGACTCTGACAATGTCGAGAGCCCGTAGAATATCATGGGAGACCTATTGAATGTGCTTGGACCACCTTCCATCTCGATGAAAGATGACACCCAGATAGGAAACAGACGACGCAGTGTGAATAGACGCCTCCATTATAGCCTGAGATTTGTGCTAGTATATACACTGTTGAACTACAGAGAGCATGAAACCGAGGTCCATAAGATGATACACATCCAGGTCGACCTGCCTATGGAAATGTTGAAGTCTCGCCTTCTCGTGAGCAGTGTCTTTTTGGGGCGCCGATGCCCGGACTTCCTCTATAAAATTGTCTTCAGACGAGGCCATGATTCCTTCATAAAATTGTCTTCAGACGAGGCCATGATGACTGTGTCTCTACGTCTTTTTTCCGACTATGTGAAAAGGAAGGAAGCTACAATGAAACATTTGGGTACTCCCGTGTCAATGGGTCCCTGTAATGGAGTGACTAAAAAGGAATGACAGGATGAAGTTGCACAGCGCCAGAGAGATTCCAATTTATTTCAGCCTGGAGAAGAGTTTTGTATGTCAGACAGTGCCAAAAGCCTTGGTAATATCAAGAAAATATGCGTGCAGAACTTTTTTTCTGCTTTTGGGCCTCGTGAGTGTGCTCGGAGAGCCACACAGCGTGATCGATGTTGTTGTCCCAACTTTGTGTTGTGACACGTTGTTTATTGCGTTTTTGTTTTCCTTTTAACTATTTTAGATCGTAGTTGCCAAATACTTTCGCTCAAGGGCCTCGCCGACGGAGTAGGGTTTACATTTTCTCAGCCCTTTTTGGCTGTTGCTTTCCTATACTCTGTGGAATTACCGGAACTCTTAAGGCCTTTAAAGCAGCTTCTTATTATTTTTCCTCCCCCTTATCTTCATTAACTGTTGTGCCAATTTAGCCCTCAGTTGAAGTGCCTTAACGAATTTGAAAATCTCCTATTCACAAAGGAATTTTCCCCTTCCCTTTCGTTCAAGGTGTCTCTACATATGCCCATGTCCAGAGATATCACGAGTGTCTCAATGATTAAGATTGGTGTATTTCTCCAACTTGCTACTTTATGTTTAAGATTGATATTTCAACCAAGCGTTACATTTCGAATTTGTTCCAACGATTCAAACCCCGCCAACCCTGCACGCTTGCCACTTCTCGTATAAGCTAGATAATTAGGCTAGTTGATTAGGCTAGTTAGGATCATATAATCATTTCTTACGACTAGTGACTATCGTAAAGGACTATTAGAGATGATTCAACTCCTACATACACGTTACACTCCATTCCCTTCGGAATTAGTGACATGAAATTAAGAAACTTCGGCCGCAATGTACGGGCATAGCTGGTAGGTGGCGCCCGCTCCCCTTGCTGGGCACCTGACAGTTAGCCCCGGGTTCTCACAGGGTGAACTACGCAAGAGTGATTCTAGTGTCCCGGAGAACTATTGAATTGAGACTAGTGTCACCTCGACCAGGAACGTGTTTGGTTTGTCGTGACGAGATTCGCCTTCTGTGATTATAGCTCTTGATCCTTGTGACGACCCGTTCGGTGGTACGTTCGTGAAAGGGACATCTACGGAATTAGACTCAGCTCAAGGTGTTCTGCCGACGAGGTCGGCCATGATTGCCGCCGCCCTCGGGCCATGTGTATCCGCCGGCAGCTGCCGCAACCTTCACGAATGAAGATCGCCCTTCCTTGTAAGACGAGCATATGTAATACAGTATCCACGGAGAGATTCCCGAAAACATTAAAGGATTTTGGGACACGGTCAGCTGGACATCTACGGAAATAGACTCAGCTCAAGGTGTTCTGCCGACGAGGTCGGCCATGATTCCCGCCGCCCTCGGGCTATGTGTATCCTCCAATAGCAGGCGCATCCTGCATGAATGAAGATCGTCCTTCACTTGAAGACGAGCATATGTAATACAGTATCCACGGAGAGATTCCCGAAAATATTAAGGTATTTGTAGAAATTTTAGTTAGGATTCAAAGCACGCAGGGCTTGCTAGGTAGAACATGCAAATCATAGGTGGAATTAATGTTGAAATATTTACATTCAAGTTATATTTTTTCGTGTAATTAATGTTCAAATATTTACAATCAAGTTGTGTGTTCTTGTGGAATTAATGTTCAAATATTTACATTCAAGTTATGTATTCTTGTGTAATTAATGTTCAAGTATTTACATTCAAGTTGTGTATTCTTGTGGAATTAATGTTAAAGTACTCGCATTCAAGTTGTGTGTTTATCGTAGAGTTAATGCTATCAAAATATGTGTATCATGTTTTATTTGATTAGGCTGGGTTTATGATTTATATCATTAGTTGATTCTTACTATACCCTTTTTCAAGTTTTGAAATATAGACACGCCGCTTAGAAGGGAGCGTGCGTGGTCCCGGTCGGTGACTCAAATTTCCTGGACCTTGGCTCCCCTTCACCCATTCCTCAAGGTATGAGGATTCTCACACCCTCATAGCTACAACCTCTCCTTTCCACTGTCCAGGGATTTTGGGACAGGCGCTTTTTATTTTCCTTCTTTTCCTGTAGCCGGCTTGAGGTCTCTGTCTTACAAGTGGCACTGAAGGCATATCAGTATGCTCTCCTCGTACACTTTGCCCATGTGGAAAGTAAGGGATATAACCTGCGGGTTACTACGATTCTACACTCTTTTTGTCAGTCTTTCTTTGCATGTGCCAAAAAATATAAGTTTTCTTTCCCCATCCTTATCATCCAGCTCCCTTTCTACCCTCATACTCCGCCTCATCTCTTTATTTCTCACTCTATCCACCCTCGTATCCCCCACTAAACTCATCAAAAAATTCTCCTAAAACATATTGAAATATATCATTATATTTGAAGTCTACTATATATAGCGTCGTAAGCACAATTACCCCTTCATATAGCCTTCTCATTGCATCTATCCCGCTCCATTTTTGTTTCCTATACCCAAAATTTCTTCCCCAAATGTTCCCTCCGTTCTACCTCTAATCCTCTCAAACAACACGTTCCCATGTGCCTTTTCAACTATATTCAACAAGTTGATTCCTCTAGAGCTATTCATTTCATATTAGTACATTTTTCTTTTGTGAGATGGAACCATACAAGAACTCTCCCAGTTCTCCGGCACATAAACTTCTGTTAAGCACAAAATACACGACCTCACTAGCCAATCCATTACATTATTTCTTGTTGTCAAGACACTTCACATTACACCCATCATTTCCAATTGTTTTGTATCTCATAATTTCCTATAGCCCTATGATTGTTTTATCACATCACAGTTATTTTCCTAGCGCTTTCTAATCCCATGATCAATCCTTCCCAAAACCTCCACATTCTGCAATCCTTCAAAATACACTACCTATCTTCCTCTTATCACCTTCTCTTCCATTAATATATTTCCAACGACAACCTTTATTTTTTATTTCATATCTGATTCCCTTCTTAGTCCACTTTTCCCTCATGTTCAATTTTCCTAAAAAAAAAAAGAAAGAAAAAAAGAAAAAAAAAACTCTTTCAATCTTCCCTTCAGACTCCTACATAATACATAAATACGCTACCAAGAACCTTTCCCTTTACCTCCATTTCCCATCTATATGCTTGCCTCTCTTTATCAAATGTTTGCTATATACCAACTCTCCCTCTGAACACATCTCTAACATCTCTCACCTATAATTCTTATCTGTCATAAAAAGAAAAAACTCCCTATCTCACCTATTCGTTCATATACTACTATTCTAGCACTGTGGTCTTTCAACACCACTGCATTTACGTTTTTTACAAGACATTCTATACACCGATTTAAACCTACCTAAAAAGATTCCAATTCCTCTTCACCAAATGTAGTTCTAATTGGTAATTGCAATTGTAATTGCAGCTGCAATTGTAACTGTAACTGTAACTGTAATTGTAATTGTAATCATAATC
>NC_134814.1:33557386-33572386 GCF_046742065.1 Oratosquilla oratoria | reverse complement strand
TACCCATCCCTTCAGAACCAAGGGACACTATGAGTATCGGTCTTTTGAAATTACCTCCAAGCCGTCAAGGTTCCCATTACGTCCTGGCCGAGGTGAATTATTTTTCAAAAGATACAATACTGGTGCCCCTACCAGAAAAATCAGCAGAAACAGTGGCGCAAGCCTTAGTAGACAATATATTTTGCAGATATAACAAACCTCGTCAAATTCTCTCTGACAATGGCACAGAATTCATAAACGAGGTCCTCCAAAACATAGCCAAGCTGTAGCACATCAACAGGATATATGCCACAGCATATCATCCACAAAGAAACGGACTTGTAGAGAGAACAAATAGAAAAATCCTTGAAGTACTCCATCCCCTACAAAAGTGTTTTTGCGACATATGGGTACACTGACTTCCATAAGTACAGGCCAGCATTAATGGTTCTATCAACTCAGTAACAAAGAACTTCCCCCACTTCGTAATTTTTGGCCAACCTTTCCGTATTCCTTACGACATACTGGGGAAACCCCCTCCTGCCCTATACACCATAAAATATTACGCAAAGCACGTAGAACTAGCCATGCACTTGACAAAAAAAAAAAAAAAATCGAATGAGACAACATAAACATTCTCCATCCTTGACTCGCACTACAGGTGACGTTGTAATCCTTAAATGCCACAACAGACCAAACAAACTTACACCAAAGTTATTTGGCCCCCTTCTATTAGCAGAAACACTAGGTAACAACCACTACCACCTTATAGACCCGCTCGACTACATCCTCATCACAGGACATGGAGAGACACTAACGCCAATGAAATCAAGACTCGATACCAATACCATCCTAGACAGACACGGTTTCTTACCAAACCGACCTCCACCTACTACCCCCACATTACCCACCCGCAACCAAGAAATCTCAACCCCTTCTTTTCAGATGTCACTAAGCTCCAGACAGTAATACTCTATAACAAATTCAGATTCTTCCTCCCTTAGGTCGCAGGCCGTCATGCTTACCTAAGTAAAAGATATCACGATCCCTATTCACCAAACTTTTTCCCCCTATATAAAAATCTTCTCTACTTTACTTCGAATCGTGTTCACCAGACAGTCATACACCCATACACATGCTCATTTTCTAGCAAAAATATATTCAGAAGTAAAATATTTAACCACACTCTCACACTTCTAGGACACTCCTACCTTTCCTCCTCATATGCGTCGTCGCAGCCTTCTCTGTTGATAACCCATCGAGAATGGTCCCAGCCACGATCATACCCATAGGCAAGGTAATGGAACTTCGAGACACGATAACCATCCATATGAGCATAGACGTTACAAAGCCCCACACAGACCTAGAGTAAGTAAGCAGGCTTACGTACACAATAATAAAATATTTCCATAACAACCTCAGATGCCCCAGTCCCACAACAAACTCTTCAGAATCAAGAGACCACATGTTCTATTTAAGCACCGACAAAGTAAACACGATACTCCTCCAACTCTCAACAATTGAACGGGGAGACATGATGACAAATCACGACAGAACGCCACCATGTCTCCTTCAGACAAAAGAGAAGACTCATGAATTTCATGGGTTCCATTTCTAAGTCCCTATTCGACGTTGCCACAGAAGATTACATGACAAACGTACAAGAACACATCGACAAAATGGCCTCCAAACTCAATAAAATGGAAAAGATTGTCCTGCCGAACTCTCAAAACTCACAACACGTAACAAACTCAGTTTCTCATAACTTCACGAATAATCTCCCTCTCAATCCTCCTAACTCCACGACCATGAAATGTTCATAAACTACACAGACGAAATCAATCAATTTAGCAAACACATAGACATTGTTAGACACTACTACCATGTGTTTCTATTTGATCTCATCGACGCAGCCAACAATAAAGCCACTCCAAACCTCCTCCCCTTAGCTAAAATAAAAACTACACTCTCCATCGCATTGAGAAACCTCCACCTAAAGAGCATATTTCCCACGGAACGACCACAAGTGTATTACCCCCTTAATGAAACAACATTAGGTATAGATGCAATCTATGCACATATCTCTCTCGACCTACAAAGGAGATTCACAGGTTGGAACATAATCTCATTCCCATATACCTACAAAAATTCGGCTATTACCCTCGATGTTCAACCCACCACCATTATCAAATCTGAAGACGGTAAATGGTACTCTTACACTCCCTCCTCTAACCTCACTTTTTGCAAATCAACTGTTACTAAAATCCAGGTTTGCCCAGCCTAACTTTTCAGTTTTTATCGTACCACAGAACTTTCACGCAAATCATAACAGAATACTGGACAGAATACTGGACAGCTGCCAGTACAAAAAGGGAAACCTGAACAAGATCCTTCACGCACACATTAACACGGACTATTTCCTAATCACCCCCACGAACCACACTCGTTTCAGTAATATGTGAATATAATGCCTCAACTCGGTAGAAATCATTCAGTGGACCCATCTCGATCCCCGACTCATGCCTGATATATTTTGACGACAGGAGCCTCCACCCCAACCACCACCACAACATTCTTACTTACAATCTCAGTTCCACCCTCGATCCTATCACACCCTTCCTAATACCTCTAACACCCCCCAAACCTCTATCCCTTTCATTAAACCAACAAGACTATGTAGTCTGGCCAAACACCACCCAATCAGACATAATAAACCCACTGCAATTCTCCACACCCACACTCCCATCAATCGCAATATCCCTCAGTTCCCTTGCCCTATTGGTACTGTTCCTCCTCATTTGTAGAATAGTATATGTCTGCTCGATCCAACGGGCTGGATAAGACCATAACATCCTAATCCACATAATATATTCTAGAATTAAGTCTCACCAATGTATGTTTTTATTATACCCCGTCTGGGGTATCGGCTGCATGTTATTGTGGTGGATTAGCATGCAGTTGATACTTTAGGGTCTATATGAGGCGCCCCTACGGACCAGAGTCACACATCATTTTGTCTGTGATAGAGGAAAACTCTGTACATAGAGAAATGATGAAACTTATATACTACGACTGTCCCTCCGTTATGCTGTCTCCCAACCCATTGTTACTGTCCTCTACCATTTCTCTGAATACTCATTTCCTTTTTTCGCCTACCTATCCTGTGGTGGGGCCAAAAGAATACTGCCACCAAGTATTTCCACTTGAGTCGTAAAAGGTGACTAAAAAGGGACGGGGGATGGGATTAGGAGTCCTACCACCTGTAGCCCCAAAAGGGGACATTCCTAAAAAAGAAAGAAAAGGCATAACAGGGTCTGGGAGCTTTCCAACCAGTACCCTAAGGTTTGGGTCTTTTAATGTGCGTGGATGTAGTACAGATGAGAGTAAAAGGGAAGAGATAGGCAGTATGTTTGTGAGAAGAAAGATGGATGTCCTGGCTTTGAGTGAAACTAAAATGAAAGGAAAGGACAACTGTGAGTTTGGGAGTGTAGCTGGGAGGTACTCAGGAGTGAAGAGGGGACGAGGGAGAGAAGGGGTGGCCATACTAGAAAGTGAAGAGATAAGTAAGTGGGTAGTGGAGTGGAAGGAGGGAAAGCTGGGAAAGGAGATGTGGGTTTTTGTAAGTGCGTATGGGCTTGGTTATGAAAAGAGCGTAGAGGAAAGGGAGGCTTTTTGTGTAGATATAAATGAGTGCATAGAGGGATTAGGGAGAAATATCAATGTAGTTGTATTGGGACACCTAAATGCTAGGGTAGGAAATGAAACAATTGACGGAGTGATTGGGAAGTATGGAGTTCGAGGCAAAAATTGTAGTGGAGAATTGATGGTGGAGGTGTGTCTTGAAAGAGTTGATGATAGCAAATGCAGTGTTTAAGAAGAAAGTCAAGCATAAGCACACATGGGAGAGGGTGGTGGATGGAAGGGTGGCAGATAGAGCGTTAATGGACTATATAGTGGTTACCAGGAGTATGGTAGGAAGAATTAAGGATGTACATGTTCTAAGGGGAGAGAGTGGGGGAATATCAGATCATTTCCTGGTGGAAGGTAAATTGAGAGTAGAGAATAGGTGGAGAAAGAGAAAAAGGGCAGAAGGTAGGGAGGTACTTAGAGTGAACTGCTTGAATTAAGAAAAAAAGGAGAATGAGTATAAGGAGAAGTTGAGAGAGGAGTGGGAGAGAGCAAAGGATAGAGTAGAACTAGGAATGGAGGAGGAATGGGGATGGTTCAAGGAGGGAATCATAAGTTGTGCAAAGATGGTGTGTGAAACAAGGAGGGCGGGAGG
This sequence comes from Oratosquilla oratoria, assembly GCF_046742065.1. NCBI lineage: Eukaryota > Metazoa > Arthropoda > Malacostraca > Stomatopoda > Squillidae > Oratosquilla > Oratosquilla oratoria. Next base: position 33,568,125 of record NC_134814.1, on the reverse strand, counting down.
AAATAGAAAGAAGGGTAGTGAGGGGTGGGACGAGGAAGCAAAGAAGGGTGTAGAAGAGAAGAAGCAGGCATTCATAGATTGGCTACAAATTAGGACGAGGGAATCGTATGAGAGGTACAAAGTTAAGAGAAAGGAAGTTAAGTATAAGATAAAGGAATCAAAGAGGAGAGCAGATGTGAAATGGGGAAAGAGTATGACAGAAAATTTTGAAAGTAATAAAAAGATGTTTTGGAAGGAAATTAAAAGAGGATGAGGAGGCGAATCAAGTAGAGTAGAAAAGGTAAAAGTTGCAGATGGAGAGATGATAATGGAAGAGAAGGCAATGAGAGGAAGGTGGGCAGAGTATTCTAGGGAGTTGTTAAATGTGAATGCCATTTCTATTTCCTCTGTGTATTCAACTCCTCCTTGTCGTAGTTTCTCTAATTCTTGTTTGTTTTTCAGTTTGTTTACAAATCTGTAATATAGCTTTGGTTGATCTTTACCTTTTTTCTATGACATCTTTTTCATATCTTCTCTTTTCTGCTCTGCATACTTGTGCATATTCATTTCTATAACCAGTATATATTTTCCATTTTTAAGGTCTTTTGTCCTTTTTCTATTTTATCCGAGCTTTACCCCCTTATGTCTTTTAACTCTACATCTTTTGTTGTACCAACACTTTACATATCCTTTTTCTTGTTTTCGTCTTGGAACATGTTTTTCCACTCCTTCTTTATAAATTTTTGTCAAAATATTCCATTTCTCTTCTACTGTTGTTTCCTCCTTGTGTATCCTTTCCCAGTCTGATTTTTAAAAGAATTCTCTTATTTGATCAAAATTTGTTTTTTAATACATCAACCTTCCCTTTCTATATTGTTCGTTTTTTCATGTATTTTTCCTCATTTAGTTCCAGTTCAACCAATATGCGGTCACTTTTGCTTATTGGCGTCTTATATTCAATCTTGTCCACTATTTCGGGTTCTGATGTGATTATTAGGTCCAGTCTTGATGGTTCTTCCTCATTTCTATGCCTAATATTCTCTTGTATCCATTGAGTCATTGTATTTTCTATAATCATATCAAGTAGTACATTTCCCCATAGGTCGTCTTCACCCTTCACTGTCATCCCTTCCCAGCAGATTGCTTTACAATTAAAGTCACCCATTATAACTATTCTTCTTCTATCTTCCATTACCTTATATAGTGTTATATTTGTGTCTTCTAACATATTTTTGTGTTTTCTCTCTCCCCAGGAAGCTGTTTTGGGAGGCACATAGTTTACTCCAAACTTCCTGCTTTTCCCAACCCTGCCTACCACTTCCATCATAATCATCTCTACTATATTCTTTCCATATGTGACATTCCTCACATTTATACCCTTCTTAGTAAGGAACATAACTCCACCCCTTTGTTTAACTCTCTGTTTCTAATCCAATAATTATATGCACCATGTCCTACACTGTTGTGTGGTAGGGGACCTTTCAATTTTGTCTCTACAATTCTCATTATGTTCGGTTCCTTTTCCTTCAGGTAATCATTCAGTTCGTTCAAGCCTGTTATTAAGCCATCTATATTTATGTAAGATAATTTAATTTTCTGCTACTTCCATCGTGTTTTCTGTTTCATTTCCGTTTTTCTATGCTATGAACCATTTCCTCACCTTCATGTCCACTACTCTCCAATAGAATTTCTCTTTTTCTAACTCTGTTCTTTTCTCGTTTTGTTTTTCCTTAGCTTCTAGTCTTTTTATTTTGTCATCCTCTCTTTCCTCTTTATTTATTTCTCTTTTTATCCATACCTGTTTATATTGATCACTGTCTGCTAGTTTCCCGTTTTTGCTAAAATATTCTCTGCTGTTGTTTGTGACCTGAATTTGATCTTAATTGGTCTGCTCTTATCTGTATTGTATTTCCTTAGTCTATATTTATCTTCATTTTCTTTCCCTGTTTCTGGTCCATCCTCTTGAACTACTGCTAACATCTTGTTTACATTTTCCTTCTCCTCTTTTTCTCATATGGTCCTACTTGGATTATGCTTCTCTTCCATCCCTAATATAATTATACATTTCTTTTTGTCCACTAAGTCTCTTACTATATTCTCCTTTTCTATCATCACTTTAATAATTGTGTCGTTAGTTTGTTCTTTCATCTGTTGTGTCACTATATCTCTAAATAGAGTTTTGTTGTTCCCTTGGAGTTTTCTCCAACCCTGCACTTCTTTTGCTATGGACCCTTTATTCTCTTTATTCTTCTCCTTTAATTCCTCAATCTCATCTTTTACTTCTTTTAACTGTCTTTTTAATTATTCTATTTCTTTAGTTAGGTTTTGATTCTCCATCTTTAGCTCTTCCAGTTCATCAACTCTTTGGGTAACTAGTGTTAATTGGTTAAACCTAACCTCCCATGCTTGGTTCATTTTTTTAGTCTCTCCTCTATATTTACTAGTCGGGGGAGGTTGTCACCTTATCTCTCATTAAATCCATAGAATTAGTTATCTTCTCTTTCCATTGAGTTGCTATTATCTATATTTCTGCTTTAAACACTTCTGCTTCCTTGCTCTTCCTCATCTGTGGTTCTGCACCCCTTTTATTTACACCTCTTCTAACATCCGGGGCCCGTTCGTCCCCTTCCTCATTTCCCTCCATTTTCCTCAGTAATCCCTCTGTTTCTCCTTTTTCTTCACCTACCCACTACACCACGCGGTTCCCCTTCCCTATTAATGCAACAAAAGTACTCCCTCGTTGTTGAGATCGATAAAACTTGAAGTTTTCTGGAGTTCCAAACTTCACTGTCATTTCGACCGACGTGTGTGTGTGTGTGTGTGTGTGTGTGTGTGTGTGTGTGTGTGTGTGTGTGTGTGTGTGTGTGTGTGTGTGTGTGTGTGTTTGTGTGTGTGTGTGTGTGTGTGTGTGTGTGTGTGTGTGTGTGTGTGTGTGTGTGTGTGTGTGTGTGTATGTGTGCGTGTTTGAGCATGTGTGTCTGTGTGTTTGTTTGTTTGTGTGTGAGTGTGTGTGTGTGCGTGCGTGCGTGTGTGTGTGTGTGTGTGTGTGTGTGTGTGTGTGTGTGTGTGTGTGTGTGTGTGTATTCACCTCGGATCTGCTGTAGTCTCTGTCGAGACAGCCAGACACCACCCTACGGCAGTGAGCTCAGAGCTCATTATTTGCCGATCTGTGTGTGTGTGTGTGTGTGTGTGTGTGTGTGTGTGTGTGTGTGTGTGTGTGTGTGTGTGTGTGTGTGTGTGTGTGTGTGTGTGTGTGTGTGTGTGTGTGTGTGTGTGCGCGCGCTTTTTTTTAGCTACCATTTTTTTTTTTTTTTTTTTTTTTTTTGTTTTTTTATACTGTAAAGCCCATCTGAGGTATTAGCTGTTTGTTATTGTGGCAAAGTAGCATGCGGTCGATACTTTAAGGTCTATATGGGGTACCCCTACGGACCAGAGCCACACATTATTTTGTCTATGATAGAGGAACTCTGTTCATAGAGAAATGATGACACTTTAATACTACGACTGTCCTTCCGTTATTCTGTCCCCCAACCCCTTGTTGCTGTCCTGTACCATTTCTCTGAGTATTCTTTTTCTGTGGTGGGGGAATTCCCTGTGGTGGGGGAAAAGAATACTGCCAACAAGTATTCCCACTTGGATCGTAGGTAGGCGAGAAGAAAGGGACGGGGATTGGGACTAGGCATCCTTCTCCTTGTATCCCCAAAGGGCACATTCCTAAAAGTAAAAGCAAAGGCATAGGAGGGTCTGGAAGTTCTCGGACCTACACCCTAAGGTTTGGGTCTTTTAATGTGCGTGGATGTGGTGCAGGTGAGAGTAAAAGGGATGAGTTAGGTAGTATGTTTGTGAGAAGAAAGCTGGATGTGTTGGCTTTGAGTGAAACTAAGCTGAAAGGGAAGGACGATTGTAAGTTTGGGAGTGTAAGTGGGAGGTTATCAGGAGTGAAGAGAGGGCGAGGGAGGGAAAGGGTGGCTATACTAGTAAGTGAAGAGATAGGTAAACGTGTAGTGGAGTGGAAGGAGGTTTCCTCAAGGATAATGTAGATGAAGGTGAAACTGGGAAAGGAGATGTGGGTTTTTGTAAGTGCATATGGGCCTGGCAGTGAGAAGAGTGTAGAAGAAAGGGAGGCCATTTGGATAGATTTAAATGAGTGCATAGAGGGTTTAGGGAGAAGTGTAAATGTAATAGTACTGGGAGACCTTAATGCTAGGGTAGGAAAGGATCCAATTGATGGAGTGGTTGGGAAATGTGGAGTTCCAGGAAAAAATCGTAGTGGAGAGTTGATGGTGGAAATGTGTCTAGAAAGAGAGTTGATGATAGCAAATACAGTGTTTCGGAAGAAAGTCAAGCAGAAGTACACATGGGAGAGGGTGGTGGAGGGAAGGGTGGTAGATAGAGCTTTAATGGACTATGTAGTGGTAAATAGGATTATGATAGGAAGAGTTAAGGATGTACATGTGCTAAAGGGAGAGGGTGGGGGAATATCAGATCATTTTCTGGTGGAAGGTAAGTTAAGAGTGGAGGACAGATGGAGAAAGAGGAAAGGGACAAAAGGTAGGGAGGTGCTTAGAGTGAACTCTTTAAATAAAGAGGAAAAGGAGAAGGAGTACAAGAAGAAGCTGAAGGTGTAGTGGGAGGGAGTGAAGGATAGAGTAGAGCTAGGTGTGGAGGAAGAATGGGGATGGTTCAAGGAGGGAGTCACAAATTGTGCAAAGATGGTGTGTGGAACAAGAAGGACAGAAAGAAATAGAAGGAAGGGTAGTGAATGGTGGGATGAGGAAATGAAGAAGGTTGTAGAAGAGAAGAAGCGAGCTTACACAGATTGGTTACAAAATAGGACGAGGTAGTCATATGAGATGTACAAAGAAAAGAAAAGAGAAGTAAAGCACAAGGTAAAGGAGGCAAAGAGGAGAGCAGATGTAAAATGGAGTAAGAGTATGACAGAAATTTTTGAAAGTAATAAAAAGATGTTTTGGAAAGAAATTAAGAGAGGAAGAGGAGGCGAATCAAGTAGAGGAGAAAAGGTAAAAGGTGCAGATGGAGAGGTGATAGTGGAGGAGAGGGCAGTAAGGGGAAGATGGGCAGAATATTTTAGTGAGTTGCTAAATGTGAAGGAGGATAGGGAGGGAAAGATAGCTGCAGTGGGAAATGCTAAGGAAATGTAAGTGATGAGTGAGGAAAATGGAGGAGAAATAAGTAAGGATGAAGTGAAGGCAGCAGTTAAGATGATGAAAGCAGGTAAGGCATCTGGTCTGGATGGATGCCATGCAGAATGTCTTAAAAAAAGGAGGTACAGTGATGGTGGACTGGTTGGTGAGGTTATTTAATGTTTGCTGGAGAGAAGGTAGAGTGCCGGAGGACTGGAGGAGTGCTTGTATAGTTCCACTTTACAAGGGAAAGGGGGACAAGTGTGAATGTAGTAGTTTTCAGAGGGATTAGCTTGTTAAGTGTAGTTGGGAAGGCTTATGGGAGGATCTTGATTGAGAGGATTAGGAGAGGAACAGAAGGAGTAATTGGTGAGGAACAGTATGGATTTAGGACAGGTAGAGGTTGTGTAGATCAGATTTTTGTGGTAAGACAGATATGTGAGAAAGCTATGTGAAAGGGGAAGGATGTTTTCTGGGCTTTTATGGATCTGGAAAAGGCTTACGACAGGGTAGACAGAGAGGCGCTGTGGGAGGTTATGCGGATATACGGGATAGGAGGAAAGCTTCTCGGAGCTGTCAAGAGTTTTTATGAGAGTATTAGAGCTTGTGTCAGGATTAGAAATGGAGAGAGTGAGTGGTTTGAGGTAAAGGTGGGACTTCGTCAAGGATGCGTTATGTCGCCCTGGCTTTTCAACTTATACATGGATAGGGTAGTGCGAGAGGTAAATGCAAGGGTAGTGGGTCAGGGATTGAAGATGGTTAAAGAAAATGGAGAAAAGTGGGAGGTGAGCCAGCTGTTGTATGCGGACGACTCTGCGCTTGTGGCAGGATCGGAGGAGGGACTGAGGAAGCTGGTGACAGAGTTTGGGAGAGTGTGTGATAGAAGAAAGCTGAAGATAAATGTGGGTAAAAGTAAGGTGATGAGATGTACAAGGAGTGAAAGTGGCAGTAATATGGAAGTGAGCATTAAAGGAGAGCAACTGGAGGAAGGGGATAGTTTTAGATACTTGGGTGCAAATGTGGCAGGAAAAGGTGGAGTAAAGGTGGAGGTAAAATGTAGATTGAGAGAAGCGAGTAAATGCCTTGGTGGATTAAAAAGTGTAGTGAGGAATAGAAATTTGGGAATGGATGCTAAGAGGAGACTATATGAAGGATTGTGCCAACAGCACTGTGTGGAGCAGAAACATAGAACATAAGAGAGGAAGAGAGAAGGAGCTTGAATGTGTTTGAGATGAAGTGTCTGAGAAGTATGATGGGGATTACTAGGCTAGATAGAGTGAGAAATGAGGAGGTGAGGAGGAGAACAGGGGTGGAAAGGGAGTTGGGAGATAGGGTTGATGAAAGAGTATTAGGATGGTTTGGACACATTGAAAGAATGAGCGAAGAAAGACTAGTAAAGGAGATATGGAATGCAGATGTGGAGGGAGTGAACATGAGGGGACGTCCTAGGATGAGATGGATGGATGGGATGAAGGGGGCTTTGGGGAAGAGGGGAATGTCTGTTGAGGAAGGAAGGGAGAGGACAGAAGACAGGGGTGAATGGAGATTGGTTGTATATGGAAGATGTTGTGATGCATAAGGTGGAATGGACGGGGGGATGGGGGGTGAGGTAGTGTGTGTGAGCAAAATTTTGACGCAGCCCGAAGGGATTTCTCCCCGTCCTCTCCTTTATATGGGGGACGGAGAGGGGGGGGGTCGCCGATTTAATGAAGCGGCCTTGCTGTGGATGTGCTGTGTCTTGCAATACTGCTTCTGACCCAGGCCAGTGGACAGGGTGCAGAGATGACCCGTCCTCTAGGAGATGCTAAGATGGGAGGGAGGGTGGATGGGTGTGGAGTGTTTTCAGGGATGGAATGGGTGGGAATGATTTTATGCCTTTTCCTTTTTAGCTACCTCCTTAGTAAGGGGGAAAAAGCCTTGGTATATGTATGTATGTATGTAAACGTTAGTGGATGCAACTGGTTTTAATGTGTTATTCAATTATGAAACCATTCAATGTTCTTTCACTAGGATTAAATGGCATATCTTTATCATGGTATTGTTTATCTTCAGTAGCTAATTTTTTACCTTCGAGGTGATGCAGAAATTAAAAGCTAATTTTTTTCTTAAATCACGATTCTGCTTTAATCTCTTTTAATCCGAAAAGTAACAGTGTGTTGAATAAGATTATCCTAGAAATAAAGATAGGAGAAGTGTGTCAATAGAAAATGGAATATCTAAAAATTGAGGCACGTGTACTGATGCAAATAAAAAATAGTCTCGCAGTCAATAGATATAGAAGAGAGTACATGGGTCTACAATTTTTAAATCCGATTTTTTGTATGAGCGATTGTCTGAAATAGTCTATACAACTTTAAGGCTAAATATTTCTAAAAAGTTCTGTGGTCTAATTCAATCAACTACTTACATAGCAAAGAAACTATACCACTTGTTATTGGAAACAGTCCTCTCAAATGATCAAAGGATTAAACTTTTGTGCCCTATTAGTTTTAAGTCATAAAAAAAAAAAAAAAATGGAGCAAGGTTGTTGTACCTTTCCACAGCCTTGTGTCTATCTTCCAGTGATTGATTGAATATGAAGAATAGAAATACGCTGTGCCCACTCTATGAAAAATGAGGGTCAGATGGCATTTCAATAAATTCTGAGTCGTCACATTGTACATCATTTTCTCGCCAGGCGATTTCCTTCCAATATTGTGGTCTTCCAAATAAATAGAAATTTTATTGTGCATTCTCTGGTTTATGTAGCAGGGAAAAATTTGTCGACGGAGAGAAAAAAGGCAACTTGCGAAAATGTGCGCTGGAATTTATTGCCCCTGTAAAACCATGTGTATAAACAATTTATATTAACCTATCTGGTATGAGGCTCTTACCTCAACTAAGATTCTCTGATGCAAAAAAAAAAAAAAAAAAAAAAAAAAAGTCTATTGACACCGCAAATGAAGTTGATCAGTGATTCCATTTTGCAAAATTCCAGACAATCAGATAACCGTAATATAATAATCTCTCCATTCTTTTTCAAAACAACTTACACAGGCTTTTTGTTAGTTTTCAGGAAAATTATGATATACATATATTTCTAATTATTTGACTAAAACAGTAAAGTAATTCCAAACGTATATTGGTTCTTTTATTCGAGTATTGCTTACAATGAGTTACAATAGGTTACAATATTGAGGTATGCCTATAAGAGGCATTTTATTTATTTGTCAATATAGTGGTCAATCAAATAATAAATAAACGAGTAAATAAATATTTATCCAAATTAATTTTAAAAACGTCGAATTGTATTACATTCAGTTGGCTCTGCTTGAAGCTTGTTAAATTTATTGACGAAGTGACTGGCAAAGTTGCTTTTTTTACGTACTTCTATGATATACGCTTTGACAGTTTCAGGATATTATTTATCGTAAGGTTATTAGTGTAAATATATTTCAAATTTTCATACTATCATGCCCCTTTAAAATTTCAGGGGCCTGTATTAAGATACTATTTCTTCTCTTTTTTATTATTATTATTTTTTTAACTTAATTGTTTATTTTAGAAATTAGATTAAAATGAAAAAATAAGGACAATCCTACGTTCCTGAAGAAGAGTCAAGGAGACTAGAAAATGTGTCTAGGCACCATAGATGACCTACGGAGAACTCAATTCACACATTATAAAGGAGAATAAGACAATTTAAAGACACGAACAATGTCTTAAAGAAAATACATAACGCTGAAAGTTTGCGTTGATATTTATATTTATATTGAAGTCATCCTGGCTGTTCAATTTTTGCATGGGTGGGGTGCTGCGAGGGGTGGGTGCGGGGGTGGTGAGTCGGTGGTTGGAGGTGGTTGGGGAGGATGGAGAAAGGTGGGAGGTGAGCCAGTTGTTGTTTGCTGACGACATTACGCTTGTGACGGGATCGGAAGAGGGATTGGGGAGGTTGGTTACAGAGTTTGGGAAGATGGGGGGGGGCTGAGGATGGGTGTGGGCGGGAGTGGGGTGGTGAGATGTACAAGGGGAGAGAGTGACAGCGGGCTGGAGGTGAGCATGGGGGGTGGGGGACTGGGGGAGGTGGATAGTTTTGGATACTTGGGTGCAAATGTGGCAGGAAGGGGGAGGAGGGGGGGTGGAGGTGGAATGTAGATTGGGAGAGGCGGGTGGGTGCCATGGTGGATTGAAGAGTGTAATGAGAAATAGACATCTAGGAATGGATGCTGAGAGGAGGTTATATGAAGGAGTGATTGTGCCAACAGCACTGCACGGGGCAGAAACATGGAACATAAGAGAGGAGGAGAGAAGGAGTTTGAATGTGTTTGACATGAAATGTCTGAGAAGTGTGATAGGGGTCGCTAGGCTGGATAGCGTGAGAAATGAGGAGGTGAGGAGGGGAACGGGGGTGGAAAGGGAGCTGGGAGGTAGAGTTGATGAAAGAGTATTGGAATGGTTTGGACACATGGAGAGAGGGAATGAAGAAAGATTGTAAAAAAAAAAAAGTGTGGAGGGCAGAGGTGGAAGGCGTGAATATGAGGGGCGTCCTGGGGTAAGATGGATGGATGGGGTGAAAGGGGCTTTACAAAAGAGAGGAGTGCCTATGGAGGAAGGACGGGAGAGGACAGAAGATAGGGGTGAATGGAGAAGGGTTGTGTATGGATGATGCTGCGATGTAGGAGTGGGAGTGGGTGGGAGATGGGGGATGAGGAAGTAAGTATGAGAAAAAAATTGACGCAGCCCGAAGGGATTTCTCACCCAAACAAATATGTACGTACGTACATATAAATACAAATAGTATAAATGTTACATAAAACAATGTAGTGATATACAACCAAAGTAGTATAGATAGCCACGGAATTTTAAGTAAACCAAATATTGCTTGCCCAAGTTCTGGGAGTGCTAAGGCATAAATGTTAGACGAATACAGTGGAAACCATTAGATGTTTGTACTGCGACTGGCTTGAGCAGTGATAAGATATGTCGTCGCCAAATTGAAAGGTCCCTCTGACATTATAGGGACCTATGCTGTAAGTTTCCATCAACACATTATAGAAATCTCGTATGTATATTTATATTTACATTTTTCATTCACACAATAATGGCAACTACTGTTTATGTTTACAAAATTTACATTTTTCGTCAACGCATTCTTGGGGCCTAATGATAATGTAGTGTTATAATATTATTTTTTTTACCACTTACTATACTACAATGCCACCTGTGAAGGAAATATTTACCAAATCAAAGGTTTCTGTCATATATTCGAAATGTAGAAAGAAAATTTATCGACAACATTGTTGTTCACTCTTATCAACATTAACATACCAGATAAAATCAAGTTTAGGTTAGTTTCGTAAAATCGCATAAATTTTGTAATATATTTTCATTTCTACATTAAATAATATAAGCTCTAAATATGTTCAAAGCACACACAGATGTAAAACTTTCATTTGTTAAAAAAATGTAGGAACAATTAATACCAATTTCCTTTTATGTGCTGTCGAGGGAAATTACAGCTTACATTCCAATAGAAAAATTAATAAGAATTGAGTCTTAGCATACACATTGAGGAAATTTATTCATACGGTTAACTACTGACAGCCTGTGGGGAGAAATTATTTTTTTCTTATAATT
>NC_134814.1:33547386-33552386 GCF_046742065.1 Oratosquilla oratoria | reverse complement strand
AGACAATTAGTTATGGTATTCTCAAGACTAGTTAAAGCAGGATTGAAAGCCAAACTTGAAAAATGTAAGGTTTTGCAGAACAGTGTTTTTATTTAGGGCATAAAGTAGACAAGCATAGATTTAGTACAGTGAATTTAAACGTTCAAGCAATAAGGAATTTTCCAGTTCCAAACAATGTCAAAAAAAGTTAGAAGTTTCTTGGGATTGACAAGATGTTATATGGTAGGCAGACATAGCCAATCCATTAAGTTCTTTGTTGAGGAAAGACTTAAAATTCATGTGGGAACCTGCACAACAGCAAGCTTTTGACAAGTTGAAATATTTCCAGACTATGATAAAGAGTTCATTCTTTGTTCTGGTGCATCTGACATAGGGTTGGGAGGCATACTGATGTAAGAAAGAAATGGAACGTTGAAACCAATAGCTTACACATCTAGACTTTGTAACAGTGCAGAGAGAAACTATAACAGAAAGAGAAACTTTAGCAGTGATATATTCATTAGAAAGTTTTAGAGATATGATAATGGGATATCTAACCAGAGTGTGGACTGATCATACAACTATTCAGAACTTATTTAAGCATAATGATATTAAAGGCAGAGTAGCCAGGTGGTTTGCTATACTTCAATGTTAGGAGGTTGGGTTTGAATATATTCCGTGTAGAAAGAATGTTGTAGCAGATACACTTTCTAGAAACATTATCCAACCAACTACAGGGTTGATCAATTTTGTCTATAGTATAGATGAGCTAGAAACCTTAAATGAGGAAATGATAATAATGGAACAGAGAGAGGACAAGACATGGGAATCATTAGCCCAGTATTTGATGAACCCAAGAGGAAATCATCCAAAACTGCCAAAAGGGTATAAGATAGAGGAGTTTCATTTGACTAACAGACTTTCGTATAGAAAGACAGTTGTAAGTGGTAAAGTTATTTCTAGAGGCCCAGTGAATCAGTTGGTAATACCACAAACTCTTGTACAAGAGGTATTGAAGTTACTTAATAATAGTGATTGTAGTTCAAATCCAGGAAAAGATCAAACTTATAGACAAGCACAACTGAAATACTTTTTGCTAAGTACGAAGAAAGATATATATGATTGTATAGAATTTTTTTTGAAATGTGCTAAGGTGAAAGGAAATACACCAAAACCCGCTCCTATGTTATCATATCCAATTCCGCAGAAACCTTGGGAAAGAGCTCACATAGATACATTGGATTTACCTATGTCTGAAAATGGATATAAATATGTATTTTCTATCATTGATTATCTTTTAAGATTTTGTATTATACAATCCATTGCTTCAGTAATGATCAGATAATCTGTAATTTCACTACACCTAAGATCTTAGTTTCAGATAATGGAATTGAATTTAATAGCAAAAATCTTGGAAAAATTATGTAGATTATCTAAGATTCAAAATATTAGCTTTTTAGTGAATTATTCTTAGAGCAATGGAGTTGTAGAGAGGTTAGATAAGAAAATGATTACATGTCTTAAAAGTATGATAAGTTCTCATAGCATAACTTGGGATACTTGGATTCCTTGTTGTAAATGTACTCTGAACAACCAAATTAACATAGCAACAGGTGAAAATCTCATTTTAATATTTTTGGACAGGGCAAAGCTCTTCCATATGAAATCTTGCTTGCAGAGCAGAAATCTGTGTATACCATACATGATTACATCTCATATAGGATGCAGGAGTATACACAAGATGAAAAAGTAACAACACATAATAGCACATAAACTAGATAAAAAAAAAAAAAAAAAAAAAAAAAAAAAAAGGAGATTCAGTCATGGTCAAGTTACAGACACCCCATAAACTTTCATCGAGGTACTCAGTTCCATATAGAGTTATTGATTTTGCAAGGGGAAATAAATACCAGATATTACACTTAGAAACTAGGGAAGTATCAATTAGTCACTTACATGATATAAAGATGATTAAGATACAATATGATGATGAGGATACATGTGACACTGAGATTAAGGGTTTTCAAGGTGCTACTGTAGTTATTAAGAATTTAAATTCAGAAAAGTATAGGGAGTATGTTGATAAAATATTATGTGAATCAATGATTAATCCAAATACGTTTTATAGATAGTATTCATGTTGTTGAATTGTATGGTGCTTGATTGTGATGGGAGACCTGAACTACTGGATCCTTGGTGCTAGACAGAGTCCAACCTGGAGCCTTGGTCAGACATGAAGACCTGGAGCCTTGGTCAGTCATGAAGACTTGGACCAATACATATGGACAATACCAATAAGTATTGAACAATTTTCTTTTGTGAAGCATTGAAAACCCTTATGCAGCTTCACCAGTGTGTGTCCTGGACAAAAAGTGATATAAATGTGTATGAAACAAATACGAAATTATGCAGAGACACTCTACTATTACTAACATCTTTAATGCTGTGTATATAACTGTTGTAACATATCTCATTGATACAATTCACATATTTGAAAAGGTGAAAACATTCTCCATTGGCGTTCTTAATCAAATTTCACAATCAGAAAGAGAAAGATATTGAATACTGTTAGACAGCTTTTGTAAATCTATTTTTGACATTGAATTTATATCTGTGTTATGATTATTTTGTTTTGTGTCTTTTTGATGCCACTGACATTTATGTATTTTGGAAGGGTTACTTATTTCTTTGTTAAGTGTGGTATATGTTTTGATGACACCATCCATTGAAGAATAATACTTTAAATTTTTTTGCCAGTTTATGCAGAAATGGTTAATATGTTTAGCTTCTTGTATATGATACTTTCCAAGTATATATTTCGGTGAGCCTTGTAAGAGGGTAGTAGAAAATGGTTGGTCGGGACGACCAAGGGTTGCTTCTGAGCTCTGTGAGAGGCTGTTAGATAAAGGTAGACAAGTAAGGTAGATAGAGGGGTAGGTGGTGAGAATTTCATTTTATGAATTGGATATTTGGTAAACAATAACCGCGAAGGAGTTGCATAATCTCGCTCCTCATCTAAAGTTTATAAATAACCGCTGGGGTCAGATTTTAATAAAGATGTAACAATATGTAAACTAGGCCATTCATGCATCGATATCGTGATTGCTTGAGTAAGTAGTATTTCTTAAGACGTTGTTACATTCTTTCTGATTGGAGAAAGGGTGGAGGAGGAAAAAAAAATAATGGTTCACGGGAGTAAAGTCACGACTTATGGGATGCACTTAGATGTAACAATAAAGATCATTGGACTAAAAAAGTCGTGACTTCAATGTAGAGGTGCCGTTAGAAGTAAATTGAGGATCTCAGTTGGGAATCCCTTGGTATAGATTAACGAGCAAAGTGTAATATCACTCGGGAAGAAAAGAAGAAAACTTTTACCTCCGTTTAATTCACCCTATAAAGAAACATTTCCTACTTCCTACAGAAAGATATAGTAAATGCCATTCTTAAGTAAGACAGTGATGAAAAGAAAGTTGGAAGTGAAAGAAGAAATACAAAACCATAGAAGGGAACAGTAATCAGAAGTAAACCGTAGTTCCTACACGCAGTGAAATCTCTTAAAGAAAAGATGAACTTAGACCAGTTCCTTCATACATAGCCTGTCCTTAGGCAATTCAGGATAGATGATTACTGAAAAGCCAGAATAATGACAAGCCCTTTCACATTTTCCTATTCATAAAAATACTAATGCTTCTATTGATTCTCTCCACGCATATATCAATAAATCAATCCGTTGTCATTCGTCTCTCGAAGAAGAAGACACGCGGCCTCCAGGAAACTGACAACAGTCTCCGGGCATAACCACAAGCCACATACAAAAGAGATGTTGTGTTGTTGTCCGGGTATTGTGATACGAGGTGCTCTGTATTTCCTGTGTGGTGATTGTATCGGAGACAGTCTAAATCAGTGGCTAGGCCTACAAGTTTTCTCTCTTGGTACTGTTTTAATAATGGAGAGTGACCCGAGAGCAGGTGAACTAGTGTGTTTCTTATCTGGCGTGTGAGTTTTCTCTGAGGGACCTATATATGGGGGTTGTTTTGGAGCATTGGGCTGTATTGGAGTATTGGGCTATATTGGAGTATCAGAGTGGTGCGGAAGGTAAAGGCGAGGGCAATGGACAGGGGACTGGAGATGGTTAAAGAAAATGTAGAAAAGTGGGAGGTGAACCAGTTATTATTTACTGGCGACAATTCGCTTATGGCAGAGTCAGAGAAGGGATTAAGGGAGTTAGTGACGGAGTTTGGAAAAGTATGCGATAAGAAGAAGTTGAAGGTGAATCTGGGTAAAAGCAAGGTGTTAAAATGTACAAGGAGAGAGGATGGAAGTGAATTGGAAGTAAGTCTACAAGAAGAGAGGCAGGAGGAAATGGATAACTTTAGGTATTTGGGGTCGCATTTGGCAGGAAAGGAAAGAAGCAAGTAAATACCTTGGGGGACTATGAGAAATATACAACTAGGGGTGGATGCAAGGAGATTGCACGAAAGGGTGATTGTACAGACACATTGTAAGGGGCAGAGACTTGGAATTTATGACAAAGAGAAAAAGTTTAAGGGAGCGTCGCCAGCAATAATTCGAAAAATTCTGGTACATGAGCGAATTTTAGGTAAATATTTCAAAAGAATATCTATGGTTGTAGCAACACTCATACAAAATTATACAACTGTTTTTCGTTTCTATTTTTATAGAGCATAAAATAGATAAAATATTGGCAACCTCTAGCAGCCCTATTGCATAAAAAAAATATTCTGTATATTGAAATAGCGTCAACATTTCTATAGCTATTTCGTTTTTTGCTATAGAAATGTATTTATGGAGACATTTGGCAACTCCTCCCACCAGCATATCCCACAAAGACAGTAGGCAAGACACCAATACTCTTGAAAAGGTCAAAGTAAGGTGACGTCGCTCCTGGCGCTCTCACCGTACGCAACAATTTTGATTCCTCACCCTGTGTTGTTGCTGTGATCATGAAAAAATAACAAGAAACAGGAGAGTGGAGCGGCAGAATATAGAGAGGGCCC
>NC_134814.1:33534886-33542386 GCF_046742065.1 Oratosquilla oratoria | reverse complement strand
TCGTAGAGAGACTTAGAGGAGTCAGCTTGGGCGAGGATGATTGCTTGGTGTCGTTTGATGTTAAAGCCATGTTCACGTCATTACCACAGGGTCTAATAAGGCAGGCTGCTTTGTCAACGGTGGAGAGTAGCCCCGAATTCCTAGATAAGCCAAAACTGACGGCAAAGGAATTGATGGGGCTAATCGATTTGTGTCTGGACTCAACCTTTTTCAAGTTCAGGGACAAATTATTTCATCAAAAGGTTAGGACGCCTATGGGCTCTCCAATTTCGGTGGTTTTGGCTGAAATGGCCATGCAGCGCTACGAGGAGGAGTTATTGGAGGATGCGCTACCTTCATTGAAATTATGGGTAAGGTACGTGGATGACGTTTTTGTCGTTATGAAGAAAGAAGACGTGGGACCTTTCTTCGAGCGACTGAATACTAAGAATGAAGCCATCCAGTTTGAGATGGAGAAAGAGGAGAACGGTCAATTGCCATTCCTGGATGTCATGGTGACGAGAAGCGGGTCCACACTGATGACGGGGGTTTATAGAAAGAACACCCATACAGACCGACTTCTGGACTATGGCAGCTGTCATCCGGCTACCCACAAAAGAAGTGTGATCAAGACTCTGTGGTCTATGGTGGAAAAGGTGTGTTACACGGAAGACAGCAAGAGGAAGGAGAGGAGTCACCTGAAGAAGGTATTTAGGGACAACGGCTACCCGAATTCGGTGGTGAAAAGGTGGACGGCACGACAACCGAGGGGTAGGATGGACGACAGACGACCAGACGCGACGCGGGTTACGGTCCCTTATTTGAAAGGGGCTTCTGAGGTAGCGGCCAGACTGCTAAGGAAACATGGTGTTGAAATAGCACACAGACCGAGGAACACTCTACATAGGGCCTTGACCAAAATTAAGGACACGGTGAGCCAAGCGGACCGAATAGGGGTGGTTTATGACATTAGGTGCAAGGACTGCGAGACACATTATGTTGGGGAAACTAGCAAGAAATTAGCGACAAGACTGATAGAACACCAGAGGGCTGTCGGTAGGAAGGACATGAGTCCGGCCATTTTAAGACACTGCGATGAAACGGGACACGAAATGGACTGGCAAAACGCGGAAGTGAAATACGGAGGTAGTGGAAAAAGCACCAGATTATTCTTGGAAGCTTGGTCAAGTGATGATAATAGTGTCAATAGATGCATCACTCTAAACCCAATTTATAAGGGGGCGAAGGATAGGCTGGAGAGGAAGCTTACTTCTTAATATGTTTATGTTGTGTGTTTTATTTGTTTTTGTTTCGACATGACGGTAGTGTGTTTCTTGATGTGTTTTGTATCATTCCATTTTATTTTCATTTTTATGTATGTAATTTTATTTATGAAATTTACTAACGGTGGTGGCATGCGTTACATGACTTTTGTTCCGCGTATCGTTGTGGCATGCCACGTCGTACAGCTTTTATACCCAATCTTGGGGGACATTTTTTCACACTGCATTTCTTATTTATTTCAATGTGTACTCCTCCTTTTTTGCATGTTTATGATATTGATGGATTTTGTGTTCTTGTTCCAATTTCTTTTATTCCTGATAATACATGCTACGCGGGACATTTGTTCCACGGGGGTGCACAGTGGTGCGACCCATCGGTAGCGGGTTGAATTCTTACAACTTTCACTGTATTTTCTTTGTATATATATATATATATTTTCTATGGTAAACTCGGTGAATGTTTTGAAGGAAGTATTGCACTGGTTATTTTACAGTTTTATTCATATTTGTTTCTCATTTGTGTTTTTGATTTGGTTTAACTGTGTTGGATTATAACGGTTACTGTGGAGACCTGTCCCAGTGTACCAAATTCCCCCTATTTATGTACATTTCCATTGCTACCACTGTATTACCCTGAAGACGAACCCCGGACAGGGTTCGAAACGTCGGAATAAATTGACGAACGTCGAGTCCAGCGTATACTTTCTCCCATAAAAATGGTTCCTGGACTCCAGCTATTTACGAATATACATACATACATACATACATACATACATACATACATACATACATACATACATACATACATACATACATACATACATACATACATACATACATACATACATACATACACATACATATATACATACATACATACATACATGCATACATACATACGTACATACATACATACATACATATATACAAACATACACACAAAAATACATACATACATACATACATACATACATACATACATGCATACATATATATACATACATACGTACATATATACATACCTACATACATACATACATGCATACATACATACATACATACATACATACATACATACATACATACATACATACATTGCCCTGAAGACGAACCCCGGACAGGGTTCGAAACGTTGGAATAAATTAACGAACGTCGAGTCCAGCGTATACTTTCGCCCATAAAAATGGTTCCTGGACTCCAGCTATTTACGAATATTATACATACATACATACAAAAATACATATATACATACATACATATATATATATACATACATACATACATACATACATACATACATACATGCATACATACATACATACAAAAATACATACATACATACATACATACATTAACATTTCTCCCATCAAAATTAACATTTCCCCCATCACGGACATCTGGTCGATCACGGTCATCCGATCTCTTTTGTACATTTTGTCCCCCTACGTCACCGTGATTCACGCCGGCCTCCCGTCGTTCATTGACATTATGTCCGGCATCCCTTCCTAAAATTATATTTTGTCCTCCAGTGACATTATATCCTACCGTGATATTTTTTCCTCCACTATAATTACATCCCATCGTGATCTTTTGTCTTCCACTGTCATTACATCCTATCTTGATAATTTGGCCTTCATTGACATTCTGTCCGGTATCCCTTCCTAAAATTATATTTTGTCCTCCACTGACATTATATCCTACCGTGATATTTTCTCCTCCATTATCATTACATCCTATCGTAATATTTTGTCCTCCACTGTCATTACATCTCATTGCGACATTTTGTCCTATGCCATACATACATACATATATACATACATACATACATACATACATACATACATACATACATACATACATACATACATACATACATACATACAAAAATACATACATACATACATACATACATACATACATACATACATACATACATACATACATACATACATACAAAATTACATCAATCCATCCATACATACATACATACATACATACATACATACATACATACATACATACATACATACATACATACATACATACATACATACATACATACATACATACATACATACACATACATACATACATACATACATACATACATACATACATACATACATACATACATACATACATACATACATACATACATACATACATACACATACATACATACATACATACATACATATACAATATATACATACATACATATACAATATATAGATACATAAATACATATGTGCATACATACATACCTACATACATATATACATACATACATACATACATACATACATACATACATACATACATACATACATACATACATACATACAATACATACATACATACATACATACATACATACATACATATACATACATACATACATACATACATACATACATACATACATGCATACAGACATACATACTTACATACATACATACATACATACATACATACATACATACATACATACATACATACATACATACATATACACATACATACATACATACATACATACATACATACATACATACATACATACATACATACATACATACATACATACATACATACATTCATACATACATACATACTGTACTGTTGTTGGCATCCGTCTGTCTCGGGAGACAATGGAGGTCGCGTTTTTTTTTTTTTTTTTTCCTTTTTTTCCATTTTTCAGTTTATGGTTGAGTTACAACGCCTGCTGTGGCTGTAGAGTCCAATTCTGGAGCGGCAGGCTCTATTACAGTTGTCACAGGTAAAGTCCGCGCCTGGCTGTGTGGGGGCTGCTGCTAGCCTCTGCCGTCTGCGCTCTCTTTTCTCATCCCACTGGTTCTCTCTCCTCTTCTCGCTAGTTTAAATGCCTGCCTTGACAACGTGTCTCCAACTGCTGCGGTCAGCGGCCACTGCCTCCCAGCTTGCTGGGTTAATGTCGCCTGCCTTCAGATCACGTTTGAGAACGTCCTTGTAGCGGAGGATGGGCCTTCCTGCAGGTCTGGAGCCAGTGGCAAGCTCCCCATACAGCACGCTCTTCGGTATTCGGCCATCGTCCATTCGTCTAACATGACCGAGCCATCTCAATCGCCTCTGGCTGAGCAAGGCGAACATGCTGGGCATTCCCGCCTGTGTCAGAACGTTCTTGTTGGAGATATGATCTTGCCAACTGATGCCCAGGATTCTTCTGAGGCAGCGCATGTGGAAGATGTTGAGTCGGCGTTCTTGACGGGAATACAGGGTCCAGGCTTCGCTGCCGTACAAGAGCGTGCTGAATACACAAGCCTGGTATACTACTATCTTGGTGTTGGTGGTCAGCATGGCGTTGTTCCATACACGCTTTCCAAGACGAGCCAATGTTGTTGCTGCTTTGCCGATGCGCTTATTCAGCTCTGCATCCAGGGACAGGTTGCTTGAGATGGTGGAACCCAGGTAGGTGAACTCCCCCACCACCTCGAGGATGTGGCCATCGATGAAGATGTTAGGAATGCTGCTGACATCCTGGCCCATGACGTTGGTCTTCTTGATGCTGATGGTAAGGGCGAACTCTTTGCATGCATGAGCGAAGCAATTGATGAGTCGCTGTAGGATCTCCTCTGTGTGTGCAGTCAAGGCGGCGTCATCAGCAAACAGCATTTCTCTGATCAAGACCTTACGTACCTTGGTTTTTGGTCGGAGACGTGCAAGGTTGAAGAGACTTCTGTCATTTCTGGTGTGGATATACACTCCGTCTTCTGACTGGTTGAAGGCACAGGACAGCAGCAGGGAGAAGAAGATGCCGAAAAGCGTCGGAGCAAGCACGCATCCCTGTTTCACGCCGCTTCTGATTGAGAAGGGGTCCGAGGATGAGCCGTCGTACTGGACGGTGCCGTGCATGTCTTCATGAAAGGATGAAATCATCCTCAGGAGCTTAGGGGGACATCCAATCCTCTGTAGCAGGGTGAAAAGGCCTTGCCTGCTAACCAAGTCGAAAGCCTTCGTCAGGTCGATGAAGGCAATGTAAAGTGGACGCCTCTGTTCTCGGCACTTCTCTTGCAGTTGCCTTAGTGAGAAGACCATGTCAATGGTTGATCGTTCTGCTCTGAAGCCGCACTGTGCCTCAGGGTAGACTCGTTCTGCAAGTTTCTGCAACCGGTTGAGTACTACTCGAGCGAAGGCCTTCCAAACGGTACTGAGAAGGGATATTCCGCGGTAGTTGTTGCAGTCGCTGCGGCCTCCTTTGTTTTTATAGAGCGTGATGATGTTGGCGTCACGCATGCCTTGGGGAACGGTTCCTTCCTCCCAGCACTGGAGTAAAAGCTCGTGCAGGTGGTGATGTAGAACGGTACTCTTGCCCGCTTTGACGACATCCGGGGGGATGCCGTCGTTGCCAGGAGCTTTCCCACTGGCCAGGGAGTCGATGGCTCTTCCGAGTTCGTCAATAGAGGGTGGAACATCTAGTTCCTCCATGAGTGGTAGGGCTTTGCATTTCTCAACTGTTGCGGTGCTGACAACGTTCTCTCTTGAGTAAAGTTCTTGATAGTGTTCGGCCCATCTCTCCATCTGCTTTCCTCTGTCTGTTATAGTGTCACCAGAGGCTGTCTTCAGAGGTGCGATCTTGATAATGCTTGGGCCAAAGGCTTTCTTCATGTTGTCGTGCATGGCACGAATGTTGCCACAGTCAGCAGAGAGCTGGATACTCTGGCATAGGCTCAGCCAGTAGTCGTTGGCGCTGCGCCGTGCCAACCGTTGGGCGTCATTTCTAGCCTTCCGGAGTGCAGCAAGTGTCTTCTCTGAAGGCTCTCTTTTGTAGTTAAGCAGCGCTTTTCTTTTATCTGCGATTGCTGGTTCGAGTTTTGTAATTCCAGCTTCGAACCAGTCTGGATTCTGCCTCTCTCTCTTGCCGAAGGTGTCCATGGCGGAATTGTAGATAGCTCCACGAATGTGATTCCACCTCTCTTCAGCACTGTTTGTGGGGCAGACCCGAAGGGCCTCTTCTGTAGAATCAGCAAAGCGCTTACACAGGTCTGGCAATTTTGTCCTGGCTGTGTTGATACGTGGATGACCTTTCTGCTTAGAGCGATGGATCTGTTTGGGCTGAAGACGCACCTTGCAACCAACCAACGAATGGTCGGTGTCGCAGTCAGCGCTGTGGTAGCTACGGGTTGTGATGACACAATTTAGCGAGGGTCTTCTGGTAATAACGAGGTCCAGCTGGTGCCAGTAACGTGATCTAGGGTGACACCAGGATACTCTGTGTTGAGGCTTGGTGGCAAAGAATGTGTTGGTTACACAGAGGTCGTGGTAGGAACACATCTCTAAAAGCCTCTGACCATTCTCGTTGAGTTTGCCGACACCGAAGTGGCCAATACTGCGGGGCCAGGATTCTTGGTCAGCTCCCACACGAGCGTTGAAATCCCCAAGCAGGTATAGTTGTTCTGTGGCTAGGATCTCTCTGATGATAGTCTCAAGCTCCTCATAAAACTCATCCTTGGTCTCGGCCGGAGAGCTGAGTATGGGAGCGTAGATGCTAAGGACGTTGACTGGGCCAGAAGAAGTTGAGAGTCGAAGAGAGAGGATTCGGGGTGTACCCTTTGATGGCGGTTCCACTGAAGGTAGTAGAGAGTTTCTCACTGTGAATCCTACGCCATGAATGTGTAGTTCCTCTGGTTCATTTCCCTGCCAGAAGAATGTGTAATCCTGTTCTCTAAGGCTGCCGCTCGATAGGAGTCCGGTCTCCTGTAATCCAGCAATATCAATGTTGAACCTCTCCAGTTCGCGGTTGATGATGGCTGTTTTCCTGGAGTCATCAACCTGTTGTAGATCGTTGGTTAGGCCAGGACACATTGTCCTGACATTCCAGCTTGCCAGACGCAAGATAGATGATTTCTTTTTAACAATACTATGTCTGTTGGGTACTAGGTATCCGTCCGCTTTTCATGTTTTGACAAACAATAAGCTCCAGGCACTCACTGGAGCGACAGACGTTGACGAACCGACACCTTATTGGCCGGGGGCTGCCCAGCTTGAGGCGGGCGGTAGTCGGACGATAGGACTTCAATGGTCCCTCCCACCGTCAAAGTTGTCCCGTGGCGTCCTTCCTGTACGCCAATTTGGAAGGGCTTATAACCCGTAAACTGAGAAATTCCGGTTTGTGTCCTCACTTTACAGTGGGGCTGGAGTATCCCTCTCCATTTTTTTTTTTTTTTTTTTTTTGGCACGCGAAGCCTGGGCCTGAATATGG
>NC_134814.1:33519886-33529886 GCF_046742065.1 Oratosquilla oratoria | reverse complement strand
GGAAATACCCAGCTCCTTCAGGATACTGTCAAAGAAGTCGCTCGTGAAGTTAGTTCCTCGATCGGATTGAATTTCTTTCGGCAATCCTACTTGAGCAAAAAAATTCAACAAGGCATTTATTTTCTTAAGAGGAACAGCTTCAGGATACCTCGTTACCGGGCACATGAAAGTAAGAATAAATTCATTTCCCTTTTTGATCTTAGGCAGGGGTCCAACACAGTCTATAATAATTCTTTCAAAGGGCTCATCTGAAACTGGAGTGGGATTTAAGGGAGCATGGGGGAATTTTCTGGTTTGGCTTGCCTACCATTTGGCAAATGTGGCAAGACCTCACATATTCTGGGATTGTCTTTTTTAAACTAGGCCAAAAGAAATGATTATTAATTTTGTTATAAGCTTTACTGACTCCCATATGTCCTCCAGCTCCATCATGGGCTATTTCATTCACTTGATTTCTGATAGATAAAGGGATAACTATCTGGTGGACCTCTGCCCAAGAACCATGGTCAGAGCAAATGAAAGGTTTGCTACATCTCATCAAGATACCATCCTGGCAATAGTAACCTGGGAAATTGTCGACCTCTTCCCTGGAATCGACCGCAAGTTTATTTTAAGGTGAGATGATCGTGTTGAGCTTTGATTAAGCTCTCTCGGGAAATAATTTTGGTTGGGGAGATCAAATTTATAAGACACATTACTATCAGAGAGGGGAGTTTAGGATCTTGTGACTGCCCACAAAGGAAAAATGTCAGGTTGAAGGTGATCTTTCACAACAGTAGGGGTCTTGTCACTAGGGAACTTTATAATATCCGGAAAAGATTATTTCCTAGGATGAGATCAACCCCGGGGACCGGCATAGAGTTCTTCCAGACGCCAACTTCTACTTCTTTCTGAAGCAATTCACAATTTAAAAAGACTCAAGCTAGTTCGATGGATTGGGTAGAGGATAAATCACTGACAGTTACTTTCCTTCCTGTCATTCTCTTATCTATCTCAGCAAAGCCTGTTTACTACGTGGGTCACTGGTTTATGAGGACCGTAAGATTTTGGTCCATTATACTGGTTAGGTGCTTTCGACCCACTTTGAAATTTTGCAACCTGGCTCTTGGCATCGAGTGATGTTATGGTCAGGTTTTTTACAGTGGTTACAGAGAGAGGAGAGAGGGGTAGGGATAGAGGCCTTTCCTGCCTGCTTATCATCGGCAGTGGCAAGGGAACCTACTGATGGTTTTACAAAATTGCTTCCCCGCTGTACGTTCAACCTGTTCAATACTGAAAATTGATCGGCAAGTAGGGCTGCTTTAGCTAAATCAAAAGCATCTTTCCCATTTAAAAGAAGCATGACTTGGAATGGAATTCTACGTTTAAATTCCTCTGGGACCATCAAGTTAACGAGTTGATCATAAGTTTTTACTTTTGTGGCAGAGAGACATTGTTTAAAGGTTCTGAGCTTTTCAGAGGCAAATTCGACAAAAGTTGAGTTAGGCGATTTCGTCAAGTTTCGGAACTTTTGTCGATAAGACTCAAGGGTAACTTGATAGGCATGGAGGATAATAAATTTGACTAATTCATAGGAAGAGTACTCCTCAAGACTCTTGAAGACTTTAGCAGCTGTTCCTACCAATTTGCTTTGAACAATCCATACCCATTCTTCTACGGGCCAGTTTAAGTGCCCAGCTAGACGTTTGAATTGCCTAAAGAAGTATTCTAGGTCTGATTAATTAAAATTGGGAATAGAGGCAACTTGGTTATCCAATAGGAGGGCTGATTTATTATTCCTATCTATGTCAGCTAACTTTAGTTTATGCTGGTATTCTAATTCTAGTTCTTTTTTACACTCTTTTAATTTCAATTAACTCAAACTCCCGATCTTTCTCTCGCTCTTCACTTTCTTGTATCATTCTTTCTCTCTCTATTTTAATTTTCTCTAATTCTAAAGATACAACTGATCTATTTAAGGGAGAGTAGTGGAGGGGGGGCGTGGGCTTCAGGCTGAAAGGGGGGGTCGCTGTTGCTTACATTCGGGTCTCTTTTAGTTTCGTCACGAGCACTCTCCTGGGGTATTAATTTGTATGCGTCTGTATCCAGTTCTAATAAAGGTACGAGGTATTCAACAACCACTGTTTTAAGTTCATTCTTTCTTAAGGTAGAAGGGGCATTAATTTGGTAGGTTTGAGCCAGCAGCATGTTGTTGTTTTTCTTTAGATTACACTCTAACTGATCAACTGAAGGACTAATGATAAAAGTAACTATATTGAAAACCATTTTAACGATAATAACGGGCTAAGTTTGAACATAAGGTGGATGAGCAGGTCTTTACTCGAACAATTCCACTCCAGAGAATTAGTGTTCACCAAATCTTGGACTTCACACACGGAAATGGTTTAATTCAATGTTCAGATGGAGTGAAATCGATGATGAGTCTCTTTAAGTGCCCGGTCTACATGTGTGTGTGTGTGTGTGTGTGTTTGTGTGTGTGTGTGTGTATTTATGTGTGTGTGTGTGTGTGTGTGTGTATGTATGTATATATAAATATATATATATATATATACATGTATGTATATATATGTATATATATTTATATATATATGTGTGTGTGTATGTGTGTGTGTGTGTGTGTGTGTGTGTGTGTGTGTGTGTGTGTGTGTGTGTGTGTGTGTGTATGTGTGTGTGTGTACATATAAATATATGTACATATGTATATATAGATAGATATATATATATATAATGTATATATATATATACATATATATACATATATATATATATATATATATATATATATATATTGTCACGTCGCCACCTCTAACCTTAAAGCAATTGGTTAGTAAATAAAGGATCTAGGAGGACAACAACAGATCTTGCCTCGTCCCTTAAAGGTGGAGTGACAATAACGGATATCAATTTCACTTCCTACTGCACACTTCCCTCTCTATCAAATGTATCTTATCCCCCTTCAGTTAGGAAAAATCCTCATCTCACATTATCATCATAAATGGAGGATACAAAAAGATAGTAGATAATTATATCTATACCTATATTGAATAAACCTAACAGTACAGAACTAAATGTATACATTTATCATTGCATCTCAATTCATGCATATTCTCAATACATGAGGTAGATATTTCAGTGTCTCACCTCTCCACTCAATATAAATATAAACTAAAAGCACCAATCATCAATTCCTATTCATCTATAGATTCCACAAACATGCTCAAATTATATAACCTTCATCTAACCTCTTAACCAGGTTCTGCTCCTATAAACACAGGAAAATTGGATCCTTGCTAATCACTTCAATTCACATCAATCCTTACCAGATATGCAGTCATAACTCCCCAGTGACCATTGCTCCTTCCCTCCTGCGTGTTTTCATCATTATATATTCCCGTTATTCCTCCCATTTATTCTTTTCCCAACTATTACTTCCCCCAGCAAGGACTAAGCGTCCATTTCGAATTACACGCAGCAGAGAAGAGGAAGAACAAGGTTCTTATTGTTCAGCGTTTGAATTGGCACGACTGTTCCAACAATCTTGGCATTCCCCTAACGATACATTGAATATCGTAAAATACACACCGTACATGGATCATACACCAAAAGCAATTACAATGAGTATTTCTATAAATTCTTACATTACTAGAGCACCGTAGATCTCACAAGTATAAACGTATCTCTAGATACATTATATCTAAAACACTTTGATTTCAGGGTGGGAATTCGCACCCACGTGTATGGAAACAAACTAGCTGATCTAGTCCGACAGCATGACAAAAAAAATAGAGAATGTAATTAGCACCAGGGGGTGACTATGGTAACACCCTCCCCCTTTAAGACATGAGGCGATCCTTGGATTGACTCATGTTGGAGAAGGAAGACGGGACAGAGTATCCGCCAGGATATTATTTGCTCCCTTCACATGCCGTATTATCAGATCGTAGTCCTGAAGCATCAAGCGCCATCGAGTTAATCGTTGGTTATCATTCTT
This sequence comes from Oratosquilla oratoria, assembly GCF_046742065.1. Lineage (NCBI taxonomy): Eukaryota > Metazoa > Arthropoda > Malacostraca > Stomatopoda > Squillidae > Oratosquilla > Oratosquilla oratoria. The sequence continues at coordinate 33,525,895 of NC_134814.1, read as the reverse complement.
CATCTTATGTAAAAATACCAGGGGGTTATGGTCAGTAAACACAGAAACAGGATATCCGGGCCCTCTCAAGTATATGTCAAAATGACTCAAACTAAGGATCAAGGCTAGTCTCCTTCTCAACTGTACTGTAGTTTCTCTGATAAGGGAGGAATTTTTTTGAAAAGTAGCATATCGGGTGGTCGATATCCTCTTTCTCCTGAACTATAATGTCCCCTACACCAATATTGTTCGCGTCCACATACAACTTGAACGGTCTTTCAAAATCAGGAGTGACAAGTATAGGGTCACTCGTTAACATCCTCTTAATGGTCATAAAAGCTTCCTCGCAATGGGCATCCCACACAAACTTGGTACCCTTTGACAGCAGCCTAGTCAATGGTAAAGCTACTGTGGAAAAATTTCTACAGAATCTCCTATAGTAACCACTCATGCCTAGGAATTGTAGTAACTCTCTACGGTTCTTCGGAGCGGGACAATCGTTGATACTCTTCACCTTGGCATCAACGGGTTGTATTTCACCTTGGCCTACCATATACCCTAAGTATTCAACTTTTGCCTTTGCAAAATCACCCTTAGCTAAATTCACTGTCAAGTTGGCATCATTCAGTCTCTGGAAGACATTTGAAATTTGCTCCACATGGTCTTTCCAAGTTTAAGAATATATGACGATATCGTCGATATAGACTGCACACCCATTCACTCCTGCCAATACCTTGTTAATCAATCTTTGGAATGTACTCCCGCTATTCTTCATTCCAAATGGCATCACCCGGTACTGATACAAGTCATCCATTGTCACGAAGGCAGAGATTTCTCTGGCCCTCTCCGTCAAACCTATTTGCCAGTACCCTTTCAACATATTGAGCTTACTGACAAACATCGCCTTTCTCACACAGTCGATACAGTCATCCAACCTTGGTATCGGGTAAGAATCACTCCTAGTCACTTGGTTCACTTTCCGAAAGTCTGTGCAGAACCTGTACGAATCACTACCTGCCTTCTGCACTAACACACACGGGGAACTCCACGCACTGTTACTTTCCTCAATTAACCCATTTTCCAACATATACTGGACTTCCTTCTTCATGATTTCCCTTTTCTGTGGATTCACTCGGTATGGGTGTTGCTTTATCGGCCTGGCATCACCTACGTCGACGCCGTGTTCCACCACGGTACATCTTCTTGGAGTGTCCGAAAATAAGGTTCCACACATATGTATCTCATGTATGATATCATCCCTCCTTTCACTGCTGAGATGATTCAGCTTAGCTTCTAGGTTCTCTAACACCATCGAGTTGTCCAAGTTCTTCTCCTCGCACCTGCTGAATTTCTCCTCCTCTCCATCATCTATTTCTTGTTCTGCATTCACTACGCCGCAACTCAACTCATTCACCTCCTCGGACACTTCCGTCTTCTCCTCTTCCCTTTCATGATAAGGTTTGATCATGTTTACGTGGCACAACTGGTTTTTCTTATGCCTACCAGGAGTGTTGATGATGTAGTTCAGCTCTCCTACTTTCTTCTCAATTGTCCAAGGGCCACAATATCTTGCCTTCAAGGGATCACCTTGGATAGGTAATAACACCAAAACTCTGTCACCTGGTTTGAATTCTCTCACTCTCGCCTTCTTGTCATACCACTTATTCATCTCCTGTTGTGCATTCTTCAGATTCTCTGCGACCAGTTCCCTCGCCTTCATCAATCTACTCTTAAATTCTGATACATATGTTAACAAATGTGGGCCATCACTCTTGCCGAGCCACTTCTCTTTCATCATGCTCAAAGGATCTCTCACATCATGGCCGTACACTAGTTCGAATGGACTGAATCCAGTTGATTCCTGTACTGCATCTCTGACCGCAAATAAAGCTAGTGGGACTCCCTCATCCCAATCTATACCAAGATCCTCAAAGTATACTCTCAGAATATTCTTAAGAGTTTGGTGGAATCTCTCCAAACTTCCTTGTGATTGTGGATGGTATGCACTCGCTAACTTCTGTTCAATATGCAAGCCCTTCAATATCTTCCAGAACATGCCGGAAGTGAAGTTACTTCCTCCGTCGGATTGTATCACTTCTGGAAGTCCTACCCAAGAAAAATATTTCACCAACACTCTCACTATATTCTTGGCATGAATACTCCTTAGTGGGATAGCTTCTGGGAATCTCGTGGCTACACACATTATTGTCAGTAAATAGGAATTTCCTCTCCTAGTTCTCGGTAAAGGTCCTACACAATCTATTATGATTTTGCTGAACGGCTTGCAGAATGCTGGTATGGGCTGCAATGGTGCTTGTGGGATTACTTGATTTGGTTTACCCACTCTCTGACATATGTCGCAAGTTTTACAGAACTCCGCAACGTCTCTCTTCAGACTTGGCCAATAGAAATGAGTCAACAGTTTCCCTGCTGTTTTCCTCACTCCTAGATGTCCTGCCAAGCTAGACTCATGAGACAAGGTTATCAATGTATGCCTATACTTCTTTGGTACCACTATCTGCACATTTCCCAATGCTCCGTTGCGGGTACACTCGCAGGTCTCCACTTCCTCATCAATACATTGTCGTGAAGATAGAATCCAGTAGAGCTATCATCAGACACGCCATTTCTATTTGCTTCTCCAAAGCATTCCTTCAAAGTAGAATCATTGCGCTGGGCATCGATAAGTTCCTTCCTGCCAACATTGAAATCAGGGGATATCTCTAATTTAATCTCCACACTTTCATCTTTCACAGGCTTATGTTCCTTTTCCTCATCGAATATATCACCTAGACCCATATCCTCATCTTTAGTTTCCTTATTCCTCATCATGGCTCTGGTCACTACACAAGCTGGGTAAATTCTTTGGATACTTCAATTATCCGCACTCTCCTTATTTGCATTTACTTCACCTCCGCTCAGAGATTTCCTACTCCCTGCGACTGGAGTTCCTTCTCCATTCCACAGTCACTTCGGACCTTCTTCCGAATTCCAATATCCAAGACATCTCCTTCACATTCTTAATCCGATTCCTACAGATTTCATATCTGATATCGGGGTGCATCATGTCTGTAAAGTGCTCCAACAACATCAACTGTTTCACGTCCTCAAAGTCTTCTACTCTCTCCGATTTGCACCACCGTTCGAATCGCATGATACTCTCCCTGGCCAACTCGCCATATGTCTGTCCATCTGTCTTCTTCATATTTCTGAATCTCCTCCTATATACTTCAGGTGTCATCTCTAATGTCTTGAGCACAGCCTCCTTCACTCTGTGGTATCGAACTGAATCATGTATTGATAAACATACAAAGGCCTCCCTTGCTTTCCCCTTGAACCTCGCCTGGACCAACATAGGCCAATCTGCTCTCTCCCATCTTTTAATGGTGGCGATTTTTTCAAATTGTATGAAAAAGTCTTCTGCCTCTCCTTCTAAATTTTCGGGTAACTGACTAACCCTATCATCTCCTCCGCCTCCTGCGTTTCTTCCTCCTTGTGCACCCAAGACTTCTATCTCTTTTAGTCTTATTTTGTTTTCTATCTCTTTTAGTCTTATATCCTTATCTGCTCGATTTTTTTCTATCTCAATTTGCATTCGCCAGTTACATTTATCCGACTCCACATTGCCACTTAACTGCCCTTCTTCTTTCTCTGACTCATTCCCACTAATTCTGCCAATAATTCCCTTTCCAATTAAGGCTGTTGCGATTTCTCTCTATACGTCAACCTTGACAGTGCCTGACACAGTAATTTCATATTCCTCCGCTAACCGGTGCAAGTCATCTAACCTAAGCTGGTACAGGTCGTGTACGTTAGGATTTTCCGTGAATCGTTCCAACTCCCTACTCATAATTGTCTTATTTATTTCACTACTTTATTCATGCACTTCCACTTCGTCACCGTGGTCACTACCCATTTCTACTTGGTCGCCGTACATTGCCATTATATATATATTTCACTTTATATTTCACACAACACTAGGTAATTTCACTTTTCAACGTACCTCTGTCCTTGGGAGTTTTACTCTGGGGTTCCTACATGTGTAATTCTTACTTGCAACTGTCTCTGGCCGATGTTCCTGTGTGTGGGAGGAGCACTGGTTGTGGCTTCCTTGTATGGTGTCAAAAATCAAGGACGTTGGGCCCCCAACTGTCAAGCTTACCACCTCTAACCTTAAAGTAATTGGTTAGTAAATAAAGGATCTAGGAGGACAACAACAGATCTTGCCTCATCCCTTAAAGGTGGAGTGACAATAACGGATATCAATTTCACTTCCTACTGCACACTTCCCTCTCTATCAAATGTATCTTATCCCCCTTCAGTTAGGAAAAATCCTCATCTCACATTATCATCATAAATGGAGGATACAAAAAGATAGTAGATAATTATATCTATACCTATATTGAATAAACCTAACAGTACAGAACTAAATGTATACATTTATCATTGCATCTCAGTTCATGCATATACTCAATACATGAGGTAGATATTTCAGTGTCTCACCTCTCCACTCAATATAAATATAAACTAAAAGCACCAATCATCAATTCCTATTCATCTATAGATTCCACAAACATGCTCAAATTATATAACCTTCATCTAGCCTCTTAACCAGGTTCTGCTCCTATAAACACAGGAAAATTAGATCCTTGCTAATCACTTCAATTCACATCAATTCTTACCAGATATGCAGTCATAACTCACCAGTGACCATTACTCCTTCCCTCCTGCGTGTTTTCATTATTATGTATTCCCGTTATTCCTCCCATTTATTCTTTTCCCAACTATTACTTCCTCCAGCAAGGACTAAGCGTCCATTTCGAATTACACGCAGCAGAGAAGAGGAAGAAAAAGGTTCTCATTGTTCGGCGTTTGAATTGGCACGACTGTTCCAACAATCTTGGCAACCCCCTAACGATACATTTAATATCGTAAAATACACACCGTACATGGATCATACACCAAAAGCAATTACAATAAGTATTTCTATAAATTCTTACATAACTAGAGCACCGTAGATCTCGCAAGTATAAACGTATCTCTAGATACATTATATCTAAAACACTTTGATGTCAGGGTGGGAATTCGCTGATCTGGTCCGACAGCATTTAAAAAAAAAAAATAGAGAATGTAATTAGCACCAGGGGGTGACTATGGTAACAATATATATATATATATATATATATACATACATATATATATATATATATATGTGTGTGTGTGTGTGTGTGTGTGTGTGTGTATGTATATATATATGTATAATGTCTGTATATATATATATATCTATAACTCTCTATAGATATGTATATCTATATATAGATATATATATATATATATATATATATATATTAGTGAATTTAGGGAGCAGGTTTTCATCGATACATTTTCTATTAAAAATTTCAGCATATTCTACATTGGTAATATTTAGACTGTCTATTCTTCTGAGCATTTTCTTCTGTGAAGCAGGGGGAGAAAATATAATATTTCCAAACGAGTCCATGTTTGGAAATAAAAACTAACAGTTAACAACATTTTGGCTACACATTAGGCATGTTCTGGTATTCTTATTGAATACATTCCTTACAAGATTATAAATACAGAAATATTGACATTAAGGAGTGGTCAACGGTTACATGAGTCATGTTCTATGGGTGACACGGGAGGCTCCGAAGACTTCTAAAGTACCACACATATTTTGTTGAATGTTAATTATTGGCATATGGTCTTTTATAAAAACAGCCTCTAAATATTTCAGTTTCTTCTTGTTTCGATTCTTAACCAAAATTAAAATGTCTTTATTTAGTTGGTCCGGTGTAATGCTGGTATTGCCTGATTTTGTCACGTGGGATTTTATCGCGCCATTTTGCATGAGTTGTGTGAGCCTTTGAGTTAATGTTTGTATGGTATGGCCTATATACTATTCTTTCTTTCTTTCTTTCTTTCTGTCTTTCTTTCTTTCTTTCTATCATTATGAATAAATTAATAAATAAATCTTTGATATCTATTCCCTCAGACTACCTGTTATTTGAA
>NC_134814.1:33504886-33509886 GCF_046742065.1 Oratosquilla oratoria | reverse complement strand
ACCTCGTGTCAGCCTCAGGTCAACTAGGGTTGGGGCAGTGATGTTCTTTATTTTCTCATGTTCCCTTTCTTTTGTAAAAGGTTGCTACTTAAGATAGCCTCCTCCCTGCCACTTTGTACTACTGAAGAGGATTGCAGGTAGCAATCGAAATATATAGTTCCGCTTACGCAACTTTTTCTTTCGTCCGACTGTGGTGTTAGTTGTGATTTACAAATGTGTTACTACATTTCTCACCTGTGATTGACCCACCACGATGGAGCTTCTTTCTTCTATCAACAACATTTTCCATCACTACCCCGACCTCAAACATCCCTACAGACGTTTCGAATCTTCCTTGATCGCAAGCAAGAAAAGGAAGAACCAGAAAACTTTTCTGTCCAATTGTTTGGCGGAACAGGTTTGCCCCCGGACGTTTGGTTTCCACAAACACAAGCAATTGGGTTACAGTTTTCCCACTTACATCAGAGCCTTTTTATCGGATCGGATTCAATTGGCGTCATTAGACCTTGACAACGCTTTTCTTCACCTTCGGTCCACCACCAGAGAACTTCTTTTCCATTGCCGGGATGAACACGTCTTCAAGTCACTTCTACACAGAGCCAACAACAAGCCAGTGTCGTAAGTGACAAACACATAGTGATCCTCAATAAAAAACTTTTTAGGTTATGTAATAACAGCATTTGGACTAAGTTTGCTTCTTCTGAGAATGTCGTTAATCTTTCTAGCACAGTACTTTCAAAATCACAATTAGAAGTGTTAGGTCTTGGTATGAACTTTGCGTTAAAACTGGAAAAACACAATGCTATGGATTTCCTGGTAGGTTTTGATAAGTTCTTGTCCCATAATAATTATGATAAAGACTTATTATGTCTCAAAGGCGTGCTCTTGAACAGCATTTCAGATTGTTTCAAGGACAACAATGGTCTACCCAAACGTTACCAAATGGGTATAGAAGAATTAAAAAAACTAAGTAACATAATTATCACCAAGGCAGATAAAGGGGGTAAAGTAGTTGTTTTAGACCTAGACTCGTATGTTGAAAAAGCTATGGAGCTTCTTAATGATCAAAATACATACGAGAAACTCACCAAAATCCCCTTAAAAGACATGGCTGCCTCTTTTAATAAGCAAGTTCGTAAGATCACCACTAGTGAACAAGTGTCCAAACTTAAAGTTTTTACTCCCAAGCTCCCTTATTTTTATGGCCTCCCCAAGTTACATAAAGAGGGTACCCCATTAAGGCCCATTATTTCCAACAGGGGTTCTTGTTCCAGCAAACTCTCTAAATGGCTTGCGGGTTTATTATCACCATTTGTGGGCAAATTTTCCAATTCCCATTTGAAACATTCAGAAGATTTCATCCAGAAAATAAAGGAGATTAACATAGTAGGCCGTCGCTTATTAAGTCTTGATATTGTCTCATTATTTACGAACATTTGTGTTGATGATATTTTGTCCTTTCTAGAAACTAAGCTACAACCATTCCAAGACAAATTCCCCCTTCCGGTTTCCAAAATCATTGCTCTTGTACGCACCTGCGTGTCATCTAATGTCTTTTCCTTTCAAAATCGGTTTTTCAGGCAAAAGTTTGGTTGTAGCATGGGTTCGAATCTTTCTCCTGTTCTGGCTAATCTTTACATGGAATACTTTGAGAGTGTTCTTCTTCCAACAATTAAACCCCCAGGTATGTTTTGGTTAAGATACGTTGATGATATTTTCACTCTTTGGGATGAGAGTTGGGGTCCCTTTGATATTTTTCTAGATAAACTTAATAATTTAACAACCAACATCAAGTTCAAAGTGGAATGGGAAAAAGATGACAAAATCCCCTTTTTAGACATCTTAATCATGAAGAATGGGAATAAGCTTGCTTCTACTGTTTTTAGAAAGAACATTAATTCAGGTAGTTACCTCCATTTCTTCAGTCATCACCCAGATCACATTAAAAGGAGTGTAGCTTCGGGACTTTTTCTCCGAGCCTTTAGGATTTGTAGCCCCCAATTTTTAGAACACGAATTAACTTCTATCAAGTCCCGATTAACAAAATTAGCCTACCCTCATTGGTTTCTGGATAAAGCCCTTAGTCAAGCCAGAGCAAGTTTTTTCAAACACCCTTCCACTAAGTCAAAGAAAAAGAGACAAAATCCCCTAGTCATCCCCTTCTCAGAGTCCATCAGTCAATTGTCCAAGTTTCTTCCCAAAGAGAAAGTAAATTTAATTCATAACTACCCTAATACTATTAATAAAAAAGTTGTTAATGTTCACCAGAGGTTGAAGGAAGAACATATCCCAGGTGTTTACTCCCTTCCATGTAAAGATTGTTACCTTTCATACATTGGCCAGACGGGGAGAGACCTACCGACAAGATTAAATGAACACAAAAGGTCGATTAGATATGGCCAAATAAATTCAGCAGTGTTTCAACACGTTAATAAATTTAATCACCGGATGGACTGGGAGAAATCTGATCTCATTTATAAATCAGGGTGTGGGTTCAGAAGGAATATGGTGGAATCAACATTAATTGATTATCTGCCCACGATGAATATTTCCAAGGGTCAATGGACCCCAGACATCATTTCAGGACTATTCATCACCAAAAATATTGTCAACAAGCTTCCTCCCCCTCCCCCTGACCCGACCTCGTGTCAGCCTCAGGTCAACTAGGGTTGGGGTAGTGATGTTCTTTATTTTCTCATGTTCCCTTTCTTTTGTAAGAGGTTGCTACTTAAGATAGCCTCCTCCCTGCCACTTTGTACTACTGAAGAGGATTGCAGGTAGCAATCGAAATATATAGTTCCGCTTACGCAACTTTTTCTTTCGTCCGACTGTGGTGTTAGTTGTGATATATATATATATATATATATATATATATATATATATATATATATATATATATATGTTGAGACATTGTGACTGATTTGAGAAAGATCTAAGCAATACCAGTCTCAAGTACATTCGATCCTATACTCGTGCCTTCCTTTTCAACCTTCCTCGTGTATGTATATCTGTATATATATATATATATATACATATATATGTATATATATGTATATATGTATATATATATATATATATGTACATATATATACATATATATATACATATATATATATTTATATATATATGTATATATATATATATATATATATATATATACATACATATACCAAGGCGTTTTCCCCCTTACAAGGGAGGTAGCCAAAAAGGAAAAGGCATAAAATCATTCCAACCCATTCCATCCCTGAATACACTCCACACCCCTCCACCCTCCCTCTTATCTTAGCACCTCCTGAATGACGGGTCATCCCTGCACCTTGTCCACTATCCTGGGTCAGAAGCAGTGTCGCAAGACACAGCACATCCACAGCAAGGCCGCTTCATTAAATCGGCGACCCCCCTCTCCGTCCCCCCATGCATAAAAGGAGAAGACGTGGAGAAATCCCTTCGGGCTGCGTCAAATTTTGCTCACACATACTACCTCACCCCCCATCCCCCCGCCCATTCCACCTCATGCAACACAACATCATCCATATACAACCATTCTCCATTCACCCCTGTCCTCTGTCCTCTCCCGTCCTTCCTCAACAGACATTCCCCTCTTCTCCAAAGCGCCCTTCACCCCATCCATCCATCTCATCCTAGGACGTCCCCTCATGTTCACTCCCTCCACATCTGCCTTCCATACCTCTTTTACTAGTCTTTCTTCACTCATTCTTTCCATGTGTCCAAACCATCCTAATACTCTTTCATCAACCCTATCTCCCAACTCCCTTTCCACCCCTGTTCTCCTCCTCACCTTCTCATTTCTCACTCTATCTAGCCTAGTAACCCCCATCATACTTCTCAGACAACTCATCTCAAACACATACAAACTCCTTCTCTCTTCCTCTCTTATGTTCTATGTTTCTGCCCCATACAGTGCTTTTGGCACAATCACTCCTTCATACAGTCTCCTCTTAGCATCCATTCCCAAATGTCTATTCCTCATTACACTCTTTAATCCACCAAGGCATTTACTCGCTTCTCTCAATCTGCATTCTAACTCCACCATCACTCCACCTTTTCTTGCCACATTTGCACCCAAGTATCTAAAACTATCCACTTCCTCCAGTCGCTCTCCCTTAATGCTCACTTCCAGTCTACTGCCACTTTCACACCTTGTAAATCTCATCACCTTACTTTTGCCCACATTTATCTTTAGCTTTCTTCTATCACATACTCTCCCAACCTCTGTCACCAACTTCCTCAGTCCCTCCTCCGATCCTGCCACAAGCGCAGTGTCGTCAGCAAACAACAGCTGACTCACCTCCCACCTTTCTCCATTTTCTTTAACCATCTCCAATCCCTGACCCACTACCCTTGCATTTACCCCTCGCACTACCCCATCCATGTATAAGTTGAACAGCCAGGGCGACATAACGCATCCTTGACGAAGTTTCACCTTTACCTCGAACCACTCACTCTCTCCATTTCTAATCCTAACACAAGCTCTACTTCTCTCATAAAAACTCTTGACAGCTCCTAGAAGCTTTCCTCCTATCCCGTATATCTGCATAACCTCCCACAGTGCCTTTCTGTCTACCCTATTGTAAGCCTTTTTCAGACCCATAAAAGCCTAAAAAACATCCTTCCCCTTTTCTATAGCTTTCTCACATATAGTATATATATATATATATATATATATATATATATATATATATATATATATATATATATATATATATTTATTTATGATAGATATCTTAGACAAATGACTTGCATGATGGAAAAAATAAAGACAGGGGAAGGCACGGAACCCTAAACACTCTTACGTTTCGTCCGCGTCGAACTTCCTCAGAGAGTGCACGGAAAACTGTGATTGAAGCATGTGTACTAAATTTAGTTATCTTGTCGAATATTTGGGTAAGGTCGTTTTTCTGGCCTGATGTAGAATTAAGATAGTAGTTTGTTTTGCTAAATTGATAAATCCTCCTCGATCGTTCTATGAATTTTCTGTT
>NC_134814.1:33489886-33494886 GCF_046742065.1 Oratosquilla oratoria | reverse complement strand
GGAAGAGAAGGCGAATCAAGTAGAGAAGAAAAGGTAAAAGGTGCAGATGGAGAGATGATTATGGAAGAGAAGGCAGTAAGGGGAAGATGGGCAGAATATTTTAGGGAGTTGCTAAATGTGAAGGAGGATAGGGAGGGAAAGATAGTTGCAGTGGGAAATGCTAAGAAAATGAGAGTGATGAGTGAGGAAAATGGAGGAGAAATGAGGAAGGATAAAGTGAAGGCAGTTGTTAAGATGATAAAAGCAGGTAAGGCATCTGGTCTGGATGGATGCCATGCAGAATGTCTGAAAAAGGGAGGTACAGTGATGGTGGACTGGCTGGTGAGGTTATTTAATGTTTGCTGGAGAGAGGGTAGAGCGCCAGAAGACTGGAGGAGTGCCTGTATAGTTCCACTTTACAAGGGAAAAGGGGACAAGTATGAATGTAGTAGTTTCAGAGGGATTAGCTTATTAAGTGTAGTTGGGAAGGCTTATGGGAGGATCTTGAGTGAGAGGATTAGGAGAGGAACAGAGGGAGTAATTGGTGAGGAACAGTGTGGATTTAGGACGGGTAGAGGTTGTGTATACCAGATCTTTGTGGTAAGAAAAATATGTGAGAAAGCTATAGGAAAGGGGAAGGATGTTTTTTGGGCCTTTATGGATCTGGAAAAGGCTTACGATAGGGTAGACAGAAAGGCACTGTGGGAGGTTATACAGATATATGGGATAGGAGAAAAGCTTCTGGGAGCTGTCAAGAGTTTTTATGAGAGTAGTAGAGCTTGTGTCAGGATTAGGAATGGAGAGAGTGAGTGGTTCGAGGTAAAGGTGGCACTTCGTCAAGGATGCGTTATGTCGCCCTGGCTGTTCAACTTATACATGGATGGGGTAGTGCGAGGGGTAAATGCAAGGGTAGTGGGTCAGGGATTGGAGATGGTTAAAGAAAATGGAGAAAAGTGGGAGGTGAGCCAGTTGTTGTTTGAGGACGACACTGCGCTTGTGGCAGGATCGGAGGAGGGACTGAGGAAGTTGGTGACAGAGTTTGGGAGAGTATGTGATAGAAGAAAGCTAAAGATAAATGTGGGTAAAAGTAAGGTGATGAGATGGACAAGGGGTGAAAGTGGCAGTAGACTGGAAGTGAGCATTAAGGGAGAGCGACTTGAGGAAGTGGATAGTTTTAGATACTTGCGTGCAAATGTTGCAGGAAAAGGTGGAGTGAAGGTGGAGGTAGAATATAGATTGAGAGAAGCGAGTAAATGCCTTGGTGGATTGAAAAGTGTAATGAGGAATAGACATTTGGGAATGGATGCTAAGAGGAGACTGTATGAAGGAGTGATTGTGCCAACAGCACTGTATGGGGCAGAAACATGGAACATATAAATATAAATGTAAATATAAATATAAATATAAATATAAATATAAATATAAATATAAATATAAATATAAATATAAATATAAATATAAATATAAATATAAATATAAATATAAATATAAATATAAATATAAATATAAATATAAATATAAATATAAATATAAATATCTATATTTATATTTATATATATATTCATATTCATATATATATATATATATGAATATAAATTTAAATATAAATATAAATATAAATATGAATATAAATATAGATATAAATATAGATATAAATATAAATATAAATACAAATACAAGTGCAAATACCAATATCAATATGAACATAAATTTCAATACAGATATTGATATAAATATGAATATAGATATAGATAAAAAACAAATATAGATAAATATATAGATAAAGATATAAATGCAGATACAAACACAAATATAAATACAAATATAAAAAATTATAAATATAAATATAAAATATAAAATATAAATATAAATATAAATATAAATATAAATATAAATATAAATATAAATATAAATATATATATAAATATATAAATATAAATATAAATATAAATATAAATATAAATATAAATACAAATACAAATACAAATATCAATATCTATCAATATCAATATCAATATCAATATCAATATCAATAGCAATATCAATATCAATATCAATATCAATATCAATATCAATATCAATATCAATATCAATATCAATTTAAATATAAATTTAAATATAAATATAAATACAAATATAAATATAAATATTTTGCACTGTATTCCTCCTGTTTTTTTTTTCATTTTTTTTCTGTTTTTTTTTTTTTTTAAGAAATATCTTATGTGGCACCTTGTCAAAAGTTTTTTTTTTTTTAGGTCCAGCTAGGAAAACACAATCAGCCTATCCATTTCTTTCCTGTATTATATTTATTAGCCTTGAATAGAAACACATCAGGTTTTTGACACATGATCTTCTTTGTCTAAACCCAAGCTGCCATGGATTTAGTTTTTTTTTATGTTTTTTTTTATGCTTTACCCATCTGATTTTGATCATTCTTTCACAAATTTTTGCTACTGTACTCGTAAAAGAGATCGGTCTATAGTTTATAGGACTAGTTGAAGCAAGATTGAAAGTAAAACTTGAAAACGTAAGTTTTTGTATGACAGTGTAATTAATTTAGGACTAGAAATGTCTCCCACTTACAACTGTTTTTCTATACAAAAAATTCATTAGTAAAATTAAATTACTCCATCTCATTCCCTTTTGGTAATTTTGGAGAATTACCTCTTCGGTTCATCAAATACTGGGCTACTTTTCCCCAAGTCTTACCTTTTCTTTGTTCCCTTATTATGATTTCCTCATCTTATTTTACTAGTTCATCTATACTACAGACGCAATTGATTAACCCTGTCGTTGATTGGCTAATATTTCTAGATAGTGCATCTCATGCAACATTCCACCCGGAATATATTCTAACTGACGTGTAATCTCATAACACTGAAGTGTATTAAACCACATGGCTAGTCTGCCCCTAAGATTCTTATGCTTAAATAAGTTCTGAATAGCTGTATGATCAGTCCACACTCTTATTGGATATCCCAATATCATATCTTTAAAACTTTGTAATGAATATATTACTGCTAAGATTTCTCTTTCTGTTGTGGAGGAGTTTCCTTCTGGACTATAACAAATAGGATTTAAGCTATCAGTTTCAACATCCAAAATACATTGAAGGATAATAATCCTAATCTTGTTCAGCCAGTTTATGCAGAAATAATTTTAATAGTTAGCTCCTTGTATAGGATAGTTTTGAAGGGTGTATTTCCAGCAAGCCCTGTAAGAGGGCAGTAGAAAATAGTTGGTCAGGACGACCAAGTGGTAGCTGCCGAGCCCTGGAAGAGTGTGGTAGACAAGTGGGTAGAAACAGAGGTAGATGACGAGTGTTATATTTTTATATCATATATATTTACATAGTACCCGAAAGCGAGAAGGCAAAGGGAAATACAAAAGCTCACTCTCTGTCTAATATTTACAAAAAATTTGCCGGAGACCCGATTTCATTGCTGTATAATGTTCATTTTTATGCTGATGTAACAATATGTAGTCAGATGTGTATTGATTTCGAGATTGATTGTGTAAGTAGTATTGAATACGGGGTTTGTAACAGCCTTTCTGATTGAAGAAACGGTGGAGGAGGAGAAAATTCAATTGGTTCACGATTGAAAAATCGCGCCCTTAGGGGAGGTACTTAAATATAAATGTAAAGATCATTGGACTAAAGAAATCCTGACGTCATTGTAGAACTGACCTAGTAACTAAATTGAGGATTCCTGATAATGGTCCCTTAGTGTAACTTATAGAACAAAATATGATATTATTCGGAAAGAAAAGAAAGAAAAATTAAGCTCCGTTTATATACCCTCGCCTATACATATACTAAATGGAAATTCAATAAGTCGGGTGATCTGGGGCCTAAAAAAGAAAATAGAGAATAACTATTTATACATGACAAAGACAGTGCAGAGAGGCAAGCGTAAAGTAAAAGCACAAAAGAAAGACGGCCCATAGCGACAACAACAGAGTGGTGAAAGGGGACCGCAGAGGGCCATAAGGACATAAAATAGACAGGCATGGACTTGGTACAGTAAATTCAAATATAGAAGCAGTAAAGAACGATACAGTTCAGGACAATGTAGAAAAAAGTTAGAAGTTTCTTGGGACTTACAGGGTAGTATAGACAATTTATTAATGCTTATGGAGACATTAAGTTCATTTGGGAACCTGTGCAACAGCAAACTTTTGACAAGTTGAAAGATAAACTTACTAGTTCTCCAGCTCTCATATTTCCTGATTATGATAAGAAGTTCATTCTTTAACATGCGTCTGACATAGGGTTTAGAGGCATACTGATGCAAGAGAAAAATGGAACACTGAAACCAATAGCTTACACATCTAGACTTTATAGTTGTGCATAAAAAACTAACTCATTACAGAAAGAGGAACCTTAGTAGTGATATATTCATTAGAAAGTTTTAGAGATATGATACTGGAATATCGAATCAGAGTGTGGACGGATCATACAGCTATCCAAAACTTATTCAATCTTAGGGGCAGATTAGCCAGGTGGTTTACTACGTTTCAGTGTTATGAGGTTAAGTTTGAATATATTCCGGGTAGAAAGAATGTTCCATGAGATGCATTCTCTAGAATTACCAGCCAACCAACGTTAAATTTGATGAATTTCATCTGCATTATAGATGAACAAGAAACATTAGATGAGGAAGTGATAATAATGGAACAAAAAATATAAGTCTTTGGAAAAAGTAGCTCAGAATTTGATGAACTCAAGAGGTAATCCTCCAAAACTACCAAAAGGGTATAAGATAGAGGAATTTAATTTGAACAATGGATTTTTGTATAGAAAAAGATTTGTAAGTGAGAAGGATATTTCTAGGAGCCCAGTGAATCAGTTGGTAAATCCACAAACTCTTGTATCAGAGGTAGTGAAATTACTTCATGATAGTGATTGTAGTTCACATCCAGGAAAGTATAAAACTTATAGACAAGCACAACTTAATACTTTTAGCCAGGTATGAAGAAAGACATATATGCTTATATAGATTTTTTTAATGTGCTGAGAT
>NC_134814.1:33479886-33482386 GCF_046742065.1 Oratosquilla oratoria | reverse complement strand
ATATGTGTGTGTGTGTGTGTATATATATATGTATATATATATATATATATATATATATATATATGTATATAAATATTATACCGATAATTTTTATGACAGTTGTATGCGGGGCTCTACCCCGCTGTACTCGGCTATCCGTAAATTACCTGTACGGCGCCCTAGACCACTACACCACAGAGACTATAAACTCCTTGAAACCTGGAATCGAACTGATTCCCGAGGGAAGGAAGATCACTTATTACGGCGATCCGAATTCCTGTATTACTCAAGGACCAGCCCACCAGTGGTGTGGGGTAAGGACCGGGACGAACCCCTTTCACGTTTATCGCCATTGTAACTATGAGAGAAATACGCTAATGGCAGCGACATCAAACCGATAATTATTAAGACAGTTGCATGCGGGGCTCGAACCCGCTGTACTCGGCTATCCGTGAATTACCTGTACGGCGCCCTAGACCACTACACCACAGAGACTATAAACTCCTTGAAACCTGGAATCGAACTGATTCCCGATGGAAGGAAGATCACTTATTACGGCGATCCGAATTCCTGTATTACTCAAGGACCAGCCCACCAGTGGTGTGGGGTAAGGGCCGGGACGAACCCCTTTCACGTTTATCGCCATTGTAACTATGAGAGAAATACGCTAATGGCAGCGACATCAAACCGATAATTATATAGACAGTTGCATGCGGGGCTCGAACCCGCTGTACTCGGCTATCCGTAAATTACCTGTACGGCGCCCTAGACCACTACACCACAGAGAATATAAACTCCTTGAAACCTGGAATCGAACTGATTCTTGAGAGAAGGAAGATCACTTATTACGGCGATTCGAATTCCTGTATTACTCAAGGACCAGCCCACCAGTGGTGTGAGGTAAGGACCGGGACGAACCCCTTTCACGCTTATCGCCATTGTAACTTTGAGAGAAATACGCTAATGGCAGCGACATCAAACCGATAATTTTTATGACAGTTGCATGCGGGGCTCGAACCCGCTGTACTCGGCTATCCGTAAATTACCTTACGGCGCCCTATACCACTACACCACAGAGACTATAAAATCCTTGAAACCTGGAATCGAACTGATTCCCGAGGGAAGGAAGATCACTTATTACGGCAATCCGAATTCCTGTATATCTCAAGGACCAGCCCACCAGTGGTGTGAGGTAAGGACCGGGACGAACCCCTTTCACGCTTATCGCCATTGTAACTATGAGAGAAATACGCTAATGGCATTCGGATCGCCGTAATAAGTGATCTTCCTTCCCTCGGGAATCAGTTCGATTCCAGGTTTCAAGGATTTTATAGTCTCTGTGGTGTAGTGGTCTAGGGCGCCGTACAGGTAATTTACGGATAGCCGAGTACAGCGGGTTCGAGCCCCGCATGCAACTGTCATAAAAAATATCGGTTTGATGTCGCTGCCATTAGCGTATTTCTCTCATATATATATACATATATGTAGATGTATATATATTATATATATATATATATATATATATGTTTACATACATACATATACCAAGGCTTTTTCCCCCTTATCAGGGAGGTAGCCAAAAAGGACAAGGCATAAAATCATTCCCACCCATTCCATTCCCTAAAACACTCCACACCCCTCCACCCTCCCTCCCATCTTAGCACCTCCTAGATGACGGGTCATCCCTGCACCCTGTCCACTGCCCTGACCCAGGGCAGTATATATGTATATATATAAATATATATATATACATATATATATGTATATATCTATATACATAAAAAATATTTTTCTCTAAACCTTCCAACCTCTAAATATTTTTCTCTAAACCTTCCAACCTCCTACTCCGGAAATGAGTCATCACCGGAAATACTAACTGCGGGGGACACATCTGACTCAGACTCAGAGAATCTTTACGAAATATTACCAAGAGAATCTTTACGAAATAACGCTAAAAGAATCTTTACGAAATATTGCCAAGAGAATCTATATACATAAAAACGGAATACGGAATTCTGACAAAAGAATCTTTACGAAATATTAATGAGAAAATATTTACGAAATATTGCCAAGAGAATCTTTACCAAATGTTAACAAGAGAATCTTTACGAAATATTACCAAGAGAATCTTTACGAAATATTGCTAAGAGAATCTTTACGAAATATTGCCAAGAGAATCTATATACGTCATGTCGCGTTGCTTTCTGAGCTCCTAACAGAACTTCACGAGAATAAGGAGATAAATAAATAAATACACAAATAAATAAACAGTATTCAAACGTCTATACAAGTTTAATCATAGGTTACATGAAGATAATCAAACGTCTATAAATGTTTATTGTGACATGACATAAACGATTCAAAAATCTTTATTGTCTTTATGATTGACCTAACGAAAAAGAGGAGAGAGAGAGAGAAAGAAAGAGAGAGAGAGAGAGAGAAAGAGAGAGAGAGAGAGAGAGAGAGAGAGAGAGAGAGAGAGAGAGAGAGAGAGAGAGAGAGAGAGAGAGAGAGAGAGAGA
>NC_134814.1:33464886-33474886 GCF_046742065.1 Oratosquilla oratoria | reverse complement strand
GGTTAGCGGAGGAATATGGAATTACTATATTAGGCACTCGCAAGGGTGACATACAGAAAGAAATCGTAACAGCCTTAATTGGAAAGGAAATTATTGGCAGAAGTAGTGGGAATGAGTCAGAGAAAAAGGAAAGGCAGTTAAGTGACAGCTTAGTGTCGGATAAATATTATTGGCAAATGCAACTTGAGATAGAAAAAGCTCGAGCAGAAAAAGAAATAAGACTAAAAGAAATAGACGTCATGGGCGCACAAGGAGGAAGCAATGGTGGAGGCGGAAAAGATGATAGGGTTAGTGTTACTTGAATTTGGAGAAGGAGAGGCAGAAGACTTCTTCATACAATTTGAGAAACTCGCCACCAAAAGAAAATGGGAGAGAGCAGGTTGGGCGATGTTGGTGAAAATAAAGTTCAAAGGAAAGGCAAGGGAGGCCTTTTCATGTTTATCAATACGCGATTCAGTTAATTACTATAGAGTGAAGGAGGCTGTGCTCAAGACAGTAGAGATGACACCCGAAGTATATAAGAGGAGATTCAGATATATGATGAAGATAGATGGACAGACATATGGCGATTTGGCCAGGGAGAGTAGCATGAGATTTGACCGATGGTGTAGATCGGGGGAAGTAGAAGACTTTGAGGAAATGAGACAGTTGATACTGTTGGAGCACTTTACAGAGATGGTGCATCCCGAAATCAGACGTGAAATCTGTAGGAATCGGATTAAGAATGTAACGGATGCAGCAAAGTTAGCAGATCAATTGACTGTTTTGCGGAAGGTGTGTACAGGGCAGGTGAGCCATAAGAAAGGTGGCATAAGGAATGTGAGACATGCTTATGGAAGGAATGACCAAAGAGTAGGCCACTCTGATTTTAGACAGGACTATTACCATCCCCAGAGATCTTAACCTCATTATGTTCCGCAGTATCAAGAGAGAAGTAAACCTAGGAGCCCACCTCAGTATAGTCCTATGAGACAACAGAATTTTAACGGTTATATGAACAGGCAGGAAAGGTCACACGTAAAATGCTATGGGTGCGGAGAAAGTGGTCATGTGCAGTATCAGTGTAGAAAAGTGCCAAAATCCGCTGGATTGACTGTGGCATGGGAGAAACCATGAGTGAGCTTAGGTGTGGAGCCTAAAAGGAAGGAGATGAGTGCTGGTAGTTTCCAACCATTCATAACGGAGGGGACAATATCATTACCTGGAGGAGCGAAGAAGCAAATAAAAATCCTAAGGGATACTGGAGCAAACCAGAGCCTAGTCCTCAGAGAGACACTGCAGTGGACCGAAAGTTCATATACTGGTGAGAAGGCTAGAGTGAGAGGTTTGGATACAGGAATAAATGTCCCATTGCATTATGTAGAAATAGACACGGGATATGTCAGTGGCAAAGTGAGAGTAGGAGTTAGTGAAGAACTCCCTATAAATGGCGTGGAGATGCTGTTAGGCAATGATTTAGCCGGAGATAAAGTGGTCCCAGAGCCAAGAATGATTGCTAAACCCCTCGAGAATATGAAGGATGAGAGTATAGATGTACAAGGTGAAGGAGATGTCTTGGATATTGGAATTCGGAAGGAGGTCCGAAGTGACTGTGGAAATAGAGAAGAAACTCCAGTCGCAGGGAGCAGGAATTCTCTGAGCGGGGGTGAAGCAGATGCAAGTAAGGAGAGTGCGGATAATGGAAGCATGCACAGAATTTACCCAGCTTGTGTAGTGACCAGAGCCATGATGAGGAATAAGGAAACTGATGATGAAGATATGGGTCTAGGTGATATATTTGATGAGGAAAAGGGACATAAACCTGTGAAAGATGAAAGTGTGGAGATGAAATTAGAGATATCCCCTGATTTCAATGTTGGCAGGAAGGAACTTATCGGTGCCCAGCGCAATGATCCTACTTTGAAGGAATGCTTTGGAGAAGCAAATAGAAATGGTGTGTCTGATGATAATTCTACTGGATTCTATCTTCACGACAATGTATTGATGAGGAAGTGGAGACCTGCGAGTGTACCCGCAACGGAGTATTGGGAAATTAAACGGCAGATAGTGGCACCAAGGAAGTAATGGTATACATTGATAGCCTTGTCTCATGAGTCTAGCTTGGCAGGACATTTAGGAGTAAGGAAAACAGCAGGGAAACTGTTGACTCATTTTTATTGGCCAAATTTGAAGAGAGATGTTGCGGAGTTCTGTAAAACTTGCGACATATGTCAGAGAGTGGGTAAACCAAATCAAGTAATCACACGAGTACCATTGCAGCCCATACCAGCATTTTGCAAGCCGTTCAGCAAAATCATAATAGATTGTGTAGGACCTTTACCGAGAACTAGGAGAGGAAATTCCTATTTACTGACAATAATGTGCATAGCCACAAGATTCCCAGAAGCTATTCCACTAAGGAGTATTCATGCCAAGAGTATAGTGAGAGTGTTGGTGAAATATTTTTCTTGGGTAGGACTTCCAGAAGATATACAATCTGACAGAGGAAGTAACTTTACTTCCGGTATGTTCTGGAAGATATTGAAGGGCTTGCACATTGAACAGAAGTTAGCAAGTGCATACCATCTACAATCACAAGGTAGCTTGGAGAGATTCCACCAAACTCTTAAGAACATTCTGAGAGTATACTGTGAGGATCTTGGTATAGATTGGGATGAAGGAGTTCCACTAGCTTTATTTGCAATCAGAGACGCAGTACAAGAATCGACTGGATTTAGTCCATTCGAACTAGTGTACGGCCATGATGTGAGAGGTCCTTTGAGAATGATGAAAGAGAAGTGGCTTGGCAAGAGTAACGACCCACATTTGTTAACATATGTATCAGAATTCAAGAGTAGATTGATGAAGGCGAGGGAACTAGTCGCAGAGAATTTGAAGAATGCACAGCAAGAGATGAAGAAGTGGTATGACAAGAAGGCGAGGGTGAGAGAATTCAAACCAGGTGACAGAGTTTTGGTGTTATTACCTATCCAAGGGGATCCCTTGAAGGCGAGATATTGTGGTCCATGGACAATTGAGAAGAAAGTAGGAGAGCTGAACTACATCGTCAACACTCCTGGTAGGCAGAAGAGAAACCAGTTGTGTCATACAAACATGATCAAACCTTATCATGGAAGGGAAGAGGAGAAGACGGGAATATCCGAGGAGATGAATGAGTTGAGTTGCGGCGTAGTGAGTGCAGAACAAGAAATAGACGATGGTGGAGAGGAGGAGAAATTCAGCAGGTGCGAGGAGAAGAATTTGGAAAACTCGACAGTGTTAGAGAACCTAGAGGCTAAGCTGAGTCATCTAAGCAATGAAAGGAGTGATGATGTCATCCATGAGATACACAAGTGTAGAACCTTATTCTCGGACCCTCCAAGAAGGTGTACAGTGGTGGAACATGATGTCAACGTAGGTGATGCCAGGCCGATAAAGCAAAATCCATACCGAGTGAATCCACAGAAAAGGGAAATCATGAAGAAGGAAGTCCAGTATATGTTGGAAAACGGGTTAATTGAGGAAAGTAACAGTGCGTGGAGTTCCCCGTGTGTGTTAGTGCAGAAGGCAGGTGGTGATTCGTACAGATTCTGCACGGATTTTAGAAAAGCAAACCAAGTGACTAAGAGCGATTCTTACCCAATACCAAGGTTGGATGACTGTGTTGACTGTGTGGGAAAGGCGAAGTTTGTCAGTAAATTCGATATGTTGAAAAGGTACTGGCAAATTGGTTTGACAGAGAGAGCCAGGGAAATCTCTGCCTTTGTGACAATGGATGGCTTATATCAATACCGGGTGATGCCGTTTGGAATGGAGAATAGTGGGGGTATATTCCAAAGATTGATTAAAGAGTGTAATGAGGAATAGACATTTGGGAATGGATGCGAAGAGGAGACTGTATGAAGGAGTGATTGTGCCAACAGCACTGTATGGGGCAGAAACGTGGAACATAAGAGAAGAAGAGAGAAGGAGTTTGAATGTGTTTGAGATGAGGTGTCTGAGAAGTATGGTGGGGGTTACTAGGCTGGATAGAGTGAGAAATGAGGAGGTGAGGAGGAGAACAGGGGTGAAAAAGGATTTGGGAGATAGGGTTGATGAAAGAATATTAGGATGGTTTGGACACATGGAAAGAATGAGTGAAGAAAGACTAGTAAAAGAGGTATGGAAGGCAGATGTGGAGGGAGTGAACATGAGGGGACGTCCTAGGATGAGGTGGATGGATGGGGTGAAGGGGGCTTTGGGGAAGAGGGGAATGTCTGTTGAGGAAGGAAGGGAGAGGACGGAAGACAGAGGTGAGTGGAGAATGGTTGTATATGGATGATGTTGTGATTGCATGAGGAGGAATAGGCGGGGTGGGGTGGGGGGGGGTAGTATGTGTGAGTAAATTTTGACGCAGCCCGAAGGGATTTCTCCCCGTCCTCTCCTTATATGCAAGGGGGGACGGAGAGGGGGGGTCGCCGATTAAATGAAGCGGCCTTGCTGTGGATGTGCTGTGTCTTGCGACACTGCTTCTGACCCAGGGCGGTGGGCAGGGTGCAGGGATGACCCGTCATCCAGGAGGTGCTCAGATGAGAGGGAGGGTGGGAGGGGTGTGGAGTGTACTTGGGGATGAAATGGGTGGGAGAGTTTTTATGCCTTTCCCTTTTTGGCTACCTCCCTTGGAAGGGGGAAAAAGCCTTGGTATATGTATGTATGTATGATTAACAAGGTATTGGCAGGAGTCAATGGGTGCGCAGTCTATATCGACGATATCGTCATATATTCTGAGACTTGGGAAGAACATGTGGAGCAAATTTCAAATGTCTTCCAGAGACTGAATGAGGCTAACTTGACAGTGAATTTAGCTAAAAGTGATTTTGCAAAGTCAAAAGTTGAATACTTAGGGTATGTGGCAGGCCAAGGTGAAGTACAACCTGTTGATGCCAAGGTGAAGAGTATCAACGATTGTCCTGCTCCTAAGAACCGTAGAGAGTTACTACGATTCTTAGGCATGAGCGGTTATTATAGGAGATTCTGTAGGAATTTTTCCACAGTAGCTTTACCATTGACTAGGCTGTTGTCAAAGGGTACTAAGTTTGTGTGGGATACACATTGTGAGGTGGGTTTTGGGACTATTAAGATGATGTTAACGAGTGATCCTATACTTGTCACTCCTGATTTTGAGAGACCGTTCAAGTTGTACGTGGACGCGAGTAATGTCGGGGTAGGGGGCATTTTAGTTCAGGAGAAGGAGGATATCGACCACCCAACATGCTATTTTTCAAAGAAATTCCTCCCTTACCAGAGAAACTACAGTACAATCGAGAAGGAGACTTTAGCCTTGATCCTTAGTCTGAGTCATCTTGACATATACTCGAGAGGGTCCGGATATCCTGTTTCTGTGTTTACTGACCATAACCCCCTGGTATTTTTACATAAGATGAAGAATGATAACCAACGGTTGACTCGATGGCGTTTGATGTTACAGGACTATAATCTGATCATACAGCATGTAAAAGGAGTTGATAATATTCTGGCGGACGCTCTGTCCCGTCTTCCTTCTTCAAAATGAGTCAATCCAAGGATCGCCTCATGTCCTAAAGGGGGGGGGGTTACCATAGTCACCCCATAGTGCTAATTACATTTTCTATTTTTTTCTGTATGCTGGTCCGTCGAGCCAGACTGCTAGTTTTGTTTACATACAGGCGCAGAATCGCGCTCCGAAATCGAAGTGTTTCAAATTTCAAATGTATCTGAAGATATGTTTATGTTTGTGAGATTATGGTGCTCTAGTGATGTAAGAATTCATAGAAGTATTTATTGTAGTTCCTTTTGGCGAATGATCAGTGTATGACTCGTATTTTACAGTGTTGATAATGTATAGAGGTGGATCGTAGTAATTATTGGAACTGTCGTCGTAATGGAAAAAGAACGATTGTTCCTCTCTTCTCTTCTTCTGCGTGTGGCTTGAAATGGGCGTAAAAGTCCTTTGTGGGGATAAAATGGTTGGGAGAATATAATATGGGAGAAGTAATACGGGGATATATAATGATAAAACACACAGAGCAAGAGTAGTAATGGATATTGAAGGTTTGTAGAAATAGAACTTGTAATGATAGATATTTTTTGAAGAGATTAGCAAGGATCCAATTAACCCTAGCGTTTGTAGAAGCAGAGCCTGGTTAAGAGGCTATGTGAAGGTTATGTAATGTGAATACGTATATGGAATGTGAACCGATTAATGGTGCTTTTAGTTCATATTAAATGAGTGGAGAAGAGAGATACTGAAACATATACCTCATATGTATAAGAATATGCATGAGTTTGAGATGCAAAGGGTAAATGCATACATTTAGTTCTGTATTGTCAGGTTTATTCAATATAGGTATAGATATAATTATCCATCATCTTTATCTATCCTCATTTACAATGATAATGTGAAATGGGATGTGGATTGGACATTGAAATAAGTATCTTCCTAATTGATGGGGATGATGAGATATGCTTGAACAGAAAGGGAATTGAGTAGTGGGGAGTGAAATTGATATCCGTTATTTGTCACCCACCTTTTAAGGGATGAGGCAAGATCTGTTGTTGTCCTCCTAGATCCTTTATTTACTAACCGATTGCTCTAAGGTTAGGGGTGGCCCGTGACAATATATATATTTCTAAACAGAAATGTAGTAGCACATTTGTAAATGACACACAGGAAACCCACAGTCGGAGAAAATAAACTTCGAATAAAGAAGAATCCTATATTTTGGCTATCCACTGTATTCGAAGTTTATTCTCTCCGACTGTGGGTTTCCTGTGTGTCATATATATATATATATATATATATATATATATATATATATATATATGTATATATATATATATATATATATATATATACATATATATATATTTGTATATATGTACATATATATATATATATATATACATATATATTCATGTATACAATCACTGAGACAAAAAAGTAGTTGCACATTTGTTAATAATAATCACGAAGAACCCATAGTCGGAATAAAAGGAAATTTAGAAGAAAGTATAACTATATTTTGGTTAGTAGCTATAGGCCTCTTCAGGAAAATACTTTCCTAAAAAGGGCTATAGCCGAAATATAGAAGTTATACTTTCTTCTAAGTAAGTGTAAATCGGCATTCATATCGTCATTAAATTTCAATTCACCTAATTAATACAATGAAAGGAAATAAAAGATTGTTATTGTTATATAGAAAGATATTTTATTTTAGTGCAGTGGTGGCATAATTAAAACCAGTGCTGGTGTCCCATTTGCTTAGATATGGGTTCAAATCCTGCACTCTTCTTTGATTCGCAGCAGGGACTTACTTGCCCCAACAGTCGAAGCCCATTGGACAAAGGTGACAACTTCAGCCACAGTTTCTGGTGTAGGCTCCTCACCTACCATGTTGTGGTTCACCTGATCCACTGCTGTACAACTCTGTATAGGTACAGCGGGCCCTACACGATCAACATCATTGCTCATTACTCCGTATTGTACAATATTATTGACGGTGTAGGGACGGTATTGAAGAACGACAAAATACGCAATATACTGAAGACATCAAATGTACAGGTCAAACATGTGTGCCTATTCAATACCATCTTTACACCATCAATGGCATTGTACAATACGGAATATTGCACAATAACTGATAGTGTAGGGCCAGCTTTCGGCTCATTAGCGGGCCCTACACACACACGAAACTTCTGGGATAATATGTAATAACATTTTAAACACCATAATATATATTTTTTTCTAAAGAGGAAGGCAAAAGTGTAACTTTTGATGAAAGTTTATAATAAAGTTAATAGAATTAGAAAAATATGATAATATTTTCAAGATCTATGAATTTCCATATATGAGCAAATAATAAATACAAAACATTATTCATACCACATTAGACCCATTACTTTCGTGCTGCTGGTATTACCTTTCAAAACATGAAATCAATTTTGTTACAATATCATTGTTAATACAATTATTATATTATTGTTTCCATCATGCTATTATCATTTTATTTCACAGAAATGGCTAGTTTTACATATATCATCATTGATGTCAATGTGACAATTTCCACTGCTGTAATTACGAATAATAGATACGTACATTTTGTAGTTTCACTTTCAGTGTTATAACAGCTGTCGCCATTACATGAATTGGTTTCGATGTCTCTAGTGATAATATAATATTCAAACATCAATAATTGTGATGTTGCGTATCTAAATTCATCATGGCGACATTAACATCAATAGAATATACAGGAAAGACAAACTTGACGATGAAAAACATGAAAACGACTAACTCGGCGACTTCATAAGAACATAAGAATGAAGGAGACTGCATGAGACCATAAGGTCTACACTAGGCAGCTCCGTATCCACCACCACCTGTCATCTCCATCCATAAAGTTGTCTAATCATTTCTTAAAACAACTGATAGTTTCAGCGCTTACTACATGGTTAATAAGTTGATTCCATTCATCGACCACCCTATTAGTAAACCAATTCTTGCCTATTTTCTTTTTAAGTCTATATTTGTCCAGTATATAACCATTACTGCGAGTCCTGCCCTGTTGTTTTAATATGATGACCTTGTTTGCATCACCCTTGTTAAAGCCTTTGATCTACTTGAACACCTCTATTAGATCACCCCGCACTCTGCGTCTTTCCAGAGAGTATAAGTTAAGATGCCCAAGCCTCTCTTCGTAAGGCAAATTTCTGAGTCCATGTATTATTTTGGTCATTCTTTTCTGTATTGATTCTAGTGAATTGATGTCTATTCTGTAGGACGGAGACCAAAACTGTACCGCATAGTCAAGGATGGGTCTAACTATCGCTAGATAGAGTTTAATAATTACCTCTGCACTTCTATTCGTTACCGTCCTAGCAATGAAACCCAATGCTCTGTTAGCTTTATTCCTGGCGCTAATGCACTGTTTCCTGGTTTTAAGGTCCGGACACACTAGAACTTCCAAGTCTATCTCGCTCCCAGTTTTCTCTAAAAGCGTGTTATCTAAGCTGTATCTATTTTCGGGGTTATGTATCTCTACGTTTAACATGCTACACTTAAAGATATTGAAGTTCATTTGCCATTTCACCGACCATATGAACAATTTGTTAAGATCATCCTGTAGAATCTCTGCGTCATCTCCTGACCTAATTAGGCGTCCTATTTTAGTGTCGTCTGCAAACTTACTAATATCACTATTTATCCCGTCGTCTAAGTCGTTTATGTACATAATGAACAACAAAGGACCCAAAACCGAGCCCTGATTGCCCCACCTAGATTTTACTCCATTTATGGTGACCCGCTGTTTTCTGTTACTAATCCATGCTCTAATTCATTCAAACACTTTTCCTACTATGCCATGGGCTTTGATTTTATTTAATAGTCTCTGGTGTGGCACTTTGTCGAACGCTTTGCTAAAGTCAAGGTAAATAATATCGTAGTTATCATTGTTATTTGACGCCTTATATACTTTACTGTAAAAGGATAGAAGATAAGTCACACATGACTCACTCTTGGAGAAACCATGCTGTGAATCACGAATTAAATTATGTCTCTCGATGTGTTCTGAGTCTATTTACTATTACTGATTCAAGCATTTTTCCTATAACCGATGTTAAACTGATTGGCTTGTAGTTGCACATAGACAATCTATCTCCCTTCTTAAAAACAGGAACAACGTTTGCTTGCCTCCAAGCAGTAGGCACAAAACCAGTGTCTACCGATTTATTAAATATTTCAGTTAACTGGTCGTAGATTTCAAATTTACACTCCTATAGCATTCTCGGAAAAACTTCGTCTGGACCCGGGGATTTTGTAGCTTTAAGTCTTTCAATCTGCTTGATTACTTCTACTTTACTAATGCTGATATTAGATAGACTACTTTCTTCATCCCCTCTGAAAATCGGATCGCAGTCTGGTACTTTATCTAACCTCTCATTAGTAAACACCGATAGAAAATAATTGTTAAACTCCTCACTCATTTTTTCCTCCGATTCTATCATGACA
>NC_134814.1:33449886-33452386 GCF_046742065.1 Oratosquilla oratoria | reverse complement strand
GTGGAATCCCCACTCCACCCCTTTTCTATTTGTCTTTTCTTGTTATGTACTTACTGTGTATTTGGGGAACATTTCCCTGGTGTTTATCTTTTCTTTTTATGTATAATTTTTGTTCTATTGTATTTATTTACCGAATATGTCATCCCTCGGGATAATATCTAAATGTATCGGTGATGGTGATTATTTAATGTTTTTATGGTATTAGTCTTCTCGACTTGCCGTTACGTGTGTTAAAAATTAATCCGAAGGCCATTATGAACATACTTTGTTACGGCTGTTCGTAAATTATCAGTTTCTACTCCATATAGACCTGGTCACTACTCCTAAGTCCTGGAGTACTTAGGCAGATTTTAAGCAAGCCCGTAACAATATATATATATATATATATATATATATATATATATATATATATATATATATATGCGTGAGCGTGTGTGTATATATACCTACATTCATATATATATATGTGCATATATATATATATATATATATATATATACAGTCATGATAGAATTGAATAGAAAAATTGTATCTCTGCTTAATGCTTTTCAAATTTACCAAATATGTAATATTTACCTAGATTTGTTTCAGATTACATACAAGATTAATGAAGCATGCCACGAACCAAAGGAGCAGTAGACCTACTTGAATTTCAGAGAGGTCGTATTGGAGGTCAACATGAAAGCAGACTTAGTCAATGCAAAATATCTGAAAATCTATCAATACCCATTTTTTAATGTTAATGGAGTGATCGTACAATTCACCAGAGAGAGCAAGAAGTGCACAAAACCTCATTCGGGTCGTCCCGGGTCCTCAGAAAGAACCTTGCGTCTTGTCTAAAGAAAAGTCGAAGAGGATTCACGTTGCAAAGCTTCTGACATAACAGCACCACAAACTTATGTCAGTCCCAGAACAGCTGTCAGGTATCTCCACAAGCTGGGTTACTATGGCAGAGCTGCAAGAAGGTAACTACTCCTTCGTTCAGACAATATCAAGCGCAGAAAGGGTTGGGCCCTTGAGATGGTGGAGAGACCTGTGGCCTTTTGAAGCACTGCCATTTTCTCTGATGAGATACGATTCGCATTATTTTCTGACAGTGAAAGAGTGTGGGTCTGGAAACTCTGTAGTCAAGAGTTTGATCTCGAAACACTGCAGCCAACAGTGTAACATAGGGGCATTTCAATAATGGGGTTGGGTGCAATTTGCAGTGATGGTTGTGTAGAGCTTGTGGAGTGTCAAGGAAACATCAATTCAGGCAAATATATTTATACATTAAAGGAAGGACTCATTCCAATATTTTCATGTGGTAGAATGAGTAAAAATGTATTCCTATTTATGAAATATGAAGCTCCTTGTTACACTGCTCAAGCAACACGAAATTGGTTGAGCCACAATGGGATCAGGAATTTTCCATGCCCAAGTCAGTCCCCGGATATGAATCCTATTGAACACCTCTGGGGCATATTAGACCGACAACTTCGCAAAAAAAAAAAAAAAAAAAAAAAACAAATTCAAAGCCCGAACTTTTAGGACTACTACGGGAAACATGGCAAGAAATCCCTCAAGATGATATTCGTAAATTAATCACTAGCATGCCTAGAAGGGTCCTTTCGTTGAAAAAAAACAAATGGGATGTCAAACAAGTAGTAGTTATTCACATTGTGACCATTTACAAGTACTTTAAATGTATGAATTGCTTGTTTGAAAAATTAAACAATTTCTCTTAGTGTCTATTCATATCTGTCATGTCTGTATATATATACATACATACATACATATATGTATATATACATATACATATATATATGCATATATATGTATATTTATATGTAAATATATATATATATATATATATATACATACATATATATATATATATATATATATACATATATATATATATATATATATATATATATATATATACATTCAACAAAGACCCACTGTGTTGGATAAGAAGGAATGAAGTAGACGTTATCCATATATTTTTATCACAGACTGTGAGTAGTAAGGAAACTACATGTCTAATATACAGAAAAAGAGAAGAAACATGGACAAGGCTCAAGTGGCGTCTATTGCTTTGCGTGGCAAGTCATCCGCCTTCACCAAAGATGGTAATAATCAATTGACGGGCCCAGGTGATAATACACTCTGGTGACCATTGTCCACTAGAGATGTTAAAATTAGGAAATTGTTTAATCAAAGAATTCTATTATTTTCTTTTTGAAACTACACTTGGAGTTGAAAATAAAGTTTGCCTTATTCCAGTCCATACAGTAGCCTTCTTTGTCTATGTGCTGGAAAACAGCGGAATTTTGTTGTTTGTATCTAACTTAAGTTTTTATGTTTTTTCATTCTAGTGTGTAAATTTCTGCCTGTTTACCCCCCAATATTCCTTATTACAATCCGAGCATAGAATTTTATAAACAACTTGATTTACTTCTTCTCTAGGTCTTTGATGTACATTAACTATTTTCTTAAACAAGTTATTGGGATAACT
>NC_134814.1:33437386-33439886 GCF_046742065.1 Oratosquilla oratoria | reverse complement strand
ACGAGTAATTTAAGTGTTTACATGTGGAGACAATTCGAGTGAGCTACGACCGAACTGACCTAAGGTGAAACAGTTGGTGTTGTTTTTTCCCTATTCTTCAAGTTGATTTGATAGTGCATTGTGGAAGGACCAGAATTATAAACTTCCAGTGCAATCCTGTGTATTCTTGCTTGTCCTATGAGTCTATAAACGAACTGAGAGTTCTGAAGCAGGCAGTGGTGGTCCGCACCTAGTTTCAGAACTAAAGGACCTAATTGGTCCATTACACCATATTTCAATACCTCTAATGGTCAATAGGTCCTAGAATGCATTACTTGGATGGCAACCAATAAATTAATTTTAAAAGCGACCGGGCTAGACCTCACCAACTGTCAAACTTTGAACCGACCTCGTCAAGGGCATGAGTTCCCACTTTCTCTGTCTCCTAATTGTACGCCCTATGTTTATATTTATTCTTGTACACTACTTTTTGTATCTTTCTGCTGAAGAGGACCACAGATAGTGATCGAAATGTACGGATGCTTTGTATCTCTGATCTTATTTCTCCGATAGTGGGTTAAAAGTCGTAACTTACCTTTTTTTACGCCAGGTTATGCAGCGTGCTTGGGCCGGAAGGTACACGGGATGGAAAAAAGCCAAGAGAGATGTCTGACTTCCACAAACATAGCCGACCACTGCCCGGAGTACCAAGTGTGTCTAGGAAGTGTAAAGAACACTTCCTAAACAGCTTACCTACCCTTACACACTAGCCTTAAACTACTCAGGAGACACAATTTGATGATCTAATAAATTCCTTAATACTAATATCTACATAATGAATAAAAAAAAAAAGGAAAGTGACAATATCTG
Organism: Oratosquilla oratoria; assembly: GCF_046742065.1. Classification (NCBI taxonomy): domain Eukaryota; kingdom Metazoa; phylum Arthropoda; class Malacostraca; order Stomatopoda; family Squillidae; genus Oratosquilla; species Oratosquilla oratoria. Next base: position 33,439,037 of record NC_134814.1, on the reverse strand, counting down.
CGCGTGTGTTTGAAAATATAAGTAAATAATCCTCACGGTGCTTAAAAGTGCGTTGTTGGACACTAACTCTAAAACATAAGTTGAATTCAAAGTTTTGAATAAACTCCTTGTTATTCCACAAAGCAACTAGGAAAGAATGAAAAGAAAGAAAAAGAGTAAAATGAAAACTGAATGAATTTTTAGTCAACAACGTCATTTCAGTCTGTTTGAACCTTTGAAATTCGATAGCAGGGACCTATGGCAACCTTACTAATTTTGTATCCTTTTCCAGGCCTAAGAAGAATCTAGGCTAAAATATGTGACATATAGAAATAAAGTTGAGAAATGAGGTGTGAAAAAGGTGAAACATAACAATATATATATATATATATATATATATATATATAAGGAGGGGTAGTGAGTAGTGGGATGAGGAACAAATAAGGGTGTAGAAAATAATAAGTTGGCTTTCATATATTGGTTACAAATTAGGACGAGGGAATTATATGAGAGGTATAAAGTAAGGAAAAGAGACGTAAAGCATAAGAGAAATGAGGCAAAGAGGAGAGCACAGGTGGAATTGGTAAGAGTATGCCAAACACTTTTTGAGGTAATAAAAATAGTTTTGGAAAGAAATTAAAAGAAGAAAAGGAGGCGAATCAAGTAGAGAAGAAAAACTAAAAGGTGTAGATGGAGAGATGATAATGAAAGAGAAGGCAGTGAGAAGAAGGTGGGCAGAGTGTTTTAGGGAGTTGCTAAATGTGAAGGGAGGGAAAGGTAGTTGCAGTGGGAAGCGTCAAGAAAATGACCATGATGAGTGAGGAAAATGGAGAAGAAATAAGGAAAGATGAAATAAAGGCAGCTATTAAGATGATGAGAGCAGGTATGGCACCTGAATTGGATGGATGTCATACCGAATGTCTGAAAGGGGGAGGTACGGTGATGGTGGACTGGCTGGTGAAGGAGGATAGGGAGGGAAAGGTAGCTGAAGTGGGAAGTGATAAGAAAATGACCATGATGAGTAAAGGAAACGGAGGAGAAATAAGGAAAGATGAAGTGAAGGCAGCTGTTAAGATAATGAGAGCAGGTAGGGCACCTAGGTTGGATAGATGTCATGTGGAATGCCCGAAAGAAAAAGAGGCACAGTGATGGTGGACTGACTGGTGATGTTGTTTAATGTTTGTTTAAGAGAGTGTAGAGTGCCGGAGGACTGAAGGAGTGCCTGTATAGTTCCACTTTACAAATGAAAAGGGGGACAAGTGTGAGTGTAGTAGTTTCATAAGGATCGGCTTGTTAAGTGTAGTTGGGAAGGCTTATGGGAGGGTCTTGACTGAGTAAATTAGGAAAGGATTAGAGAGAGTAATTGGTAAGGAACAGTGTGGGTTTAGGACAGGTAAGGGTTGTGTAGTTCAGTGCTTTGTGGTAAGACAGATATGTAAAAAAGCTATAGGAAAAGGTAAGGATGTTTTTTGGGCTCTTATGGATCTAGAAAAGGCTTATGACAGGATAGACAGGAAGACATTGTGGGAGGTTTTGCAGATATATGGAATAGGAGGAAAGTTGTTATGAGCAGTCAGTAGTTTTACGAGAGTAGTAGAGCTTGTGTTATTATTAGAAATAAAGAGAGTGAGTGGTTTAAAGTAAAGGTGCAAACTTCCTCAGGGATGTGTTA
>NC_134814.1:33407386-33429886 GCF_046742065.1 Oratosquilla oratoria | reverse complement strand
AATATATATATATATATATATATATGTATATATATATATGTACGTATGTATGCGTGTATATATGTATATAGGTATGTATGTATGTATATATATTTTCTAAACAGAAATGTAGTAGTTCATTTGTAAATGACACACAGGAACCCACAGTCGGAGAAAGAATAAACTTCGAATAATGAAGAATCCTATATTTCGGCTATCAACTGTAGCCCTCTTCAGGAAAGTACATAAGATAGAGAACAGAGGGGACTTATAAACTACAGTAAGAAGAGATGTGGACAGTTGACCTCACTCAGGCGCGGGGCAAACTGGGGTGGCGGAGGAGGGAGGGGGTGAGGAGAGGGGGGGATGTAACGTCCGCACCAGCTTGCTTACTGCTGCGCGTGATATTATGTCAGGTGTCCACTGCCCTTTAGAAATATTAATATTAGGGCATTCCTCAATTAATGCTGATTCGACTATTTTCCTCCTGAAACCGCAGTGGGACTTGAACACTAATCTGGCCTTACCCCAGTCGAAAGAATGATTCATATTTTTGACATGAAGAAATACAGCCGAATTTTCTTGCCCATACCTAATTGACCTTTTATGTTCTGCCAATCTAGTGTTCAAGTCTCTCCCGGTTTGACCCAAGTAAACCAAATCACAATCTTTGCAGGGCAAACAATAAACACCAGGTGACTCAACTTCCTTCGGTTTTTGTTGAACGTTCACAATTTGCTTACGCACGATGTTAGGATAGTGGTAGGCAATAGTGAGACGTTCACTTTTTTGGAAACCAAACTGCTATGCTCGTAGTGACCCGTCTTTGTATCTTTCAGCATCAAGTTTTTTCTTAAAATCTTGAATAGTATTTGGACACACTGTTTCTTTATCTAAGTTATTCCATATATAGCACTCTGTGTGGGAAGCTATTCTTTTTCCGATCTCTTCTATAGTTGTCCTTTTTTGAGTTTCTTTTCATGATCTCTTTTTTTCCTATTGTAATTTTTTAGTAAATAATTCCTGTCAAGGATTTCCATTACTTTCATGATTCTAAATATAGTCAGTAGATCACCTCTTTCTCTTCTCTGCTCTAGTGTTGGTAGTTCCAATTTCGGTAATCTTTGTTCGTATGTTAAATTGTAAAGAGCTGGTGGTAACTTTGCTGTTGCTCTTTGTATGCTTTCTAGTTTCCTTAGATTCTTTTTAGTATTGGGTGTCCATTGTGTCGCTGCATATTACAGATTTGGTTTAATCAATGTAACTAATATTTTTTAAAAATAATTTCGTCATCCATGTAGTCAAATGCCACTTTCATTTACCTTAATAGGTTCTAGGTTTCACCGACTATTTTGTTTATGTGTTTATCTGGTGTCATGTCTTTGCTGATTATTACTCCAAGGTTCCTTTCCGAGTGCACTTTTTTATTTCTTCTTGGCCAATTTTGTAATTTTCTTAAATTCTGTTTTTGCTTTTTCAAAACTCTATTATGCTACACTTCTTGATATTGAAGTTCACTTCCCACTTTTGAGTCCGTTTCCAGATTTCGTCCAGGTCTGATTGCAATGAATCACAGTCCTCTTCTGTTCTTACTTTCTTTAATATCTTTGCGTCATCTGCCAAGAAATTCATATAACATTCATCTCCTTCACCCATGTCGTTTATGTATTTGGCAAACATGATTGGAGCCAGCACTGACCCTTGTGGAACACAACTTATCATTTCTTCCCATTTCGAGTAATTGTCTCTAATTACTACTCTCATTTTTCTCCCACTCAGGAAATCTTCCATTCATTCTAATAATTTACCTGCGATGCCACCTATTGATTCTAGTTCTCTTATTAATTTCTTGTGTGGTACTTTGCCAAATGCCTTTTGTAGGTCTAGGTAGGCACAGTCTGCCCATCCATCCCTCTCATCTATTATATCTATTATATCTATTATATCTCGAGTAGAAGCATAATAGGTTTATTGTACATGATCTTCCTCGTCTAAATCAAATTGGCTTGGGTTTAGTATTGATTTTTCTTCCAGGTGTTTAACTCATCTACTTTTGATCACTTTTTCACATATTTTAGCTACTGTGCTTGTTAGGGAGACCGGTCTGCAGTTAGTTGGATTTTCCTTTTTTCCTCCTGTGGATATTGGTCCTATGCTTGCATTTTTCCAGTCTTATGGTACCTTACCTTCTTTGAGCGAGCGTTTCATTATAGTGTGTTAATTCCTCTACACATTCCTTCAATATCTAATTTGCAATTACATCCGGACCATACGATTTTCTGACATCAAGGTCCTTTATTTGTTCACTGATTTCCTTCTTTGTTATACTTATTTCGTTTATTGGGGGGGGGGGGTTCTGTCTCTCTTTTCCCTCACAGTTAGGTGTGTCCTCAATTGTGGAAACCGATTTGAAGTGGTTGCTCACTTCTGCCATTTCTTGTTCTTCTTTGTATTCATGACTTGCTTGGTGCAACTTTTCTATTTCTTGTTTGTTTTTTAGTTTACCGTTCACATATCTATAAAATAGTTTTGCATGTTCCTTGCATTTTTCTATTATTTTCTTTTCATAATTTCTTTTTTCTTCTCTGCGTATATTTACATAATCGTTTCTTAGTTTGATTATGTTTGCCATTTGCTTTTTTTTTCATTTTTCCAGGCTTTGTCGCTTTTATCCTTGGCTTCACTAGATTTTTTTGTACTAACTCTTTATGTATATTCTTTCTTACTTTTGTTGTGGAACATATTTGATCACACCCTCATTATACATTTCTTTTAGTATGTTCCATTTCTCTTCCATCCTTGTTTTTTCATTTTCATTTTCTCAGAATTCGTTCTGTTGTATATTGGTCTTCCTATTCTATGTTTCTCATTTCTTCTTAGGTCTATTTGCTCTTTTAGTTAGAATTCTATTAGTACATGGTCACTCTTTCCTATTGGTATTTTGTAATTTATTCTGTCTACAATTTCAGGTTTTGATGTAAGTACTAAATCCAGTCTCGAAGGTTCCTCATTGTTTCTGTATCTGGTATTTTCCTTTATCCATTGAGTCATTGTGTATTCAATGGTCATATCGAGTAGCATGTTGCCCAATATGTCCTCTCCTTAACTGTTATTTTTTTCCCAACATATTTCTTTTTGAGTTAAAATCACCCATAATTACTGTATTTCCTCTTTCTTTCATTATATCAGTTAGTTCATGTTTAGTACTTCCTAGCAATCTGGAATGATCGTGTTCTGTCAAGGCCTGTGTTTTAGAGGGCACATACACTACTACAAATTTTCTAATTTTCATGTGGTTGTTTTCATGTGTGTGTGTGTGTGTGTGTGTGTGTGTGTGTGTGTGTGTGTGTGTGTGTGTGTGTGTGTGTGTGTGTGTGTGTGTGTGTGTGTGTGTGTGTGTGTGTGTGTGTGTATTTACCTAGTTGTATTTTGCGGGAAGGGGAGGTACGTTCGTGGTGTCCCGCCTTTGTATCTCGCAGTGTCGAGTTTGCTTTTAAACTCATGAATGGTTTTTGCGCACACTATTTCCTTGTCCAGTTTGTTCCAAGTGTCTACCACTCTATGTGGAAAACTGTTTTTCTTCAGATCTCTTCTGTAGCTATGTTCTTTTTTTTCCCCATGTCCTCTTATGCTTCTCCTGTCCCAATTAAACAAGTCCTCTCTATCAAGTATTTCTGTGCCTTTCATGATTCTGTAGATGGTCAGTAGGTCACCTCTCTCTCTTCTTTGCTCCAGAGTCGGTAAATCTAGTTAGCCAATCTTTCCTCATATGACAAGTTTGCGAGTGCAGGTGCCACTTTTGTTGCTCCTCTCTGGATTCTTTCTATTTTCTTTATATTCTTTTTGGTACTGGATGACCGCAATGTCGCCGCATATTCTAGTCTAGGCCTTATCAGTGTATTCACTTGGTCTTTGGATCACGTGTTGGACTCGTGATCGACAGCTATTTCCCTCCTGGAAGAGAGCTCAGAGCTCGTAGGTCCGATCTATGGGTAATGCTATGACCTTGCACACACACACACCCCCAACTCCCCGCCCACGAGAGTTGTGTGTGTGTGTGTGTGTGTGTGTGTGTGTGTGTGTGTGTGTGTGTGTGTGTGTGTGTGTGTGTGTGTGTGTGTGTGTGTGTTTGTGTGTGTGTATGTGTGTGTAAGTGTGTGTGTGTGTGCGTGTGTCTGTGTGTATGTGTCTGTGTGTGCGTGTGTGTTTGTTTACGTGTATAAATGTGAGGATGTGTTCTTATGCTTATTATTTTTTCTATTCTTTTTTGTGTAAAAGCCAACATATATACATTCATATACAAAAATGCGTTTTCTCTCCTACATCCATCCCACACTCATCTAGAAACTTATTTATTGCCACCTGTAGCCTAGCGTATTTATTTTTAACATAAACCAATATATTTACATTTGTATACCAAAATATATTTTCTTATATAAGTATGGATGCCAAACTGAAGCATACACACACCCTACATCAATCCCGCACTCATCTAGAGACTTATTTATTGTCACGTCCATCTTAGTATATCGTGGATTAAGGGCCATCCCTTACTCCTGCCACACTTCGCGGGCCAGACTCAATGCAACAAATCACAGCCTGTTCATAGTAATTCATGGTAACTGTATTACTATTATATGTTTATTCATTTTTTTTTCATCATTTCATTACTCCTTGCTTTCAACTGGTCGAAGAATGAGCAGAGCAGATATAATACAGATACCTTTTAAATTCCAACTCCTCCTCTCTTCCTCTCCTATGTTCCATGTTTTTACCCTGTACAATGCAGTCGGCACAATCACTTCTTCATACAGTCTCCTCTTAGCATCCATTTTCAAATGTCCATTTCTCATTATACTTTTTAATCCACCAAGGCATTTACTCGCTTCTCTTAATCTATATTCTACTACCACCTGCAATCCTCCCTTCCCGCCACTTTAGCACCCAACTATCTAAAGCCATCCACTTCCTCCTGTCTCTCTCCTTTGATATTCATTTCCAGTCTGCTGCCGCTTTCTCTCCTTGTACATCTCTTCACCTTATTTTTATCCACATTTATCTTCAACTTCCTTCTTTCGCACACCTTTTCAAAATCTGTCACTAACTTCCTCAATCCCTCCTCTGATCCTTCTACAAGCGCAGTGGTGCCAGCAAACAACAACTGGACTATCTCCTACTTTTCTCCATTTTCTTTAACCATCTCCAATCCCTGACCCACTACCCTTGCGTTTACGTCTTGCATCACCCCCCCATGTATGAATTGAACAGCCAGAGTGACATAACACCTCCCTGATGAAGTTCCACCTCTACCTCAAACCACTTATTCTCTTTATTTCTAATACTAACACAAGCTCTACTACTCTCGTAAAAACTCTCGACTGATCTCAAGAGCTTTTCTCGTATCCCATATATCTGCAATATTTCACACAGTGCCTTCCTGTCTACTCTATCATAAGCCTTTTCCAGATCCATGAAATGCCCAAAATCCATACTTACCTTTTCCTATAGCTTTCTCACATATCTTTCTTAACACAAAAGTTTGATCTACATAATTCCTACCTGTCCTAAACCCACACTGTTTCTTACCAATTACTCCCTCTGTTCCTTTCCTAATCCTCTCAATGAAGACCCTCCCATAATCCTTCCCAACTACACTCAACAAGCTGATTCCTCTAAAACTACTACACTCACAATTGTCCCCCTTTCTCTTGTAGAGTAGAAATATTCAGGTACTCCTTCAGTCCTCAGGTACTCTACCCTCTCTTAAACAAACATTAAATAACCTCACCAGCCAGCCCACCATCACTGTACCTCCTTTTTCAGATATTCTGCTTGACATCCATCCAACCCAGGTGGCTTACCTGCTCTCATCATCTTAACAGCTCCCTTCGCTTCAACTTTCTTTATTTCTCCTCCATTTTCCGCACTCATCACGGTCATTTTCTTATCGCTTTCCACTGCAACCACCTTTCTCCTTCTATCCTTCTTCACATTTAGCAACTCCCTAAAATACTCTGCCTATCTTCCTTTTACTGCCTTATTTTCCATTATCATCTCTCCATCTGTACCTTTTACTTTTTCTTCTCTACTTGATTCGCCTCCTATTCCTCTCCTATTTTTTCCAAAACATTTTTATTAATTTCAAAATTTCTATCATAATATTACCCCATTTCACATCTGCTGTCATCTTTGCCTCCTTTATCTTATCCTTTACTTCACTTCCTTTTTCTTTGTACCTCTTATATGATTCTCTCGTCCTATTTTGTAACCAATCTATAAAAGCTCGCTTCTTCTCTTCTACAACCTTATTTGCTTCTTCATCCCACCACTCACTAGCCTTCTTTCTCTTTCCCCCGTCCTCTTTGTTCCACACACCATCTTGCCACACCTTGTGAGGCCCTCCTTGAACCATTCCCATTCCTCCTCCACTCTTAGTTCTGCTCCATCTTTCATTTCCTCTCACTCCTCTCTCAGCTCTTTCTTGTACCCCTTCTCCTTTTCTCTCTCATTTAAGTAGTTAACTCTAAGCACCTCCCTACTTTCCGTTCTTTTCCTCTTTCTTCATCTATCCTGTACTTACCTTCTACCAGAAAATGATCTGATACTTCCCCACTCTCTCCCATTAGAACGTGTACATCTTAAACACTTCCCACTGTATATTCCATTAACGCTCTATCTACCACCCTTTCACCCACCACCCTCTTCCATGTGTTGACTTTTTTTTCCTAAACACTGTATTTGCTATCCTCAACTCTTTCTAGACACATCTCCGCCATCAACTCTCCACTACGCATTTTTTCTTGAACTCCACACTTCCCAACAACTCCGTCTATTGGTTTATTTCCTACCCTAGCATTAAGGTCTCCCAATGTCACTATATTGACATTTCTTCCTAATCGCTCTATGCACTTATCTAAATCTACCCAAAAAGCCTCCCTTTCTTCTACCCTCTTCTCACTACCAGGCCCATATGCACTTACAAAAACCCACATCTCCCTTCCCAGTTTCACCTTCATACACATTAATCTTGAAGAAACTTTCTTCCACTCCACTACACGATTACCTATTTCTTCACTTACTAGCATAGCCACACCTTCTCTCCCTCTTCCTCTTTTCACGCCTGAAAACCTCCCAACTACACTCCTGTGAAGTATGATAGGGGTTACTACACTGAATATAGTGAGAAATGAGGAGGTGATGAGGAAAACGGTGGTGGAAAGGGAGTTGGGAGATAGGGTTGATTAGAGAGTATTGTTATGGTTTGGACACATGGAAAGAATGAGTGAAGAAAGACTAGTAAAAGAGGTGTAGAAGGCAGAGGTGGAAGGAGTGAACATGAGGGGGCATCCTAGGATGAGATGAATGATCGGGGTAAAAGGGGCATTGGGAAAGAGGGAAACGTCTGTTGAGGAAGGGCGGGAGAGGACAGAAGATGGAATGAATGGAGAAGGGTTGTGTATGGGTGATGCTGTGATGCATGAGGGGGAGTGAGTGGGGGATGGGGAGTGAGGGAATATGTGTGAGAGATAAATTGATGCAGCCCGAAGGGATTTCTCCCTGTCTTCTCCTTTTCTGCATGAGGGGACGGAGAGGAGGGGTTGCCGATTTAAAGAAGCGGCCTTGCTGTGAATATACTGTGTCATGTGACACTACCTCTGACCCGGGGCAGTGGACAAGATGCAGGGTTGACCCGTCATCCAGGAGATGTCAAGAAAAGAGGGAGGGAAGGGGATGGATGAGAGTGGAGTATGTTGGGGATGGTATGGGTGGGAATGTTTTTTATGCCTTTATTTTTTGGGGTATTGGCTGCTTGTTATTGTGGTAATGTATCATGCAGTTGATGCTTTAAGGTTTATATGGGGCGCACCTATGGACCAGAGCCATACATAATTTTGTCTATGATAGAGGAAAACTCTTCATAGAGAAATTATGACACTTTTATACTACGACTGTCCCTCCGTTATGCTGTCCCCCAACCCCTTGCTGCTGTCCTGTACCATTTCTCTGAGTATTCATTTTCTGCTGTGGGGGATTTCCCTGTGGTGGGGGAAAAGAATACTGCCACCAAGTATTCCCACTTGGATCGTAAGAAGCGAGAAGAAAGGGACGGGGAGTGGGACTAGGCATCTTTCTCCTTGTAGCCCCACAGGGGAAATTCCTAAACGAAAAAGTAAAGGCATAAGAGGGTCTGGGAGTTTTCGGAACAGGACCCTAGGGGTTGTGTCTTTTAATGTGCCTGGATGTGGTACAGATGAGAGTAAAAGGGAAGAGATAGGTAGTATGTTTGTGAGAAGAAAGATGGATGTGTTGGCATTGAGTGTAACAAAGTTGAAAGGGAAGGGTGAGTGTAAGTTTGGGAGTGTAAGTGGGAGGTTATCAGGAGTGAGGAGAGGGCGAGGGAGAGAAGGGGTGGCTATTCTAGTAAGTGAAGAGATGGGTAAACGTGTAGTGGAGTGGAAGGAGGTTTCCTCAAGGATAATGTGGATGAAGGTGAAACTGGGAAAGGAGATGTGGGTCTTTGTAAGTGTATATGGGCCTGGCAGTGAGAAGAGTGTAGAAGAAAGGGAGGCCATATGGATACATTTAAATGAGTGCATAGAGGACTTAGGGAGAAATGCCAACGTAATAGTACTGAGAGACCTTAATGCTAGGGTAGGAAATGGTCCAATTTATGGAGTGGTTGGGAAATGTGGAGTTCCAGGAAAGAATCGTAGTGGAGAGTTGATGGTGGAAATGTGTCTAGAAAGAGAGTTGATGACAGCAAATACAGTGTTTCGGAAGAAAGTCAAGCATAAGTACACATGGGAGAGGGTGGTGGAGGGAAGGGTGGTAGATAGAGCGTTGATGGATTATATAGTGGTAAATAGGACTATGATAGGAAGAGTTAAGGATGTACATGTGCTAAGGGGAGAGGGTGGGGGAATATCAGATAAGTTTTTGATGGAAGGTAAGCTGAGAGTGGAGGATAGATGGAGAAAGAGGAGAGGGACAAAAGGTAGGGAGTTGCTTAGAGTAAACTCTTTAAATGAAAAGGAAAAGGAGAAGGAGTACAAGAAGAAGCTGAAAAAGGAGTGGGAAGGAGTGAAGGATAGAGTCTAGGTGTGGAGGAGGAATGGGGATGGTTCAAGGAGGGAGTCACAAATTGTGCAAGGATGGTGTGTGGAACAAGAAGGACAGGAGGAAATAGAAGGAAGGGTAGTGAATGGTGGGATGAGGAAACAAAGAAGGTTGTAGTAGAGAAGAAGCGAGCTTTCACAGATTAGTTACAAAGTAGGACGAGGGAGTCATATGAGAGGTACAAATAAAAGAAAAGAGAAGTAAAGAATAAGGTAAAGGAGGCAAAGAGAAGAGCAGATGTAAAGTGGGGTAAGAGTATGACAGAAAATTTTGAAAGTAATAAAAAGATGTTTTGGAAAGAAATTAAGAGAGGAAAAGGAGGCGAATCAAGTAGAGAAGAAAAGGTAAAAGGTGCAGATGGAGAGATGATAATGGAAGAGAAGGCAGTAAGGAGAAGATGGGCAGAATATTCTAGGGAGTTGCTAAATATGAAGGAGGATAGGGAGGGAAAGATAGTTGCAGTGGGAAATGCTAAGAAAATGACCGTGATGAGTGAGGAAAATGGAGAAATAAGGAAGGATGAAGTGAAGGCAGTTGTTAAGATGATGAAAGCAGGTAAGGAACCTGGTCTGGATGGATGCCATGCTGAATGTCTTAAAAAAAAAAAAAAAAAAAAAAAAAAAAAAAAAAAAAAGGAGGTATAGTGATGGTGGACTCGCTGGTAAGGTTATTTAATGTTTGCTGGAGAGAGGGTAGAGTGCCGGAGGACTGGAGGAGTGCCTGTATAGTTCCACTTTACAAGGGAAAAGGGGACAAGTGTGAATGTAATAGTTTCAGAGGGATTAGCTTGTTAAGTGTAGTTGGCAAGGCTTATGGGAGGATCTTGATTGAGATGATTAGGAGAGGAACAGAGGAAGTAATTGGTGAGGAACAGTGTGGATTTAGAACGGGTAGAGGTTGTGTAGATCAGACCTTTGTGGTAAGACAAATATGTGAGAAAGCTATAGGAAAGGGGAAGGATGTTTTTTGGACTTCTGTGGATCTGTAAAAGGCTTACGATAGGGTAGACAGGAAGGCACTGTGGGAGGTTATGCAGATATATGGGATAGGAGGAAAGCTTCTAGGAGTTGTCAAGAGTTTTTATGAGAGTAGTAGTGCTTGTGTCAGGATTAGGAATGGAGAGAGTGAGTGGTTCGAGGTAAAGGTGGGACTTCGTCAAGGATGCGTTATGTCACCCTGGCTGTTCAACTTATACATGAATGGGGGTAGTGCGAGAGGTAAATGCAAGGGTAGTGGGTCAGGGATTGGAGATGGTTAAAGAAAATGGAGAAAAGTGGGAGGTGAGCCAGCTGTTGTTTCCGGACGACACTGCGCTTGTGGCAGGATCGGAGGAGGGACTGAGGAAGTTGGTGATAGAGTTTGGGAGAGTATGTGATAGAAGAAATCTAAAGATAAATATGGGTAAAATTAAGGTGATGAGATGTACAAGGGGTGAAAGTGGCAGTAGACTGGAAGTGAGCATTAAGGTAGAGCGATTGGAGGAAGTGGATAGTTTTAGGTACTTGGGTGCAAATGTGGCAGGAAAAGGTGGAGTGAAGGTGGAGGTAGAATGTAGAGTGAGAGAAGCGAGTAAATGCTTTGGTGGATTGAAGAGTGTAATGAGGAATAGACCTTTAGGAATGGATGTTAAGAGGAGACTGTATGAAGGAGTGATTGTGCCAACAGCAATGTATGGGGCAGAAACATGGAACATAAGAGAGGAAGAGAGAAGGAGTTTGAATGTGTTTGAGATGAGGTGTCTGAGATATATGATGGGGGTTACTAGGCTAGATAGAGTAAGAAATAAGGAGGTGAATAGAAGAACGGGGGTGGAAAGGAAGTTGGGAGATAGGGTTGATGAAAGAGTATTAGGATGGTTTGGACACATGGAAAGAATGAGTGAAGAAAGACTAGTAAAAGAGGTATGGAAGGCAGATGTGGAGGGAGTGAACATGAGGGGACGTCCTAGGATGAGGTGGATGGATGGGGTGAAGGGGGCTTTGGTGAAGAGGGGAATGTCTGTTGAGGAAGGACGGGAGAGGACAGAAGACAGGGGTGATTGGAGAATGGTTGTATATGGATGATGTTGTGATGCATGAGATGGAATGGGTGGGGGGATTGGGGATGAGGTTGTGTGAGCAAAATTTGACGCAGCCCGAAGGGATTTCTCCCCGTCTTCTCCTTTTATGCATGGGGGGACGGAGAGGGGGGTCGCCGATTTAATGAAGCGGCCTTGCTGTGGATGTGCTGTGTCTTGCGACACTGCTTCTGACCCAGGGCAGTGGACAAGGTTCAGGGATGACCCGTCATCCAGGAGGTGCTAAGATAAGAGGGAGGGTGGAGGAGTGTGGAGTGTTTTCAGGGATGGAATGGGAGGGAATGATTTTATGCCTTTTCCTTTTTGGCTACCTCCCTTGTAAGGGCGAAAAAGCCTTGGTATATGTATATATGTATTTTTTGGTTACCTCCCTTGTAAGGGGTAAAAAGCCTTGGTTATGTATGTATGTACCTTTTAAATGCTCTTCTGATGAACAAATTTTCATACAGGATGAATATTTTATCCTTTTGACTGTTTTTGGTCTCTCCCTAATCATGACTTGAGAATAATCCATGGTATTACTACATATCAATTGCAAGCTTTCCTTTGAATAAATTGCATAGGCATTTTCCACCAGGCAACTGCAAGCATTTTCCATCAATCAGGGGAAGGGGATGAATGCCTTGTAAATCTTTACAAAACTTCTCTTCATTTACCTCGTCTTCACAAGAGTATTTCTATTATCATCTCTTTCTTCACTCAAAGGAATTTTCTAGCAAGGTAATGTGGGAGGTATGGAAGATAAGAAATGAGTATCATAATATACCACTTGAATGAGGATCACTGAGACTTGCATATCGGTTTTGATTAGAATTTTTATTTCTCTGCCCTCCACCTCCTTCTCTTTCTCTCTCTCTCCCTCTCCCTCTCCCTCTCCCTCTCCCTCTCCCTCTCCCTCTCCCTCTCCCTCCCCCCCTCTCCCTCCCCCTCTCTCTCTCTCTCTCTCTCTCTCTCTCTCTCTCTCTCTCTCTCTCTCTCTCTCTCTCTCTCTCTCTCTCTCTCTCTCTCTCTCTCTCTCTCTCTCTTTCTCTCATTTCTCTTCTCTCTTGCTTTTCCCCACACTTTTTTCTCTCTCATGATGTATATAAATCATCACGACTACCAAAAAACAAATTAATTATAAGTTACACCTGCAAAATGAGCCTCTCTGGCACTCATTGATTGTTTTGTATTCAATGCTGTGGCGCTTTGGGTTCTTGAGGCTGTAAAAGTGAAGATGGAGTGTTAGCGGGCAAGTAGCGGGCAATGGGACTGCAGTTGCGTTTGGTCTCAAACACTCTGTTCGCATTCTCTCGTCTGTGACTTGAGGCAAACAAAATCCCTCTGAATGAAGGATTCTGGGAAGATCTAAGACCCTTGAGAATATTACACGTGTCGTTTTATTGAAACCGGGTACGCTATGCAAGAGATGTGTTACTTACTGTTTTATTCGTTCTTTCTTCTCTCAGAATCTTGACTTCCGTGCAAATCATTTTGTTCAACTGTTCTTTTCATAGCCTAAAATCCTTTGTTGGATAAATAGCATCCTTGTAAACTAATAGAATTGTTTGGTAATATCATAAAAAATTAAAAAAGGAAAGAAAAAGAAATCAAGTATCCAGTGATGATCAAATCAAGATGTTTCATCTCTTACTCTGACAGCTGAAAATTGATTAATTTTATACTTGGTTAAAACTCTCTTGTAAAATATTTTTTACCTTTACCCTTTTGGTTTGTGTAGACCGGCAATCAACTGGTAGTAAGCAAAATAAAGCACGCAAGACGAGAAGGGTTGATGAAAGGATATAGACTGTTTGCTACGGCTTAGATAGGTAATCTTATTGTAACTTAATTACCGTTAATTCCTACAAGCACTTCATTCAAACCATAATCGTTTTCGTGGTCACTTTTACTGCAAATAATGTTATAGCTATTAGCAGTCATTCTTTTTCTATTAGCTCTGTTTTAATTGCCAGTGGTATTGCAGTCGTTGTCTCTACTGTTGTTGCACTAACACTCTTGTTCTGATAACGTTTTCTATTTCTGTTAGTACTACTGACAATGTCAGTGTCACTTATAATAAATATTTTAAAGCTATGGCTCCTATTACTGTTTCACATTTGTCACTGTAATAAAATAAATCATAACTATATTCTTTAGAAACAAGTACTGTTTAGATTTTACTTTTGTTTTAGCATAACTTATTTTTAATGTTGAGTACATTTCTTTTAGCAATTGATGCTGATGATTTTTCAATTTGATAATTTACGGGCTGTCTTAATACTATTGTGATGCAAATAAATTATATAGTCACAGATATTCTTCGTTCTGATATTCTTACTCTTGCTGTTTATTAGAACGCTCACCATTTGAGTTTAAAGTACGTCAATAAAACTTTTATCCATGATGATTTCATACATTTGATAAAGCAGATGTTTTGCAATAGAAGAAAATGTTAATAATCGGAGAATAAGGAGTTTCCCTTAGATATAATCGTGTTGAGTCGAACACAATATGCAATGTGACGGCATTCGAAAATACTCGCACTGGAGTTACATAATAACAAAGCATCCTGGTCCATAACGACGACAATCACGAGCTCTTTGCTACTTCTTATGATACTGTTGTTCCTCTTTCTACTATCACTGTTACTTTTGTTGCGAACTTAATTCTTTCTGTTGAAAAGGAAAGTTCTGGCTTTCAAAAATATAATTCATTAGAAGCGCCACCATTATCACACTCAGTACTACTAGTATTGCTAAAATTCACATCAATGTTCATCTTCATTACGACACTCATACATGTACTCTTTTTTGTACTTGTATTGTGCACATACTTATACCCATGCTCTCATAACTTTTATTTACACCCTCGTTCCCACCCACACTCAAACCTAGGTTCACATCTTTAATAATGCATGTACACATGGCCTTATGATTTCACAGAAGCAATTCATACTGCATGGCCTTGGTAGGACGACACCGTAACTCACCTACAGACACTCGGCAGACACCCATACTCACACCAAAGTACCCAAAACTAATCATACTAACTCACAACTAATTACACCCACTCAAATACACCCATACTCAAACTAACATTCGTACTCTCTCTCATTCTCGCCTCTTGCATTCTTAGTTTCCCAAACTCTGAACCGCCTTGAAGTAATTGATGCCACACCTACACTCGTACCCTTGCATTTCTTCTAAAGGTCCCCAGCAACTACGGTTCATTCAACGCGATGGCAAAACATATGGAAATTTGCTTTGTAATACAACTGATGATTTCATCCATCTAAATTATGAATATTAGTCAAAATGGGGCCTCGAACAAAGGAGACGCTCTCTTGACTTAAATCCGTCATCAGATTAAATCATATCGTTTTCTATTATTTGTGTTGGCGTCATGGAAAGCATGCCCATTTCTTATCCTCCTAATCGAGGGTTCACATCTCACCTTTTCTGCTTACTATCAGTGATTCTTGCCTGCCCTACGGTCGAAATGCAAAGAGCGAAGATGAACATTTTGTTAAAAGCTACTCGCCTTCTGGCATATTTTTTCACTTCCTGATAGTCAGAAGAAAACTAAATAGTACGGTGTGTTACCGTGGTAATGGTAGGTACAAGAATTCTGCATCTATATATGCACACACACACACACACACACACACACACACACACACACACACACACACACACACACACACACACACACACACACACACACACACACACACACACACACACACACACACACACATACACACACACACACACACACATACACACAAACACACACACACACACACACACACGCACACACACACACACACACACACACACACACACACACACACACACACACACACACACACACACACACACACACACACACACACACACACATATATATATATATGTGTGTGTACGTGTGTGTGTGTG
Organism: Oratosquilla oratoria; assembly: GCF_046742065.1. NCBI lineage: Eukaryota > Metazoa > Arthropoda > Malacostraca > Stomatopoda > Squillidae > Oratosquilla > Oratosquilla oratoria. Next base: position 33,414,793 of record NC_134814.1, on the reverse strand, counting down.
TGTGTGTGTGTGTGCGTGTGTGTGTGTGTGTGCGTGCGTGTGTGTGTGTGTGTGTATGTGTGTGTGTGTGTGTGTGTGTGTGTGTGTGTGTGTGTGTGTGTGTGTGAAAGTGTGTGTGTGTGTGATAGTGTGTGTGTGTGTGTGTGTGTGCGCGCGCGTGTGTGTGTGTGTGTGTGTGTGTGCGTGTGTGTGTGTATGTGTGAGTGTGTGTGTGTGTTTGTGTGTGTGTGTGTGTGTGTGTGTGTGTGTGTGTGTGTGTGTGTGTGTGTGTGTGTGTGTGTGTGTGTGTGTGTGTGTGTGTGTGTGTGTGTGTGTGTGTGTGTGTGTGTGTGTGTGTGTGTGTGTGTGTGTGTGTGTGTGTGTGTGTTGAGGAAGGACTGGGGAGGACAGAAGATAGGGGTGAATGGACAATGGTTGTGTATGGATGATGCTGTGATGCATGAGGGGGAGTGGGTGGGGGATGGGAGCTGAGGGAGTATGTATAAACAAATTTACGAAGCCAATCGTTTTGCTCTGCTGGAGGATGAAGGTGGCTGAAAATCGGAAGTTCCTGGTGGTAGGGGACTCCATGGTGCGAGGCTATGACAGCATCCTGCAGTGGAAGACTAAACGACGTTGCAAGCTTGTATGTCAACCGGGCCGTGGGATCGTTGATTGTACCAAGACCATCAGGGAGCAAAGGCGGACGAATACGGTTACGATTGTTCATACGGGAAGTAACGATGTGGGTAGGGTGAGATCAGTGGAACTTGTTCGGGATTACAAGGTCCTTCTTCGGGAGATGAAGGAACCTGGGAGCCGTCACGTAGTCTGTGGGATCTTCGGAGGATCTACGCTGGCACGTGTTGGAACAGTAGAGCCATAGGGATCAATGAGAGGATATCACGATTGTGCACGCAACTGGAATACCACTTTATTGATCCTTGGTATCTCTTTTCCAGGCGTCATGACCTTTATGCTTCTGATGGGATCCACCCTACTCGCAGAGGCAAAGATGTTCTTACAAATATCATTGTGGGAATTTGTAATGAACTAGTTCCTTTTTTTGGGGTAGGAATTTAAGGTGAAGGGGAAATAGAGTGTATTGGGGAAAACAGAGTAGGGTATAGTAATAATGTAGAGTAATATGTCATTGTAGTACAAAATACAATTTTTCGATATAATGTCCGTAGAGGACGAAATATTACACTAGGATGTAATGTCTAAGGACAAAATATCACTATGGGATATATTAATAGTGGAAGACAAAATATCACGATGAGATATAATGGTAGGGGAGGAAAAAATATCACGATGGTATACAATGTTAGTGGAGGACAAAATATCACGGTAGGATATAATGTCAGTGGAGGACAGAATATCATTTTAGGAAGGCATGCCGGACAATGTCAACGAACGACGGGTGGCCGTTATGGAACACGATGACGTAGTGGGGCAACGTGTACACAAGAGATCAAATGACCGAGAGGGACCAGATGTCCGTGATGGGGCAAATGCCCATGAGGTATTGAATGTCAGCAAAGTACCAAATGTCATTATAGAGCAATGTGTCAATAAAGAACAAAATTATTATGTAAGGCATCATATTGAAATGCAAAACAAAACGCGTCAAAAAGAAATAATCACGAGTTTCTTAATACCATGTACTTTAAAGTTCGTAGTATTAGAAATAAAATTCAAGAAATACAGGCATATGTTGTTATGCCTTCCGTGAGGATATAAGGAAATATGTCTAGGAGGGGTTCGTACTTTGTGGCCTTGATGTGGGTAAGGCAAATCCAAACGGAAGTTAACATAAATAACTAATTTAATGTATAACAAAAAGCCAACAAAACAAATATAAGTACTTTACAACAACAAATTAAACAATTGACAATTAATTCCTCAACCGGAAACCAAGTCATGAGAATACAGATTACGTGGATACGCCACGGTACTAGAGCAAAAGCGATATGGGAGAGGTTAAGTTACGCGCCGCTCGCCAGCGAAATAGTCTGCTCGCTCTAGGAGCCGGCAGGCATTATATACAGTTGGCGAGGACGGGAGGAAGGCGAAGGATGAGCCGGACAGAACTGGTTTTTACGTCCGTCGGCTTAGAGAGAGTAGATCCCATAAAGTATACAAGCAGTTTTTACCGTACATACGTAATTACCTAACAAGTACAGGATAACACAGATACAGATAATTTTATATACATGGAGGATGGTGGGCCATCACCCCCCCCCCCCTAGAACTCATCAACTCAGGAGAACAGACGAGTTGGGAGTTCTAATCAGGACGGCTAAGGGCATCAGCAAGGAGGTTTTCAGAACCCTTGATAAATTTTATATCGTGGAGGTATTGTTGGAGGAACAAGGACCAACGTAATAGCCTCCTATTATTGTTCTTGTTCCGTTCAAGGAATATTAACGGATTGTGGTCCGTGAATATCCGTAAGGGGGTCGAGCTGGGTGTTACGTAGCATTCGAACTTCCGCAGGGCAGAGATGATAGACAGTAGCTCCTTCTCGGTAGTCGAATACTGCCTTTGGTGTTTATCTAGTTGAACCGAGTGGTACGCGACAGGATGCAATATTCCATCATGTTCTTGGAGTAGAACAGCTCCGACGGCTTGATCACTTGCGTCCGTTTTCTTTAGGGACCAGAACGCACGGAGCAGCCCATGGGGAATTACTGGGAACTGCCAAACCGTGCTGCACTAGATAGTCGACTTCTCTCTTCATGATCAGCTTCTTCTGGGGATGCAGTCGGTACGGGTGCTGGTGGCTAGGAGAAGTTCCTGGATACAGTTGAATTTCATGGGACGTCAGGTTACAACGGCCAGGATTATCTCGGAACAAGGATCTGTGACTAGAAATAATTTCAGAAATTTCCTTAGCTTGATCAGGATTCAAGTGGTTAAGGTACGAAAGTAGATTGTTCAAGATGTCGCTGTTGTTGCCGACTGTGGGAGGATCGAAATGTGGCAACGTCGGTTCGTGGACTCGTGGGCGGTCGGTTGACATAGGTATTTTACTGGGACCATGATTTAGCGAAAGCAATGGTTTGGCTGAACTGTCTAGTGGTATTTTGGCAAGGTATGGCTTAAGCAAGTTAACATGAATAAGTTGAGTAGTTTTACGTCTGTCAGGGGTTTCTAGTACGTAATTATATTCTGACATCTTTTTCTGAATTTTATAAGGACCATGGTATTTAGCTTGAAGAGGCTGTCCAGAGATAGGAATGTATGCAAGAACCATATCTCCCTCCTTGAATTCTCTCTTACGAGATTTCTGATCAAAATTAACCTTCATTTTACTTTGTGCATGTTCAAGGTTCTTCAAGGCAAAGGAATGAATTCTGGCTAGGTTATCCTTAAGGGAAACAATATACTGGTTAATAGACTGTAAAGGTGAGGTAGAAGAAGATATGATATGGTCCTTGATTACCTTGAGGGGTCCCCTTACCTTCCTTCCATATAACAATTCAAAGGGAGAAACACCCAGAGCTTCGGATGGTGTTTCACGGAGCGTAAAGAGGAGGAAAGGCAATCCCTCATCCCAGTCACGGTCTTCCTCGTAACAGAATTTACGTATCATATTCTTTAACGTTTGATGACATCGTTCTAGAACTCCCTGACTGGCGGGGTGGTACGCTGTAGACAGAGACTGTTTAACATTTAATTCCTTGAGGACTTGGGTAAAGAGTTTGCTAGTGAAATTAGAACCTCTATCTGACTGTATTTCCTGAGGAATACCAAAGGAAGTAAACATGTGAGTTAAACACTTAATTACACTCTTAGCAGAAATATTCTTTAAAGGAAAAGCTTCAGGGTACCTGGTAGTGGGACAAAGAACTGTTAAAATGTACTGGTTACCCTTCTTGGTTTTAGGCAACGGGCCTACTATGTCAATCACTAGTTTCTGAAAGGGTTCACTAGGTACTTTAATGGGTTGAAGGGGATACGGAGGAATAGACTCGTTTGTCTTGCCTACTATTTGGCAAGTGTGGCAACATTTAACGAATCTACTTACCTCTGCTTTCATGCCAGGCCAAAAGAATTCTGACAAGAGTCGTAAATAAGTTTTCTTAATACCTAAGTGTCCTGAGTGTCCAGCATGAGCAATCTCTATTACCTGAGTCCTCAAGTTAACAGGTAGAACAATTTGGTGACATTCTGCCCAGGTATCATCATCAGAAAGATGACGAGGTTTATATAGTCTCATCAGTATTCCTTCGTGCAAATAAAAGGAAGGAGTATGTAGGATATCCTCCTTGGGAATGGTTTTATTGAACAAGGGAACTAGTGAAGGGTCGTTCTGTTGAGCCTCTTTGATGCTCAGCTCGGAGGGTAGTGTAAGCGGGGTGGTTGGGGTGGTTGGAGAGGTAAGAGTTGGTTGGTTAGCTGGCGCTTGGGATCGTGTGATAGCACAGGTTGGAAATAGGTTGGGTTGGGTTTGCTCTATGGTAGAAGTTGGGTTATATGGTAGGGGAGAAGTAGAAACAATTAAAGGAGGATGTACTAGTTCTCCTGCTAGATCGTTACCTAATATAAAATCTGCTTCAGGAACAGGTAGGGTTGCCGTTTCACTTACTCCTACGGAGACAGTATCCTTGATGAGTCCACAGTTCAGGTGCACCTTTGCCAGAGGTACTGAGAAGGGATTGTGGAAGTCCTGCAAGTATACACGTTCTCCTGTATAATTACGTTGGACTCCCGGCAATGCTGACTGAAGTAGCAGGGACTGTGCTGCTCCTGTGTCCCGTACTATTCGGATGTTGTGTTGTACGTGGTCTGTACCAAGTGATACTGTTCCCGTTGAACGGGAGGGCTGAAAAGGATCTACAGAATTGGCAGTAGAATGGTTAAAGGAAGCTACAGATTTTATATTCTTTTGAGCTACTTTACATTTTGGGTCTGGGCAATTTGCAATTACATGTCCTGGTTTCTTACAGAAGAAACAAAGAGGGAAACTAGGGCTATCAATTTTCCCATCTTTACTACCACTAGTTGGTTGTACATGAGGTTGTTGGCGGTTACTGTCCTTTCCAACATTTTTGTGAATCAATGAGAGGGTATCAGTCAATTTGGCTGCTTTCATAAGGTCAAATTCCTCCTTGTCAACAATGTGAATTTTCAAGTAGTGAAGAATTTTACGCACGAATTCCTCTAACGCGATCAAGTTCACTACTTTCTCAAGATTATCGGCTGATGCCGATTTAATCCACTTTCTTAACGCTCGTAGTTTGTCTGACGCGAATTCCATGTATGTCTGATGGCTAAGTTTGTTTGAATTTCGAAATGTTTGTCGATAACCTTCGGTGGAAATTTCATAAGCGGAAAGAATTGTCTGTTTGACCGTTTCGTAATCAGTGTTATTTTCCAGATTGTTACATACTTGTAACGCTTTTGTGGACAACTTTGGTTTAACTAACCATATCCAATCTGCTTGGGGAATTGCAAAATGTTTACTTACATCTTCAAATTCTCGAAAAAATAAGGTTGGATTCTCGTCTGAGAAAGAGGGAATAAGTTTGGTGTATTGCAAAAGATTTAACTTACTTGAATTGGATGGAGTCGATAGTTCGAGTCGTTTCATTTCAAGTTCGTGTTGTCTTTGCTCTCTTTTTTGCTCTTTATCATGCTCTCTTTGCTCTTTATCATGTTCTCTTTGCTCTCTATCATACTCTCTTTGACGCTGCACTTCGAGTTCCTTAATTTGCAGTTCATGCTTCATCTTCCTTTCAAGTATCTGATACTCTAGAGGGTCTAGTTGAGTCTCTTTCGTAGGGCTAATGTCTAATTTGGCTGCAACTATTTGTTCTAAGCGTTCAAATTCTCCGTCTTCGTCTTCCGTTTTCTTTAACTGATCTATGTGACTCAATATTAGTTTAACTAATTCAGTTCTACTAATGTTCGCTGGATACGTTAATTCCCATCTTGTTGCTATTTCTTTTAGACATTCTTTATTTGGGTTCTGAATTATCAGTTCTTCCACCGAGGGGTTCTCAACAAAGTTTTCGATATTCAGTTCTGACATCGCGAAATTTTTACTCGCTAACAGTTGCTACTCAGCAAGGTAGAACGCTTGGTTCGCTTACGTGGTATACCGGACAAGAGATACAAGTAGAATTATAATACTCGACTCCCACGAATATTATAAATCTTTGGGACAGAATACATTGACCAAAACTACATGCCGTAAGTAGGATAGAATTAACGTTCCCACACGTATCCTAAACGGATCCTACTTCAGTACTCTTTCGAAATTTACAGCTGCAAGAGTTTAACGTGGTCATGTGCAATGGCGTATTTACGATTAACTGAATTACTGTACTGGGGTACTGAGTTGCAAGTTTACCGGACAGATGGACAATTTCGATGGTTGTGGGAATGCAAGTGTAACTTATGTATTACGTTTCGCTCGTATATCTCACACCTTCTTAGTTTTTGTTCGGGTAAGAGGATCCCGGACGGGCCCCCATTATATGTTATGCCTTCCGTGAGGATATAAGGAAATATGTCTAGGAGGGGTTCGTACTTTGTGGCCTTGATGTGGGTAAGGCAAATCCAAACGGAAGTTAACATAAATAACTAATTTAATGTATAACAAAAAGCCAACAAAACAAATATAAGTACTTTACAACAACAAATTAAACAATTGACAATTAATTCCTCAACCGGAAACCAAGTCATGAGAATACAGATTACGTGGATACGCCACGGTACTAGAGCAAAAGCGATATGGGAGAGGTTAAGTTACGCGCCGCTCGCCAGCGAAATAGTCTGCTCGCTCTAGGAGCCGGCAGGCATTATATACAGTTGGCGAGGACGGGAGGAAGGCGAAGGATGAGCCGGACAGAACTGGTTTTCACGTCCGTCGGCTTAGAGAGAGTAGATCCCATAAAGTATACAAGCAGTTTTTACCGTACATACGTAATTACCTAACAAGTACAGGATAACACAGATACAGATAATTTTATATACATGGAGGATGGTGGGCCATCACAATGTCAAAAGTGAAAATTTCGATATGATAGGAATAACCGAGACATGGCTAAATGGCAAAGAGCTTGAAGCTGGGATTTAAACAGTTTCATCAGGATAGAAACCACAGGAAATGTGGGAGTGTTCTGTTATACGTTAAAAGCAATGTCCATGATTGTGTTTTAGAGAAAGTAAAGCAGGATGCATATGATAGTTTGTGGGTAGAATTAATCCAAACAAATGGACAAAAAATTAATGTAGGTGTAATATATAGGCCAAAGACGACAAACTGTTATTTCAAGAACTGTCTAGTTTCTGCAACCGGAACTTATTGATAATGGGTGATTTCAATTTTACTGATATTGATTGGATGACCCTTGAACATGGCCATATAGGTAGTCCCTTGGTAGATTTTCTCGGTGACAATTACTTAGTTCAGCA
>NC_134814.1:33394886-33399886 GCF_046742065.1 Oratosquilla oratoria | reverse complement strand
GGATAGCTCTAGAGAAATTTAAAGTAGAGAAGGAGTTGGAGAAGGAATTGGAGAAGGAGAGGATAGCGCTTGAAAGGCTTAAGGTTGAAACGAACTTGAAGTTCGCAATGATGGAGAAGCAGGGTGTCCAAGGGTTGCTGGAACCTACATTTGATATAAACAGCGTAGTACGCCTTGTCCCTACTTTCCTAGAGGGTGACCCGGAGGAGTTTTTCGAGCAGTTCGAAAGTTTGGCAACCACCCTCTCCTGGCCTAAGCCATATTGGTGTGTGCTGGTACAAACGGCCTTAGTGGGTAAGGCTCGTTCATCGTATTTATCCTTGTCCTCTGAAGATCAGAGCCAGTATTCGGTAGTGAAGGATACAGTGTTGAAGGCGTACTTATGCACTCCAGAATTTTATAGACAAAAGTTTAGAAGCTGTTTTAGAGGAAACCACCAGTCATACCTCGAGTATGGTAACAGTGTGAATAGATTATTTAATAGATGGCTATCAGCTAGCGGAATTGAAACTTATGAGGAGTTAAAGGAACTAATTGCACTGGAACAGTATGTTAAGGGTATTCCACCGGACGTTCGAACCTATTTGCTAGAAAAGGAAGTAAGTAGAATTGATCGAGCTGCCACATTGGCGGAAAATTATACATTAACGCATAAATCAAGTAAGCCTCCTTCCCCTCCAGGCATTTCTCAACCTCAAGAGGGAAAGGTACACAAGGGTAAAGGTACCTGGACCCTAGGTAAAAGCAATACAGATGTGTCAAAAATTGGTTGCTTTTACTGTAAAAAAATTGGGCACGTAAGGGCAAGGTGTCCTGAGTTGACTAGAGAGAAACGTGTTGCTAATGTAACTTTGCTTTCTGCAGATGTAAAGGAAAAAGGGGATCCTGATGTGGGAAGAGAACGCAGTCTGTTTAACCCATTTGTATTCCCTGGTACAGTGTCTGTCGAGGAGGATGGGCCCGGAGTGTCTGTAACTGTGTTGCGAGACACTGCTGCATCGCTCAGTATGGTATTACAAAGCGCTGTTCCTGACGTAGAACAGGCGTTGACGGGTGAGCATGTATTGATAAAGGGCGTTGGGGGTACGATGACGGTTCCCTTGTGTAAGTTGTTCCTCCGAACCGAATTATTATCTCGGCCTGTGTTGGTTGGAGTTGGAGAGACTTTACCTGTTGAGGGAGTGAGTTTCTTGCTAGGAAATGATATAGCGGGAAAGTTAATTGTGCCTGATCCCGTGGTGAGTACGACTCCACTGGAATGGGATCCTGCGCAGTTACTCGCAGCCAGGCAAGGATGAAAACCAGTGAAGAAACTGCTGATATGGATATTAGTAGTTTGTTTAATGTAGACTCTAGTACAGGACCTGCTGTTAAGCCAGATGAACTTGCTGATCGTGATGTGGATTCGCCTAGTCCCGGGGTTCTGCCGTGCAGTCTGTCTAGCGATAAAGTGAATGAAGCGCACAGTAATGTAAGTGAACGTGTGGATATAAGTGTTCTCCCAATGACTCGTAGTAATCTGATATCTGCCCAGAAAGCTGATAGGTCATTAATCCCATTATTTGCAAGGGCCATACAAGAGAAGGACATCTCAAATGAAGCTACATGTTATTATACGCGTGATGATATACTAATGAGAAAATATAGACCGCCAGATGTTCCTGCAAATGAGAATTGGTGCGAGTTTCATCAGGTTATCGTTCCGGACGTGTATCGAGAGAAAGTCATCAGTTTTTCACATGACTACATAGGAGGACATCTGGGTGTGCAGAAAACTTTGGACAAGATTATCAAGTACTTCTATTGGCCTGGTATCCATAGACAAGTAGCACAATATTGTAAAACATGTGAAACATGCCAGTTGGTAGGTAAGCCTAACATTGTTATTCCTCCTGCACCGTTGCAACCTATTCCTGTAGTGCCGGAACCTTTTACCCATGTGATAATTGATGTCGTGGGCCCCCTTCCTAAAACCAAAAAGGGGCATCTGTACATGTTAACCCTAATGTGCACTACCACCAGGTATCCAGAGGCCATTCCACTGCGTTCCATTACAGCCAGGACTGTGTTGCCAGCCTTGACAAAGTCCTTCACCCTATTCGGAATACCGAAGATTGTGCAGTCCGACAGAGGTACCAATTTTGTATCAAATATCTTCAGGCAAGTAATGTCTCTTCTTGGGATTAAACAATATATTGCATCTGCTTATCATGCCCAAAGCCAAGGAGCCTTGGAACGTTTTCATGGAACCTTTAAAACAATGTTAGCAAAGTATGGTCATGAGACTGGAAATGAGTGGGATGTGGGTTTTCCATTCCTTCTATATGCAATCAGATGTGCTAAGCAATCTAGTCTCGGGTTTTCTCCAAGTGAACTATTGTTTGGCAGAGACATAAGAGGACCCATGAAGCTACTCCATGAGAGCTGGATAGACTTGGAGCATGCCGATAACTTGTCTGAGTATGTGTCTAAGTTAAAGGAAAACCTAGATGTGGTACACAGGTTTGCACAATGTAATTTAAAACTAAGTCAAGAAAAGATGAAGGAAAATTATGATAAAGATGCAGTAGAACGTAACTTTGAGGTTGGGGATGAAGTTCTGTTGTTCTTGCCCGTAAGAAAGTGTCCATTACAAGCAAGGTACAAGGGACCTTTCAGAGTTATAGGTAAACGGGGAGATTTGAACTATGTGATATCCACTCCTGATCACAGAAAAACAAAAAGGTTAGTACATGTAAACTTGATTAAGAAGTACCATAGAAGAGACTCGGGAAGTGCTGCTAAGACAGAGGAGAAGGTAGATGGTACTGTAAATAGTTTAGAAGTTGTGGAGATGCAAAGTGAAGACGACCTTGATAAAATTCCTGTAGGTAACAAACTCAAGAATTCTGATGTCCTTGCTAATCTAAATAGTAAGTTGTATCATTTGTCTGACAGCCAACAGTCAGATGTTTCAGAATTACTGCAAGAGTTTGTGGAAATCTTTGGAGATGTGCCGAGACCAACGACTGAGGCAGTTCATCATATTGAACTAGTGGAAGGTGCCGCCCCGGTAAGAGAAAAGCCCTATAGAATGTCCCCCCATAAGGCAGCTATTCTCCAGAAAGAGGTAAGATTTCTTCTTGATAATCACTTAGCAGAGCCAAGTAAGAGTGACTGGGCTGCTCCATGTATTCTTGTGCCAAAAGGAAATGGGGAGTATAGAATGTGTACTGATTACAGAAAACTTAATGCACTTACCAAGGCTGACAACTTCCCTCTTCCTCGCATAGATGACTTAATTGACTCAATCGGCAAGGCCAAAATTATAACTAAATTAGATCTAATGAGTGGCTACTATCAGATGCCACTGTCTGAGGAGGCAAAACGTGTGTCAAGTTTCATAACACCTAGTTGACTATATCAATACAAAGTAACTTCATTTGGCTTACGGAATGCACCCGCAAAGTTTTCACGTCTAATGTCTAATGTTATTGCAGGCTTGGAAGGTGTGTGTGTGTACATCGATGATCTGTGCGTGTATTCTCAGACGTGGGAGGAACACTTGATTTCCCTGAGGTCCTTGTTCGAGAGGTTAAGGAAGGCTAGGTTGACTGTCAATCTAATGAAGACTGAGTTTGCTCATGCAAAGGTGACCTTTTTAGGCCATGAGGTGGGTTACGGTACGGTTGCACCTATGCACGCCAAGGTGGAAGCCATAGAGGCTTTAGCTGCTCCTGCCAACCGTAAAGCAGTCCAGCGTTTCTTAGGTGTAGCAGGTTATTATCGGAGATTCTGCCCTAATTTCAGTAAACTTGCTAAACCACTCACTGACTTAGTAAGTCCTAAAGTAAAATTTAGATGGACATTAGAATGTCAAGAAGCCTTTGATAAGATAAAGTCAATCCTTACTTCCAAACCTGTCTTACATGGTCCTGATTTCTCCAAAAATTTCACTATTAATGTTGATGCTAGTGATGCTGCTGCAGGAGCTGTGTTAATGCAAGAACATGATGGAATATTGTTTCCTGTATGTTATATGTCTGCGAAATTCAAGAAATACCAAAGACACTACAGCACTATAGAGAAGGAAGCAGCAGCGTTGTTGATGGCTTTGGAAAAATTTGATGTGTATGTTGGAAATAACCCACAAAAAAATAACTGTTTATAGTGATCATAACCCTCTTGTCTTTGTGAACAATATGAAAAACAAGAACATGAGGTTGACAAGGTGGTGGTTAGCTTTACAGCCATACAACCTGGAAATAAAACATGTGAGCGGTAAAAATAATGTAATTGCAGACAGTTTATCAAGACCGTACTAAAGTCTTCTGACAATCGTGGTTTCTGTACTGTGGTATTAGGGTCACGACTACTGTATGGTAATCTAAGTGTGGTTGAGGCTGGTTGTTTATTGCCTCAATATCTTGTAATGTACTATGAATTATTGTATAAGTTTATTTTACTATTTTGGAACTTGTAGTTGAAAAATGCACTATTCCGGTTATAAACACTATTGTGTTTAATTTAAAGGTGAGGGTGTTATGCAAGAGTGCATTTTTTCTATGATAAACTATGTATTATGTAAATTATGTATTGTGTATGTATTATGTACTATGTATGAAACGATGTATTATGTAAATTATGTATTGTGTATGTATTATGTACTATGTATGAAACTATGTATTATGTATGAAACCATGTACTATGCAAGTTTATTGTCCGTTCGCCTTCAACGACTACTGTCGTCTGCTAGGTGATACGTTGTTCGAAGGTACGATGAATGTATTCCTTGTATGGTGGTGTAATATGAATGCTTAAACGCACTAGTACATGAATAATTATATGTAATCGTCATGTACAGTCAGATATAAATTTGTATCTTGTAACAAAGAATGTGGATGCCTTTAGTTTTGCTTTATTGGTGGCCGAAGGTGACGTGGGCGGTCGGCCAGGTGAGTGAGTTGGAGTTGTCTGGAGGGACCGGGCTAGTAAGAACTGGTGAGAATACCCTGTGTCAA